>NC_041809.1:37922827-38266577 GCF_900964775.1 Scleropages formosus | reverse complement strand
GGAGAAGGAGTGGATCAGCTTCGGGCATCGTTTTGCTGCGGTGAGCGAGGAGGTGGAGTGAGGGATGAGGGGGAGAGAGCGCTAGAGGTTCTGCTATTGATCGTGCCGTTTGCACTTCGGGAATCGCAGGTGTGCACCTGTAGCTCCTCGTCTTGTTCGCTCCGAGTTCTATGTCGCTCTGCAGAATTGCAGGAATGAGGCTGAGAGAGAAAGTCTGGGACAAGGAAGTGGAGGAAAGAAGGGGGCGTTAAGTGGGTAGAGGAATGGTATGCAGCTCTTTCTTTCCTTCTGGGGAGAACATGAACTTCAGTTACTTTAGAGCACCAGCCCCATCTGCATGTGCTGAGAAACAACGGATGATGTGTGTGTGCTGTGTGCTCGCAGCGTGTGGGCCACGGGGATGAGAACCACGCCAACTCGGAACGTTCGCCCCTCTTCGTGCAGTTCGTGGACTGTGTGTGGCAGATGATGAGACAGGTAAGATCCTGAGACGCCTTGCTCTCAGGGGGTGTAACACGACTACCGCTGCTCAGGGAACTGAGTTTCTTTCTTTTTTTCCTGTTCTTACAGTTTCCTTCTGCTTTTGAGTTCAATGAGCTCTTCCTCATCACCATTCTGGATCATCTCTACAGCTGCCTCTTCGGGACCTTTCTGTACAACAGTGAGCAGGAGAGAGTGAACAAGGCACGAGTCCTGCCTAAAAGCAGGAGCAGAATCTGACTTTTCCGTCCCAGGACATGGAAAGGCCACTGTGGCCTGAGTGAAAGTATTTTATTTGATGAGAGATTTTTATACAGTACTTGTCAAGTTGGTACAGCGCTGGACAGAAGTGCACATACAGTTTGCACATTAAAAGAAATCTTGATTAAAAGAGCGGCGGTAGTTTGCTCATTTAATAATATAGACCATCCCTTCCGACAGCCGAGGAAAGGAAAACAAAACATTCCCAGACCAAGCAGCTGTGATACGTTATAAGGGAGCTGCAATTTGAATGATGAAGCAATCAAATTTAATTTGGCCGTTTTCTTTGTTTTTTCTGGTCTTTTAGGAGGTTCACGGCAAGACTGTGTCCCTTTGGTCGTATATGAACAGCCAGGTGGAGGACTTCACCAACCCCTTCTACGTGAACTATGAGAACCATGTCATTTATCCCGTGGCCAGCCTGAGGCACCTGGAGCTCTGGGTCAGCTACTATGTGCGCTGGAACCCCCGAATGAGGCCACAGGTAGGACATGGAAGGGCTGGGGGGGGGGGCTGCCAGGTGGGAGTCTATTGTACACTGATCTTCGCTAAAAGTTTACCTTAATTGCTGGTTGGGCGGTGACGTCATGTGGGGGAATGCTCCGTGGTTCTAGTCTCCTGCTGGGCTCCACTGTGCCCCCCCCCCCCCCCCAGGTTCTCTAGAACTCTTTGTGTGATTGTGGCCAGAACTGAAACTGAAGGTTCAGGGAAGCCGCTGCGTTCGCATCCCGGCACGTACAGCAGTCACTTGGAGCAGGATGAGACCCCTGCTGCACATCTGCAAACTTAGGGGAGACGCTGCCTGCGCCGGTATGTCGGAGTCACTCTGTCCGTACCCTTGTCTCAGATGCCGGTGCACCAGCACCTAAAGGAGCTGCTGGTACTGAGGACAGAGCTGCAGAAGAAGGTGGAAGAGCTGCAGCGAGACGTGGCCTCCTCTCGCTCCATCTCCTCGTCCTCTGAACACGGCCCTTCGCCTTCGCACACCAGCACGCCGCTCTACACCACTGTTTGAGTGCGCACGCGCACACACACACATGCTCGCAGTTCCTCATCTCCACCCTGCGTTGCTCTTTTTTAATAGTGCTGTGACAGCTCTTTGTAGTGTTTTAGCCTTTTTATCAAAGTGTCACTGACACGATGAGTTTTCATGGCTTTAGTGATTGATGCCTTTTTGGAGAAAACCACTTGACCACATCCTGAATCTTACCAAACATGGACAGATGGAACACCTTTGTACATACTTTACCCCCATTGCTTATGTGCAGAAGAATATCAATCATGATTTTGCAGAAAAGACTCATTTTAAACTAAAAGTATTACCTGCCTCTCCCTGGCAGCTCTTATATATTTATTTGACAGGTTTATGCAGCACATAGTAATGGTCTTTCTACAATGTTAAAATGAGAAGTAGTTCAGAAAAGTGACATTTGTTCAGTCTTTTATCACCCAAACGCCCTGGTTGTAGTTACCATTCATACACGTCGCAGTCGCTCTCACCACCTTTTCAATTCAATTTATTTTTATAGAGCGCTCTTCTCACGCAGTGACACAGCGCTTTAGCACAGGCATAAAGCAAGAAAAACAGATACAGAGACAACAGTCGACTAATGGCTACCATCATGAAGAACTTATTATAGAGCGATAAGTGTGCCTACTGGCCACCGGGGAAAGGAACAAAAACTCCCAACTGAAGGTTGAGGGAGAAAAAAAACCTCTGGGGGGCCACGGGCCAGTGGTTGCCCACCCCTCCTGGGCATTCTAGAAAGTAACAATTGTAAGCCAGTTTGTAACAAGTAATAATGTTATATGTTATATAATGTAATACTATATAATTTTCCTTTTCCGTTTCACTGTGTGTCACCTGCCTCTGCTCTGTGCTACTTGTCATTTTACACCTGGACAGAATATTTCTTTGGTTTCTTTGTGTTTTGTTTACATGTCCAGTGTTTAGCTGTGTGGTTTTGTACTCTTCTGCCGGGGGGGGAGTCTTAGGCCACGTTGTATGTGTTCGATATGTCAACGAATGGCAGCATCGTCATTTAAGAGGACAAGCCAGGTGATCATGTGTGCGTTTGCTCTCAAACGCCGTCACTCAGTCCTTCTAGTGTATCCATCTCGCCTAGTTGACTTTGCACATCACAATACATGCCTGGATGCTCCCCTACTGCCCACAATGGAGTGAAATGGACAGGTAACATTTTTATACTGCGATCTAGAGGTGAACATTTAGGGCCCCTAAGCTAACACTTCAGTGTCCATTTGTCAAGCTATATTTCTGAAGTATCAGAATCATATTGAAAATTAAACAGAGGAATTCAAAGTCTTCTATATGTATATTGCTAAAGTTTGTAATTTGTGATAATATGGCTGCGGGGAAGCATTGTGTTGATGGATTTTACACTCGGACATGGAAATCTGTCCATTTTAGTCGTTCACACTCTTTCTTAAATTAACTGGACCTTTTAAGTTGGTGTAAATGTCAGGTTTATTTTATATTGAGGTCAACAGTTTTTGAATTTTTTTTTTTTTTTTTTTGTCTGAGCTTGTTTGTTAGCCACCTCAACCCATCACATGTGCCATTTGTTTTGTGTTTTTAAAAACTTCAAACATTCCATAAATAAAAGCAGGAACATTTGATTTCACTGTTAGTTTTACATTCAGCTTCTTTCTTCTATTTTTGCCTTTGACACAGGCAGTAATGAGTGAAGACTCACCCTTTCATGCAATTTGGTATGAAACTGCAGTAGAAAAGGTACAGGATAGGCTCCAGCCCCCTGCGACCCTCACCAGCAGTTAAAAGTGATGGAGTGATTTACCATGTTTGGGTCCATGTGTAGGTGGGTCACATGAGTGATAATGTGACTGTGTTCCTGCTGAACCTTCTGTTCAGGGGGGTCGTAGCCTTGAAAATTTTCTCCTCTGTTGCCAATCCATCAGCCCACTGAGCCACTTAATGCAGCCATTAGCTTCCTCTTCTCTAATACACTACCACTAAAAATCTTAAGTGACTATAAAAAGCTACTTGCTACAAACAGGAAGATAATACATAAATAATGAAAATCAGCCTCAGATTAGTTTTTTTAATACAATCAATTTGAGATGTAACATCACCCTTCATAATTCCTTCAGAAATACAGGTCTGTGCCCAACTTTAGCAACAGCATGAGAAAAGCATCGCGCTACTTTTTCCTTCCATTTCAATGATGCTTTGGCATCTGAGGAGCAGCATGTCGCTGCTGTAAACATCAGAACTGTTTTAAGGCGTTTGCCGAGCTGCACAGCTCAGGCGGAAGACGAAGATGCATTTACCGCAGTTAATGTTCACACACAAGTGGATAGAAGCTCAAGTATTTGCCCTGATAAGTAAATTACTATTTAGCAACACGATGCGTAACACTGAAAGTGTTGAATGTCTTTCAAAAAATCTTTTCCCCCATTAGATGAACTGAAGCCCCGTAATATAATCCTTTCATTTACATTTTTTCACCAAAGCAGCACAAGTCAGAATATAAAGGAATATACTTTCCCTACTAGGGGTTGCACAGACTCGTCAACTAGTCGACTTTACCGCTCTGCTATGACGCTTTAAGCTTGACGTCGACTAGTTGCCGATCACTTGATCGTGACGCTAACAATCCGGACGCCTCCGAGAAGCAAACCAGCAGCGCTTCGGGTGTGTGGAAATACTCCACTAAAGATGGAGCCTGTGCTGCTGGCGCTTGCAAAATATGCAAATCCATCCTGAAGTACAACAAAAGTACAGCAACGTATTGCAATGTACACTCATGTGAAAAGGCATCCGCTAACACTACGGAGGAACGATCCAAATCGGCCCCTGTACGTTGCGTGCGTGCGTTCGTTCGTTCGTTTTGGGATTCGAAATTGAAAAACAAAACACACACACACACACACACACACACACACATTTCCCGAACCGCTTGTCCCATACGGGGTCGCGGGGAACCGGAGCCTACCCGGTAACACAGGGCGTAAGGCCGGAGGGGGAGGGGACACACCCAGGACGGGATGCCAGTCCGTCGCAAAAACATTTTTTTGTTTTAAAAATAACGTGAATTAACTAGCAGAAAAATTAGAAGGGCTTTTTATTGATTCTGAGCGAACACACCCTAGGAAAGCATGGACTTGTCTATTAATTTTCTCTTTTCGTTTAGTCATACAAAGTGTAGAAATCAAAATCTCACAATACCAAATATGATCAATGTCTTAAAGTGCCCAGTATTTCCAATCTAACGGCACGGTGGCACAGCGCCTGGGTGGTGCGAGAGGATGTGGGTTCGATCCGTTACGCTCCATACCGTATCGATCCATACGTTGTGTGGAGTTCGCGTGTTCTCCCCGTGTCTGTGGGGGTTTCCACTGGGTGCTCTGGTTTCCTCCCACAGTCAAGACATGCTGTTCAGGTGTGTAAGTGACAGAGTGTGTTCCACTGTGTGGATGAGTGACCCAGTGTAAGTAGTGTATCTAGCAGTGTAAGTCACCGCGGTGAATAAGGGGTGTGGGCTCATAACACTAGAGTTCAGTGAAAGTCGCTTTGGAGAAAAGTGTCTGATAAATTAATGTAAAAGTGAGCTTCACTGGCAGTCTTTTCTTTGGGAAAAAAAAATGTCCACTCTGGAGCCATCTGGACAAATGATAAATATGGCAGAAACTAGAGCAACATATTCAGAGATCGCAGACAATCTAGAACAACATGGTGCTGCGCGGGTTCTTCTACAATGAGTGTCTGAGGATTTTGTCCGCAGCACAACGGTGTAAGGAGAGGAAACTCTTGCTGCTTTTGAAAAGCATCCAGTGATCCATGTTAACTTATGATAAATAACTCAGAGCGAAGGCAGCAGGTTCGATGAAGCCACTGATGGATTATATGCAGGTTGATCAAGATACCACAAAACGAAATAACTCAAAGTCAAAAAACTAAAATATTTAAAATACACCTCATTTAAACAGTTAATATTTTAAAACAAAAAATGAAAAACGCCTTTTTTTTTTTTTTTAAACCTGGCTACGATGTCCCATCTTATGTTTCATATATACATATAGAGCCCATGTATGAGCTGTCTGTCAGCACAGATGCTCGGTTTGAGAATACAGATTGTCGGTTGTTGCAAAGCATTTCCTTCCGCGTTCATTCATGACGTCACCAGCGATTAGTCGACGTCGACTCGAAAGAAATCTCAAGTCGTGCAACCCCTATTCCCTACTGGCCATTTATGTTCCACGGACGTGTGTCACTCCAACAGTGACGTCGCTCAAGGTGAAAGAAGAACAAGCCATGGAACAAAAGTGACTGCGAGCAAGTGAATCTTTGACAGTTATGTGCCACTTTGTGAAAAAGAACTTCTCGAGGGAGCGCACGCGAGCAGAGAAAGTAAAGCGGTGCAGTCCGATAAATAAAAAGCATGCGGATTCCGACACGTCAGCAACTTCTGCTTTTAGAAAGTACTTAAAATACCACAAGAGGAAAGGAAACCGTTGAGCTCATGTATGAGCAGCTGCTGCGGAGAATCACGCGGCCTCAATACACCACGGTAAGAACGGAGTCAACGGGAAGCCCGCGTCCAGGGTCCGAGACGCCGATCCGGTTTCCCCGTCGCACGTCCGACCCGTATCGAATCCCAGTTCTCCTTCTCTCGTGGGGAAGCAGTCTAGCGCGAGCTCGACTCCCAAAAAAGAAATGTTTGGAAAAACCGGCAACACACAAGTGTGGTGTTGAGGTTGTGGCTCAAAAACAAATCCTTGGCGATTCTTTCAACAAATTACCTGCGAAGCTGCCACATACGTTTGGCTTGGGGGTGGGGGGTGGGATCAGGGATACTTCGTGCATCGCGTTATGGTTGGCTGGGGGGCTCCGCGCTGGGGGGCTGCAGCAGCGTCTGCTGAACTGAAGGAAGAAATGCGAGAGCTGTAAAGCGCTCAAGAATGATCCGGAATGCCTGCCCCCCCCCTTTCCAGATGCTTCCAATAAAGCCCGCTGTTCGGTACCATTTCCGACCACAATCCCGACCTGCGACAGCCACTAACTACGCGAAACCACACAAACAAACACTGACACACGGAACCCGTTTGCTTTCAACAGCTGAGCTGCGAGATGCATTTAGTCCCACCTTAGAAAGTAGCGAACCAACAAGGGGGTGGGATCGGGTGTTGGAATCGCGGCGCCGTTACCTGGGGGCTCCTGGGAGACCACGGACTCGGGACTCTCAGCCTTCACGTACTCCGCATTCAGGCTCTCTGCAGTCGGGACACAGCAAGGACACCATCAAGTGAAGCAAGGGGTGGCGGGACTGACAGACGGCGACGTGTGTGTGTGTGTGTGTGTGTGTGTGTGTGTGTGTGTCAGTCAGTCAGTCACACATCACTTGCTCTTTCTCGCCGGCTTCCACATCTCCAGCCATGACTCAATACTGCAGACAGCAAACATTCAGGAGGGGGACTGCGAGACATGCTGGTGGAAGGCGGAAGAAGGCCTTACGCTGAACACTAAAGCAGAACTTCTTCTTCTGGTAGGAAACGTAGCTGCCGACGGCGCCCATCAGAGCCATGAGCACAGCGCTGGCGATGCCCGCTACGGTGCCCGTTTCGGCCGTCGTGTCTGTCGGGAGACGGAGAGAGCGCGGGGGGTCAGACGCAGGCGGCGTGACGCGTCGCCTTCCATGCTCGCCAGCAGCCGCTCGGACGACACGCGTCCTCCTCCTCTCTGCCCCGAAGGTCCATCGCCGAGAAGGATGTTCCAAACGTTACTTTGGCGACGCTTCTCGACACCATCAAGTTTGCCTCCGAATGCGACGTGATGCAGGTGGCTCAGCGGGTAGCGCCGCTGCTTTCCTCTCCTGGGCCGTGGCTACAGATCCGGGTTCGAACCCGGCGGAGCCTCTATGGAGTTTGCGCGTTTTCCTCACGCAGCGCAAACGACGTGTGTTTCAGGTGAACTGGTCGCTTTGCGTTGCTTGTGAGAGAGAGAGCGAGCGAGCTACACTGTATGTTGTGCGGACGAGTAGACAGCTGTACACACCTAAGTGTAGCGTCCCTTGTGCTGTAAGGCACCTCTGACAAAGGTACCAAGATTCAAGAGTTCATTGTCATGTGTACAGTAAACAGTTTGTTACACCCTACAATGAGATTCTTACTCTGTGAATCCTCTCAGCAGCCTGCGACATAAATTCTAAGGACATAAGGAAAGAAAAACACAAGGAGAACAGAGGGCATAAACCACAAATTTACAAAAATTACTATTAGTGCAAAAATCCAAGAAACGAGGTTATATACGTATATAAAGTGTGCAGCGCGCAACGTAAACGTGAAAGTCGTACATGTGCAAAGTCCTGCAGAGGTAGATTGGGGGGGTGCATTTGCATACTCAAGGTATGCGGAGGTAGTCTGCGGTCTCTGAGGTTGTTGGCGTTGTGGATGTGTGTATGTGTGTAGGAAGGATGGGGTAGTTGACGCCTCTCAGGCTCAGGCTGCGTCTGCCGTGATGGGTGGAGAGGCAGCGGATGGGTGTCGTTCACAAGCCTCATGGCCTGTGGGTAAGAACTGTTTTTCAGCCTTGAGGTTCTGGCTTTAACACTCCTGTAAGCGTCTGCCTGATGGTAAGGGCGTGAAAAGGCTGTGCTGGGGGTGACTGTTGTCACAAATATGAATGAAGGGCAGTTAACTGCAGGCCCCTGGGACGTGCGCCCAACCACTAGTGACACGAGAACGACACCCCGGGGGCTGCACGGCATCGTTGTTTACCACATACCGTAGCTCCTATCGTCAGTTGAGTCCATCACAGAGCCTCGCCCACCTAGAGAGGAAACAAGGTCCACAATATATTGAGAAGAATGGCCAGAGGGGACATACCAGCCGATGGGCCCACCACTCACTAAGAGCATCGGCGTCCTTTCGACACGGAAAAAGAGCGCTAGTTTACGCTCTTTGAAAGATCACGTGGAAGTTAATCGGTAATTCACTCCTGTATGTAGAAGAGAAGCTGGGAAAGAACAGGAGAGAACGGGACGGAGGGGGTTCTGGGATATCTCACACGGACACAAGATGTAGCGCGGGGCCGTGCCGACATAACCACGCCAGTCAGAACGTTGTCTGGACGAGGCTCTGGAAGGACCTCACCTTTCCCTTTGTCAGGGCTGTAGTCACCAGTGTCAACGATGTCAAACAGGTCACTGTCACTGATCTGGCCACCTGGGAAACACAAGAAGCAGGAGGCGGCTCAGTGTGCGCCTGCCGTTTGTCCTCCGGTGCTACAGGGGGCGCCAGAGGGCAAACGTGATCATGCACGAACAGAGCGATCTGACCATCTAAAGGTCATTCGGTGAAACGCGAAACTAAGGAGTACAGCTCTTCGGACTCCTCCTCAAAGCGGTCATCGAATCCCGGTCCGAGCCTCCGAAGAGGACACGTCGGTGGGAAACGGTGGTGAAACTCCAGAAACGGTGTCGGCGAAATGCACGGAGACCACAGACGGCGTCCAGCCAAGCAGAGAAAGTGAGGAGGCTGGCAGATGGCACCTCCGTGATCTCCTTGTTCGTGGGGGGAGCAGGAACTGGGCCCGTCGAACAGCAAGCGCACCGTTTCTTCTCTCGGCGGGCGTCTGCAGAAGGATGCCGAAACACCGCCGCGCACCCGCTACCGAAAGCACGTCTCAAACGTGCCCCGTCCGGCAGCAGGGGGCACCACGGCTGCCGCATCGTCACGCGAACGGGGCGGCGCAAAGACTCGAACCCGAAGGAGGCGACCGGGAAAGTGCCTCCGAAGGACGACAATGGCGCGCCCGCACCTTAACCCGAGAGGAAATCCAAGACTCGCGGCGCCGTCTTCCAAATGTCACCGGAGAGCGAGACCCTGCACACGATGCGTTTCTGATTCGTAAAGCACTCGGCACCCAGCAGCTCAGGGATGCTGCTCAGAAAGCGGTACGTGGTGCTCACCTCCTTTCTTATTTCTCTCTTTTCTTATGTCGTTGTCTGGGTCCAAGGCATCGGAAAGGTCAAGGTCGTCAGCAGCTGCAAAGAGGTTGAGGAAAAAGGTCAGACCCCCATCTGTGACGCACACTGCCAGGTGCCCTGGACAAAGGTGCGAGCTCCATAAAGACATTATAAATAATAATTCGGTGTATTTTCACAGAGTGCTCAACAAAGGCAAAAGGGCAGAAGAACAGAATGTGTAAAACAGACATTTAACAACACCGTACATATTTTGTCAAACAGCCGTACTTTGGTTTCCAATCTTGTATCTTGTCATCGGCGGCTCACTGTCAATCTGTGTTCGACGAGCGCCCTGCTGTAACAATTTACAAAAATAACAAGTTTCCCGTTACGGGCAGCGCGAACGCGCTCGCTAATCCCCCAGAAGGCGCCTCGATCCCTCTTTTCTCAAGCAGCCGGACGCACGGCATTTCGCCAGGCTGCACGGAGAAGCAGCGGCGCGAAAGGAACGGTCTCTCGTCTGCTTGGCCGTGTCCCCATGAAGGTAACGCTCGTACCCGTTCCCTCGGGACAGAGCTTGTCCTCGTCCGGCGACTTGTGACTCGGGGTCTGTTCGTAACTCAATTTGTTTGTAACTCTACAGTTACACTTACTGCTCTGTCTGAATCCACGAAAAGCACATAATGCAGATGCCCCCCACATTATTTATGGATGAGGTTCTGTAAAAAAAAATCCCTGTAACACTTCTGCTCTTCCATTTCAAACAAGCGTTAGCGGAATGGAATGCAGGGCCCTGGTGGACGGAAGCCTATCCTGGAAACACGGGCCACAGAGCAGAGTACGATTTGGAGGAGATGCCAGATAATGAGAGTAACCTGTGATTTTACCGTTTTTCAATAAACTTTGCAAATCCATCTCCGGAACGTGCTGCCCAGTCCCGACTGCTGAGCAGCTTCTGGACACTTCCACAATTTATCATTTTCTTATTTCCGCACAATCAATAACAGCTTAATAATGAAGACGTCCCGAGACTTATGTGCACGTTTGTTTATTCGTGGGCTCGGTTCGCTAAAAATCTTACACGCAGCTATGATGAAGAAAAATACTTTGTAAGACTTTTCATTTTAAGAATGTGAAGCTACACTAAAAGTGCTTCGATGAAAATAAAAACTCCTTTGCTCGCTAAACGCCAAAGTACCGCTGACTGCTGACCGATTGGTCCCATAAGCACGCGCATCGTCGCTCCTCTACGTATCGATCGCACGCGGAAGAGCTCCGGACACGAGCCGCGAAGGCAGCGCCGCGCTCGTGTCCCGTTCCGTTGCGTTCTGTCCTCGACTGAAATTTTCAAATCACAAATGCTGCAGATTTGCAAACGCAAGAATGGGCCACAAGGGCAGCCAGCGCCGCGCCGCTCCGTCTCGTCGCGCGGTAACGGCATTTCCAGCCGTCATACGTTTCTAAATACGGGAAAATAAAACAAAATACATATAAACTACGTGCTTTGCTGGCAGAGAACAAGCAAACGCGCGGCACAGAAAGGCACAGGCAGAGACGCCGAACGCGGGTCCGCACGCAACGTCGCCGAGCTCCCGGAAGCGCACGCAGCCAAGTGGCCGAGAGCTCACGACCTCCGAGACGCGACCGCTCTACCTGGAGCGGGCTTTTCTGGCTTCGGCTTCTCCTTCGGCTTCGGCTTCCCTGGCACTTTCGTAGTGGCGTCAAAGAAGTCCGACAGGTCAAAGTCTGCAAGAGAAATTCACAGCGAGACAAACTTACTGCCCAGACCTTCAGTATTACGTGGTTCTATTCAAGACTGATACCAGGAGTTCTGTTTGCGTTGCTGGGTGAAATAACAAGCGAACGCACATATTTCACCGTAAAAGACGGAAACGTTACTGCCTTCTGAGCTCTGAAGCGGTGCTCAACGCGTTGGCTGCGGCTTAATGGACACAAAGCACGATCTCGACACGAGACGGACGACACGTCGCAGCACCGCAACATTTCGTTCGCTTGTACAGCGAGGGATAAAACAAAGGTTTCACGTAACAAAGAGGAATGGCATTTATATCGCCCCGGAAGGGGAACACGTTACATGCAGACATTAAACGATATCTAAGGGATTCGACGAAATCGGTACACGAGGCAGCATCGGCTCCGAGCGCCAAGGCCCTACGGACAGATTCTCTCGACGAAGCAGCACAAGAAAAAGGGGAACAAAATTCACGACTCACCTGCTCCTCCTTTCCCTCCGCCTGCTGGTGCAGGTTGGGGTTTCGCTTTGGGAGCAGCAGCTGCGGAGGAGAAACAAAGGTAACAAGTCATGACAACACACATTATATGCAGTATGGATGAGTTGAAATAAACTTGACAAATTTTCGATTCGCATTTCGCAGCAGCACGTGACACCCATCGTACGGGACAATAAATGAGTCCTCTACTTATTCTTAGGAGAGATCTCTTTTAAAGCTCACGCTTCTATTGGGAACAAAGCCAGCGCGACTGCTGGGCAAACGTTTAGAGGCGCGTTTCAGACGAGCGGGTGCGCGGCACGGCCGGAGGACGCCCCGTGCCGCTGATGCCCCTGCCGAGCCGCCGGCCGACTCCCTTCTCCGTCCCCCTGACGGCCTGCAAAGGTGCGCAAAGCGGAAGTGAAAATCTTACATACTCGGTTTGGGCGACGTTTCATCCAGGGCATCCAAAAGGCTTAAATCCTGAGCGAGAGCTGCGGAGCACAAAAACAAGGAGCGTTAATCATCACGGTTAGGACGAGAGTAACACGTTAAATCCTGGGCGTCAGGAGCCGTGCGGCACGAAAGCAACAGAAAGCGTGCGACTCCCTTCAACCCGAAATGACCTTTACGCAGCAAATCGGAGGGAATTGGGAGGAGGCCCAGTGACTGAGTCACTCGTGCTGGAGGTGAAAGAGGCGCAAATCAATGACACATAATATCAGAATTGTCTCGATGCACAGAAACGTCTTTTCTACGTCTATTCCTCTCTGTTGGACCGTAAAGAAAGAAATGGATGAGTCACATGAACTGGGAAAACTGTGTGTGAGAGAGAGAGAGAGAGAGAGAGAGAGAGCAAAGAGCCTGTCAGTCACACCACGCCTCACTGCGGTAAAGCAGGACAAGTGAACTCAGAGAAAGGAGTAAAGAGATGATGTGGGGTGACAACACCCCCCCCCCCCCCCAGGTTTACTCCTTTACTGCAGCATCATCAGGTAAACAGTGAAAAGGTCTCTCCGTCACCACGTACATGAATATTTATATTTACTAGACACTTTTCTCCGCATGAGACCATATCATATATGTAGAGTACAGTCCATGTGTCACATACCACGGTACACAGCAGTGTGTAGTACCAGAGCAGAGGCTTTTCAGTCACTAAACTTGTAAACACAAACAATGACACGTGTGTCGGACGGGGTGAAGGAGGACACGGGGACAGGGGTCAGTGGTCATTGGTCATTGAGAACGACGTTTATTGGAACAACAGCGGCACTCGGGAACTACCCCCCCAACAGGGTCACCCCCCCCCGGTCCCTCCAGCGGTTGAACACTCACATTTTCCCCATAATCCAACTATTTACAATAAACACATTTTCCGCTCAAACTCGCGGTCGTTACAATACTGTAGTATTACCATATTATTACCACGTAAGGGGAAAGTGAGGGCGGACCGGTCGCACGCAGAGGATTTTACCACGGTAAACGAGCCCAGCGGCGCGTCTCGGTCACCGTGTTATTCGCATAAATACTAAAAAAACGTTTTTATAAACTACAAAACTGTAGTTCGCCGCACCGAGTTACTTTGTAACATTCTGAAAGTAAGAAGTAAACATGTGAAACTTGAGCACGTGACGCTACTACACTGACTGAGTCTCGCGCTCCTTCGGACGAACAAAAGCCGGAATATATCGTCGGACAAAAAAAAAGCGACATTTCAATACTGTTTAAGTGCACGAACCACGATGGGGGTCCACACTACTACCAGCTTTTACCACCTTTTACCACCTTCTACCACATTCACCACGTTTTTTTTTACCCGCCGAGGGTCGCTCGGCCTGCCCGGGACACACGCGACGCGGACTTACCCTGCAGCAGAGTCAGCGCCGCGAACGCGACCAGCAAACACCACGTGCGGCGCGTGGCCATGATGATGGTGATGGTGGTGGTGGGTCACTTCGGGCTCCGAACCTCAACGTGATACCGGCGATGCGGTCGCTTTGACCCACTGACTTTCGCGGCTCCGATCCGCTTCTGGAGCTCCGGCGACGGGCAGGGAACTGGGGGATCATGGGCGGATCCCGACCGGCTGGGGGCGGCTGCGGGGGGCGGGGGGGTGTCAGACGAGCGAGAGATCACTAATCGACTTTCCCAGTGTGAATTCATACCGCGATGATCGATAAAGAGGACAGACGGAGTCTTCGGAGGAGCTGCAGTGCCTGCAGTTCAGGCGAAGAGCCGCAAAATTCTCTCCTGTCCGAACCGATCCGATCCGATCCGAACAGTTCCCGCCACGAGAAGAGCGCAGATCTGCCGTCACTTTCCAGAGGATACATGATGATCATGTCCATGTGTTCATGATTTATCAGACACGAGTTTTGTCCGAAGCGACCAGCGTCTCGTAGAAAATACAATGTATTCATTATTACGTGAGCAGGAAGAGACACTTGGATGGATCATAGAGACGCGCGTGACTCTTAAGTGCACTTTGTTTCTTCCTTTCCACCATCTGAAGCAACGTTCTGTTCATCACACGAGCAGCTGCACGAAACTCAGGCGGACGAACCCTGATCACCTTCCTACTAAAAACAGTTTTTTTATTTTAAAGATACACAAACATTTACATACTGTAACGACCCGCGTTACTGTTCTGAGCGGGAAATGTGTTTATTGTAATTCAATAATTGGTTAGACTTTGGTGACGCACGGGGAATATAAGGGGGTGTTTGTGTCTTTTGCGTCTGCGGGGGGCGAGCAGCGAGCCTGGCGGCGCTAAGCAGGCTGGGAAGGCTGGCTAGGCGCGCGGGTCCTGCAGGAAACGGGGTCCTCGGACCGAGACATTATTCCCCTGTGCGCAGGTGCTCTACTAAAGCGTTCGAGATGAACGCTCAGCTGCCTCTCTGCGTCCTTCTTCGACCCATCCAAACCCACGCGCTGCGCGACACGCTACAGTACAGCAGTAGCGGCTTATGTGGGCATGATCATAAAGTCACGGTGCATGAACATTTTCACCATACATCATGTTGGTGAGCGAGCTGGAGCGACGAGTTTTCAGACCCCACGTAGGCAGAGTTTCAGCAGTTCTGAGTGGCGGGGGGGACGGGGTCGTTCCGCCACAGTGGAGCCGGGACTGAGAACCTCTGCACTTTACCTTTCGTGACACAACACAGTGTTACACAGATGTTGCACAGACGTTACGCTGATGTTACGCATCACTTTACAGGGGGGACAACAGCAGCACGGAGGACAAATCGTTACACGTTATCACACAGAGGACATGTAGCGGAGGGGTTCTGGCCCTGGGGACTGGAGCTGGTTCTTTGAGCCCCAGGAGAGACCTTCCTGCAGTAGCTACCCTTGAGGGATGTACATTTACACTATTCATTTACCCTTAGTGGGGATGGCTGGTAGCCTAGGGGTTAACGCTGCTGCCTTGGGAACCAAAGATCACTGGCTTGAATCCTACCTCCAGCTGTAGCTCCCTTGAGCAAGGTACTTACCATGAAATTACCCAGCTGTATAGATGGGTAAACAACTGTTACCGCTGTATGTTGCTTTGGAGAAAAGTGTCAGTTAAAGGCGATGATGCTGAGTTCTGCCTCTGAAGAATAATATTAGAAACTTGTGTGTGTTGCCACTTGACTTTCCATGTTCATTAATCACTTGAACCCACCAGGCACAGGTGAGCGCTGGGTGTGTTTGAGTCCCCTGGCTGACAATGGTCAATGCCCTGTGTTTGTGGCTTTATGTAAATTCCGCTTTTGTCACTCCAGTGCAAGAACCTTGCGTTGGAGAAAACTAATAGTCCGGTCCAGAGCGGTTTGGGTTAGGGGTCAGAGGGAGAATTAAGGAAAACAAATAAAGATTTTGAAATGGTCATTTTTGCTTGAAATGATGGCTAGAAAGCCCTGTTGTTCCTTGTTGGCTTCTTCCAATCTGGGGTAACTTCTGCATTAATATTAATACTGTGTGCATATTTTTGTTTCTATAACATGTGTGCAGGATTGTTAAGGCAAGTTTTTAAGGTGTTCATGACTTATTTGTTCTTTTTTTTTAACAATTATATGCCTCAATAATGGCACATCAGGGCACTAATCTGAGTGATGATATCCCTATGATGTTTGTTGCTTCACATCGAATCATAGGCCGTAATGAATTTAGGGCCAACAAATAACACACACACACACACACACACACACACACACACACACACACACAGTTTCAGAACCGCTTGTCCCATACAGGGTCACGGGGAACCAGAGCCTACCCGGTAACACAGGGCGTAAGGCCGGAGGGGGAGGGGACACACCCAGGACGGGACGCCAGTCCGTCGCAAGGCGACCCAAGCGGGACTTGAACCCCGGACCCACCAGAGAGCAGGACCCTGGTCCAACCCACTGCGCCACCGCACCCCCTGTCCAAGGAATAACACACACACACACATTTTCAGAACCGCTCGTCCCGTACGGGGTCACGGGGAACCGGAGCCTACCCGGCAACACAGGGCGGAAGGCCTGAGGGGGAAGGGGACACACCCAGGACGGGACGCCAGTCCGTCGCAAGGTACCCCAAGCGGGACTCGAACCCCAGACCCACCGGACAGCAGGACTGCGGTCCAACCCACTGCGCCACCGCACCCCCTCAAGGAATAACAGTAAGTAATATTTCTGTTGTACATTTCGGGATGAATTTGAGTCTCTGGCCTTTTGACTCGGCGCCAGTAGCTACAATGTCTCCTAAGTGGAGCCATCGGTTACAGTGCTTGAGACAGAATTGCTCCAATAAAATACTGTATGTACCTCATTGTATTATAAGCATGTTAAGCAGTGAAGGAATGATTGTATGTCTCTCACTTTCGAAGTTACTGGCAGCAGAAGCTGCTGTTGAGTTGAGGGCAGAAAACACAGCCTCCAACTGCTTTCTAACATTTCAGCTGAATAGATGAGTGCAACGTCTATCTATTCTATGTTGCTGATGCTGCCTCGTTAGAATTATAGAAAATTACGGAATAACCTGCTTGTCCTTGACTTTTTTGTTATAAGATACAGATCAAAGGCAAACGAAAGAACAGTTTACGTAGAGTTTACAAAATTAGAATCAGAATGAGCTTTATGGCCAACTATGTTCACACATACAAGGAATTTGTCTTGGTGACAGAAACTTCCACAGCACAGACAGAATGACAGTGACAAGACACAGATGAGAAGATAGAATATGTGAATAAAGGATAAAAAAATATAAAGTACACAATATACAAAAAATAGTCACTAGACATTATATGTATGTTCTATACAAATGCAAGGGAATGTGAGTAAGACATATGATGTGATAAATAGATATAAATATAAACAGCGTTATGTATTGCACTGGTTTACTCTCTAGGGGGGATTTAGCTGTTCATGAGGTAGATGGCCTGAGGAAAGAAACTTTTCTTGTGCCTGCCTCTCCTGGTGCTCAGTGCTCTGTAGCGCCGGCCAGATGGCAAAGGTTCGAAGAGGAAGTGGCCTGGATGTGAGGGGTCTAGAATGATTTTGCTAGCCCTTTTACCGACTCTGGAGGAGTATAGTTTTTGGAGAGCTGGGGGGATGTGCCGATGATTCTTCCAGCGGTCCGAACTATCCGCTGTAACCTTCTGATGTCTGATTTCGTAGCTGAGCCGAACCAGACAGTTATAGAAGTGCAGAGGACAGACTCGATGACTGCAGAGTAGAATTGCATCAGTAGCTCCTGTGGCAGGTTGAACTTCCTCAGCTGGCGAAGGAAGTACAACCTCTGCTGGGCCTTCTTCACAATGGAGTCTATGTGGAACTCCCACTTTAGGTCCTGTGAGATGGTGGTGCCCAGGAACCTGAATGACTCCACTGTTGCCACAGTGCTGTTCATGATGGTGAGTGGGGTAATGCTGAGGTGTTTCTCCTGAAGTCTACGATGATCTCCACTTTTTTGAGCGTGTTCAGCTCCAGGTTGTTGTGACTGCACCAGACAGCCAGCTCTTGGACCTCCTGTCTGTAAGCAGACTCGTCACCATTCCGGATGAGGCCGATGAGTGTGGTGTCGTCTGCGAACTTCAGGAGTTTGACAGAGGGGTCTTTTGCGGTGCAGTCGTTGGTGTACAGGGAGAAGAGCAGTGGGGAGAGCACGCATCCCTGGGGGGCGCCAGCAGTACTGATTGTTTACAATTAGTGTCAACTGGCACTCTGCAATAACATCGTGTATAATCGACAGTTAGCCTTTATCTACGTCCGAAAATCTGGCAACATAGGTAAGAAAACGTGTTTAACTCATAGCAAAAGCAGTATTACACAAAGTCTGTGCGCTGCAAGAACTCCACGATCCCTTAAAACTCCCGCGCATATGCAGCACTTTTGTTTACGTTCCTCCAAAACTTTCTTCAGGCTTTTCCGTATTTTACGACAGGAATGACGTTAAGGTCAGTTAATCCAATCAAAAGCGTCAAATCGCGGGCGTTTGCAGCACAGCGTCCAATCAGTGGCTGCGGAGGTTGTTTTAAAACCCTGAGGGGAGCAGCCAATCAGGCCGGTCTCGTGGCGAGCTAGCGCGAGGCCGAGCGCGGAATGGCTTTTATAGAGGAGCGCTCGCGAGCTTCGTGACTCCATGTGGAGAAACGCTGCAGGTAGGTGTTAGTTATAGGAATAATGACAAAATAAATCTGCTTCATATTTATTTTACACAAGACCGAGTTCAATGCGGACGTTAATTTAAGAAAATGGCTTCCCTAACTTTATTTCATTTAAGTGAATTTAGTATTGCCAAATATTTCCATCGTCGTCACGAAAGTACCTCCGCTCACCTCGTCTCATGTGAAATAGGCGCAGTCTCTGGTATGTAGCATGTCGACAGACAGAGTGCGTACGTTTTTTTTTTTTTTTTTTTTTTTTTTTTTTTTTTTTATTTTTTTCCGCAACAAAAAAAAAAACTCCTGGCGAGTGTCGGTGTGTGGAAAACCAAATCGGTGGCTCATGTAGAGCTGTATTAAAGTTACGGCCTATTTTAATTCTTCTTTCTTGGACTCGTCAGCAATGTGAATGTCCGCTGAGCGCGCGCACCTGGCTTCGTTCGGTTGCTCCCCCCTTCAATAACCCTCTAGGTTTGTCTTTTTCCGGCTGTTTTCCACCTAATGTGGCAGTACAGTGAGTGAAAGTTAGTAAGAAAGCCATTTTAATTTCTGCCGCGTCTCTAAAGGACGCGGTGGTTGTGTATTAAAATGGCTGGCGAGTTAAGCGCCGATGATGCGCGAGCCGTGATCAGGCAGCGCTCGGTATTTTCTGACACGTTTCTTCTGGCTGCAAACAAACGGTCCGTTTTTAATGTCTCCCACGAATAGCTGTTTTCCTCTCTGCACAGACAGAACGGAATATTTCTTTTCGCTACTTTTAAAGTTCGTGTTCCCCTGCGCTACACAAGGCAAGCCAAGCGCTTGGGCCCATGCATGCGCGGCTCCGGGGAAACGAGCGGGCGGCCGGCCGGTCTTTCCGCTTCTACGTGGCCGTGGAGCAGCGCGAGTGGACGGGTCGTCGTGGTTGTAATAATCGGGCGAGGGCGTTTGGGGCTTCGTCTCCCTCCTCGAAGGAGCCATGATTTTAGTGAGATGAGGCGAGCGGACACTCAGTCAGTGGCGCGTGTTCGCAGCAGAGCGCCGGCTCGGGTCGGTCCCGGTCCCGTTCGGCTCCACCCTCACACCGCGGCGTCGCCTCTCCCAGCGAGCGCGTGGAAATCGAGAGACCTTTTTGTCTCGCGGGAACCCGCATCACTGGAGGGCCGTTAATTCGTTCGCACCTGGGACCCCTCGGTACCCGTCTGTTGCTCGGTCGGGCGCGGCGGTTCCCCCAGTCAGTGCTGCCATTAAGTACTTGTGCCACCTTGTTCTATGCTTCTAAATACCACCACGTGTGTGTTAAAAACATCTGTTAAAATCTCCTTATACTCAGTTGCATAAATTAAAACATTTTGAGCTCAAATTAAACTTATCCATTTACAGCCTTATTAAAACTCCTAGGCTTCCGCAGTTGCTGTCAGCTGACTGGGATGATGCTTCCAACAGGAGAAGCGAAATGTTGGAACCAGTGTCCCACACGGTGCGGTTTAATGCAGAAGTACAAGACTCCCAGTCATTTACAGCCCCTAATGGTACTGAAGTTGCAGTATTGGTGCTGAATGGGTGAAAGAAATCCTGACTTTCTCCAGAAATGAATCTTCTTACTTCTGGAGGCCATTCACTAGGTCAGGGTCTCGATCTTCCAGATCTTATCCTGGAAGTATAGGCCAATCCCCCCCATGTTCGTACATTACGCACAACTTGATTGCCAGCTGCAGCAAAGAAAATGACATGTGATGTAGTGGTTACAGCTGTAGTCTTGTATTTTGGAGGTTTTAAATTCAAATACCTGCTCTTGCTAATGCACTCTTTAGCAAAGCACCTTGAATTACTCTGGTAAATTATTCACTTTTATAAATGGGTAAATATAAGCTTACAACTCTATAAATTTTAGATTGCCTTGGATGAGAGCCAGGGATGAATACGCTAAATGTGGACATTAGCATTAACTTTGCTCCCTCTTTCAGGAACCGAATATAAACATAAAGGCTGAATTCATTACCCCTGTGGCCCAGAATGGCAAAAGGCAACACGAAGAAGCCCAAGGGCAAGATGTCTGCCTATGCCTACTTTGTGCAGACATGTCGGGAGGAGCACAAAAAGAAGAACCCAGATATTCCCATGAACTTTTCAGAGTTTTCTAAGAAATGCTCTGGCAGGTGGAAGGTAAGTTGTGCTTGATGGGCTGAATGAAATGTGATTCTTAATATGTTGGTGGACATCTTGATACATAAGGGCACCAACTGATGATCAGTATGAAAGGAACTGGTCACTGATGTGAACTTGCTAGAATGTAGTTGTGTGGGGGGGTTTTTTTTTTTTTTTTCCTCCTCCTCTCCCCCCTTTATAAAGGAAAAAATGACATGCCCTTGTAAGTGCGTAGTAGTTCAGTGTGGATCTACAACAGCATGTTGGTAGCACTCAGTACCTTATGTACTGCTTTGTATTGTCTTCCTGTATGATAACTTTACAAAGTGAGTAAATGGTAGAACAGAAATTTTCTAACTTGCAAGCTTTCCTTAATTTTGCTCATTAGATAGCCCTAAAATTAAGAAATGGTGCTGGTTCTTTTGGTTCAAGAACTGACATTTTACAGTATTTTGACTACCATCCAAAGAAAATTAAACTGACAATGTTAAATTGTCTCGTTGCACAACTGTTTTCGTTCTGTGAGTTATAGGTAAACTGCCTATGTGCAAAAAATTGCTCTTTTTGAAGTGCTGCTTAGTTTACATTTAAGGTTAGTCATTTACCTGTTTATCCAACTGGGTAATTTTACTGCAGAAATTTTAGGGTAAGTATCTTGCATAATGGTACTGTAGCCAGAGGTGGGGATCAAACATGCAACCTTTGGGTGCAAAGGATGTAGCTCTAACACCACTACAGTACTAGCTATCTCTGCTGGAAGTATAGCGTGCCCCCCCCCCCAACACACACATCTTCACAGTTTATACACCATGGGGAGAGTCCCTCTTTGCCAGTGGAAATTATGAATTTATTGGAATGTGATTGATCTGGTTATGTGACTGTCCTTTATGATGCAAACTTAAATATGAATCTCATGGGACCATTGGATGCTGGACCACTTAATACTGCCAATCTCTACTGCATTTCCTTGCAGATAATGTCAGGAAAGGAGAAAGCCAAGTTTGAAGATATGGCAAAGCAGGACAAGGCTCGGTATGATGAGGAGATGTTGTCATACTCTGACAAGAAAGGAAAGAAAAGCAAGAAGGACCCAAATGCCCCTAAAAGGCCACCGTATGTTCAAAATTCACATGATTTGAATGTATGGAATGTCAGTTACTTCTAAGATCTGTTAATGGCTCCACTCCTGTACCTTGTGTAAATTTAGGAATTCTCATGTGCGTTTACTGAACCCACTTGCTTACGTGGCTTTTATATGTCTGGAATGGACAAGACTAAAGGGTATTCTCAGACTGATAAAGCTTCTCTTTCTGAGAAAGCAGAATGTACCAATGGCTGTTGCCATATTAAATGGCACAGAAGCTGCAATGTGTAAATTGTCAGCCTTTTGTGGCTACAGTGATATGTGTTCTGGAACAATTATGAAATTTTTAAAACTGGTTTTTCTCAACAGTTCTGGGTTCTTCCTATTCTGCTCTGAACATCGACCCAAGATCAAGGCCCAAAATCCCAGTTTGGGCATTGGTGAAATAGCAAGGAAGCTGGGTGAGATGTGGAACAATTTGACAGATGCTAATAAGCAGCCCTACCTGGTCAAGGCTAACAAGCTGAAGGACAAGTATTTAAAGGTAACAGAATTGAGGCAACAAACTATTTTTCATTCATGGGGAAATTACTTTTTGGCCAAATAATGTAAGCTGAATTAGTTTTCTGCAGTACTTTAAATGGCTGGGGTGTGACTTATGGCTTAACTAACATTTCCCAGAATATCCATACTCTGTGTGGGTGCAAACTGAAGAAAGCCAGGATGGTGGCTCCTTGGCCTATAAAGGAATTTTTTAGTCTTTGCATCTGTTTTGCTAGAAGATGCTTCAAAATGGTGTCCTCTACTTGCAGGACATGGCAGACTACAAGGATAAAGATGGGATGGGAGCAGCAGAGCCCTCCAAACCTGTGACAAAGAAGTTGCGTGAGGAGGATGACGATGATGATGACGACGATGATGATGACGATGATGAGGAGGAAGATGAAGATGAGGATGATTAACTTTCATTTGCACATTTCTTTCCAGATCACTAGCTGTGAGGTTACATTAATGCAGGGGTTGCAATTGTAACTACTCTACTCTATACTGCTCATTTGGACTGCAAGTTTTCCTTCATTCTGTTGTGCTGAACCTGGAAATTTTATTTTCTTAGCCACTGAATACTGTTAGTAACTTATCATAACCTGTCTTCCTCATCCACTTAATTTTTTTTGCTGTCAGTATAATGGATTGCATAGAGGCAATAGCTTTGCATTTATAATTTTAAATTCAAAGGTGTTTTATGACTAAGGCTTTCATTTTGTTCAGTTTAATGTTGCACAGATTGGGCTATATGCCTTAGTGTGTAAAAGTATTGTGGCAGTGTGACCTGGCTTAACTCAGGGATCCTGCTGGTAAAGAAGGTAGTTAAGCAAGAAGTTCTTGTCAGACCACTGCTCTTGTATGTAGCACACTGTGATGCACTACAGTTTAATATTCCTGATGGTTATTTGGATTTTTTTTTTTTTTTTTAAGTTTAGATCTTAGGAAATGAAGCCATTGATGGACTTTATTTGCACAACAAATGAATTTTTTTTTTTTTCCTTTACATTTTAAGTTCTGCAGTGTTGAAATAATTCCCTTTATCACATGTCTTTGTAGCTATAACTTATATTCTTGCTAGTTGCATCTGGTCAAAATGACTAAATATATGGCTACATTGAGCCTTAAGTTTAAAATGACTGCGCAATGAAGGACTGTGGTGAGGAGTCCTGCCCCCCCATCATGTTTGTTGCTGAGGGTACTGTGAAATGGCTTTGCTCTTCCAGAGGTTGACTTTGTCCAAAAAAAAAAAAAAAAAAAAAAATTGGCTGCACATCATTCATTGGTATGGAAACTCATTAACAATTCACTAAACTGCCTACCAGTTTCAGTGACTGCATGGAATTTTTACTTTTGTCTTTTTCTCTTCTCTTCTCTTCCCCCCCCCCCCCTCCATTTCAGTTTGTTAAACTTGGACTGCCCTCAATCACTTCTCTCAATACACAAATTTCCTGTCAGTCTGCAAAAGTTTTACTGCCTGTACAGGATGTGGTTTGAATTTCAAAGTAATCCTGATTACATGAATAAACTCTTGTTCCACAACTTCATGCTGAAGCTAATGTCAACAAGGCCACTTATTTTGGATTCTGATTTTCAATATTGGAATTGAAGTCTTTGTCATTGTACACGCACCGTCTTAAACCGCTTGTCCCGTACGGGGTTGCGGGGAGCCGGAGCCTAATCTAGCAACACAGGTGAAAGGCTGGAAGGGGAGGGGACACACCCAGGATGGGACACTAGTCCATTGCAAGGCACCCTAGGTAGGACTCGGAACCCCAGACCCACTGGAGAGCAGGACCTGGTCCAGCCCACTGTGCCACTGCACCCCCTGGTCACCATACTGCTGTGCAATAGAATGAAATTACAGATTTAAGATTGTCTTCTGCTACATACATAGTTTAG
Source organism: Scleropages formosus (assembly GCF_900964775.1). Classification (NCBI taxonomy): domain Eukaryota; kingdom Metazoa; phylum Chordata; class Actinopteri; order Osteoglossiformes; family Osteoglossidae; genus Scleropages; species Scleropages formosus. Next base: position 38,242,364 of record NC_041809.1, on the reverse strand, counting down.
AATAACTCTTGGTTGCTTACTTCAAGCTCTGATTCTAGTTAACATTTAAATTTCAGTTAATTTAACTGACACCTTCCTCTAGACTGACTTATTTATAGCAGGGTGTTTTGTATTATTTCAAGGCTAAGTACCTTTCTCAAGGGGACTATAGCCAGAGGGGATTTGAGTTTAGTTCAAATCCCGTTTGTGCTGTTGTCCTCTTGATCAAAATTATTCCAGTAAGAATACTATGCCCTAAGAATGGACAAGTAATTGTATGCTGCCTTCCATGAAGGCTGCAGCAAAATAAAGATTTATGTGATGAGAAGCTTTAGTTTGAAAATACTATAATACCTTCAACTGTCCTCGACAGGGACACCCTGTTGTAACCAGGAGGAGCATCTCACTCAGGGGCCACCATTGTACTAGTTTGTGGGCCCTTGTGCACAGAAGAAGAGCTAGTTGGATCAGGTGTAAGGTGTAAAGTGCAGCAATGTCCAGCTGGAGCTGTGCGCACTTGACTCTTTGTGGCCTAAATACAGATTAACATAGCTGGTGCTAAGTGGGTTCCAGAATCCTTACGTGACCTGCATACCCAGCGCAACGAGCAGAGGGCCCATCCGCCCAGAAGACAGTTCACGCAGCGGAATGGTTGAATGAACACTTGACAACAAGCACCGGATCCCAGGTGCCACAGTTGCAGCAGACATGTGTTAAGGAAGCGTGGTGTAAAAATAGCCCTGAGCTTGAATGGCTGCCATTACAGGATCTGACCGGACTTAGAACAAGCGTCACGTCTGTGCTGCGAAGGCGCTTGGCTGGGAGGCTCCGCTTCTCCTGGTGAGACGACGCAGCGAGTCAGTTCGGAGGACCTGCACCTGGTTGTTTGAAAAAGAGAAATCCTTCTGGTTTCCAATTAATACATGTCACTATTACTGTATTTCTTTTCTCCCAAATAACCTGTCATGTGAGGTTTGTGCGCTGTGCTGTACTAGCAGCGTTTACTCATATAGCATAGGTAAATTCTTTTATATGCAATTTAAGGTAAGTACCTCAAGGGTACCACAGCAGCAGGTATGAATCAAATCTGGGTCCTTTGCCTGCAAGGTGAGAGATATTGACAGCAGAATGCGGGGAGAGGGGGCAACGATGACTTCGGGTAGTTCAAGAGCCCAGTGTGCGGTGACCTTTGGGCTCCGTTGGGGACGTTGCTGGGAAAAGGACGCTACGTTGGTCCATCTTTGACAAGGATTCCCATCCTCTGTAATGAGCGCTCGCACTCTTGGGGTGGAACTGACCTGTTGTGCGCAGCTCTCAGTATGACTTTATTTGCTATTTGCTCATTATTATTCTATGCTGCAAATGAAATGGATTGTTTTGAAATCTCTGATATTGCGCTGACTGCCTCAGTTGCTCAGTCTGAGTCATTTGCTAAGAAAGGCTCCGGAGATAATTGTGTTGGTTTCTCTTCATTAGCAATCTATGCCTTAAAAAGGCACAGAAATATTCTCATAAAAGACAGTGCAATAATGACAACAATGCAAAGCGTTTTAAGAGTCAGATGTTTGTGAAGCGATGTGGTATCAGGTATGTTGTCTCTGTGGCACTTCTGCAGGTTTACATTTACATGTATTGATGTAGCAGATGCTTTCCTCCAAAATGACATACATCTCAGAAAGTAGTGAGTTCATTACAAGAGACATAGTTGCAGACGTGTGCTTTCTAAGTACGATCAGTTTCTTTCTACCATATGAACCGATGTTTACCACATGAGTAGCTACACAAATATCAGAATATTGATGATTCCTGCTCACCTTCTTACAATTTTTTTTTTTTTTGAGATGCACAAACATTTTACATTGCATCACAATAGTAACTGTGTATAGGTTTATAGGGGGATGATCTTAAAGTTATGGTGCATGAACATTTAAATCTTACATGAACTTAGCTAATGGGCAAAGTGAGTCTGGAAGAGATGAGTTCTCAGACCCTTTTTAAATGTGGACAAAGATTCAGCAGTTCTGAGTGAGAGGGGAAGGTCGTTCCACCACAACGGAACCAGAACCGAGAACCTCCGTGCTTTACCTTTCATGCTTGGGACTACCAAGCGGGCAGATGTGGAGGAGCAATCAGGTCTGGTTGGGGTGTAGCGGTTGATCAAGTCTTGTAGATATCGGGGAGCAGTTCTACTGATGTATTTGTACACAATAACCAGGGTCTTGGATTTGATCCGGGCAGCTATAGGAAGCCAGTGCAGAGAAACGAGTAGAGGAGATACGTGGGAACGCTTTGGCAAATCAACTCGTGCAGCAGCAGCTTTCTGTATCAGCTGTATAGGTTTAATGGCAATAGCGGGAAGGCCAGACAGGAGAGAGTTGCAGTATCCAGACGGGATGTCACCATGTCCTGGACAAGTAGTTGGGCAGAGTCAGTTGTGAGGTAAGGACGGATCCTGCGGATGTTATGCAGGATGTATCTGCAGGTCGGGGTTGTGGCTTCGATTTGCTGAGAGAAAGATAGACTTGAGTCAATTATCACTCCCAGACTCTTAGCCGAGGAGGTAGGCGAAATGAGCGAGTTGTCCAGTTTGATCGATAGATGGTGACAGGAGGACAGACCAGCTGGGAGGTGAAGAATCTCTGTTTTGGAGAGGGTGAGTTGGAGGTGGTGATCAGACATCCATGCAGAGATGTTGACAGGCAGGCAGGCAGCGATGTGTGCGGAAATGTCTGATGCTTCAGGTGGAAAGGAGAGGAAGAGCTGGGTATCGTCAGCGTAGCAGTGGTATTTGAACCCATGGTGGGCAATGACCGGCCTGAGGGAGGAGGTGTAGATCGAGGTTGTGTGATGTAGTCCCTTTAGTCCCAAATCCAGTCCCTGCAGTCCCAGTACCAATAGCAGCCAGTCCATGCTGATGGTGTCCCACCCCCCACTGAGCATTGCTTGAGAACCCTCAATTTTGTTGATTTTAAAAAAAGCAAAGTAAAAAAATTCAGAATCTCAGTGAAAAACAGCATAATTACGCCAGTCTTTAAAGAGGACTCCTGAAAAGGTAGCTTCGATTGTCTAACATCAGATGCAACTGGAGAAATACGAATGAGTTTTATATAAAACTTTTACCGCCGCCTCACAGTCAGACCATCGGAATTCAGCTCTGTCTGTGTGGAGTTTGCATGTTCTCCCTGCGTCTGTGTGGATTTGGCTCAGGTGCTCTCGTTTCCTCCCACACGCGTGCAGTTCGGGTGAACTGGCGGTTCTAGTGCGTGGATGGGTACGTGTGTGTGCGGCCGCCCTGCAACAGGTCTGGCGTTGTGTCAGAGGGGTACCCCCCCAAACCTTGCGCCCAGTGTTTACAGGATAGGTTCCGGACCGTCGTGACCCTGACTAGGACAAGCAGATAGTGGGACTACAACATGTGAGTGAAATGAATAAAGCTGAAAATGTTTGCGTTTGAAGATGAATACCTTGAATGATGGTGACACGAGGAGCCAGTGTCTTCCCCATCACAAAATCCACAACTACATTTACATTTATTCATTTGCAGACACTTTTCTCCAAAGCGACTTCCGATGAACTCTGTGTAGTTCTACTATGAGCCCGCACACCTTATTCACCGTGGTGACTTACACTGCTAGATACACTACTTACAATGGGTCACTCATCCGTACATCAGTGAAACACACACGCTCTCTGTGTCTCTCACGCACAAGTAATATGAACTACGAGCTGCAGTACCATGGTACAACCCCTGGAAGGGCAGCCATCCAGTGTACTGTAACTGTAAACTATAGAGTGGTGAAAAGTGAACTCGTGACTCCCTTTATAGATAGCCCACAGTATTACCTTTAATCTAAGCCTGTAATAGCATGTGTGCAATATATTTTTCGGAGATACTGGGTTTAACAAAGATGAGTGAAATGTTGTTTTTAAGATCTGTTCAAAGGGGTTTATTGGAAAGGCAGGAAAAATGAAAGAACCTTGATGTGGAAGACTGGTGTTCCTGAGAGCTGCTCTCAGTTTACTTACATTATTATTATTATTGTTGTTCTCATATAGCTGAATACCTTACTGCGGTAACTATGTTTCTCGCGGTCCTGCAGCTGCACTCCTGGGACTCTAAACATCACCGCACCTTCTGCTGCCGCATCTACCGCGGAGTCGTCTTTCCAGGGCGACCCGTCGGCCCTCGGATCGAACCGCCGTCAGGAACCTGCGGCTGGCGACTTCCAGGTGAACCGCTTCCTGTCATCCTCACACACACACACGCACACACACACACACACGCACGCACACACACACGCACGCACACACACACGCACGCACACACACACGCACACACACACGCACGCACGCACGCTGCGTGCTGAGTTGATGTCCAACGTATGACGTCGTCTTCGGCGCACAACATCATTACGGTATTGTACAATTAATATACATTTAGTGACCTAACATTATACGCTGTGATGGACAAAGATTTCAGGTAAAAAGGCTGAAATTGATGAGAATTACTTCCCATCAGCGATAAGACACATTCATAAGGTGGCACGTGCAGAATTATACATTGTTTGCCACCCTGCTATCGGAGCTAAGATGAAGCACCGTGATATCCTGCCATTCATCGCTGTCAGCAGTAGCACACTTTGTCATCCACTAAGAGCAAATTAAGTGTTTTTCCATTGTTGCAGCGCCATATAGATGAGAGAACTGTGATTTTCATATTTAAAACATCACGTGCTGGGAAGAAAGTCGAGCCGAGGGCCGTCGAGCGGGTCTCGGGGACACGCGTCCTAGGGGCCCGCCGAAGGCCCCGTCGGCGAGACGCTCGAACCCGGGAGGGAAACGCGACCTCTTCTTCGGCGCTGTGCTCGGGCCTTAACGCGTCATTGACTTTGCTTATGTTGCTGTCAGAGCTTAAGCTCATTATTCCAGATTCAGCCATGATTTGCTCTCATCTCTCGTCATTAATAATTCATCCGCTTGCGTAAGAGGCCACGTGCAGCGTTGGCTCTGCCCCACTAGATGGAGACAAGGAGCTTTACACCGTTTCACCACAGCGCACCGTCAGAGCAGGCCATCAACCCACAGGGAGCTGCGTCACCATAAGAAACAATATGAAACGAATTAGTATAACATTAATAAATATATAGTCTCGAGAGCAATCGCAGCCCTGTCAGACTAAAATGTCTAAGTGGAGGGAACATACAGCACATTTATTACGTGAACATGTATTGATTTAGCAGACACGTCTTCTCTCCAAAGCGACGTGTTTGATCAGGTGAGATGCGGCTAGAACTTAAGAAGGTGCTACGCTTCTTTTCCTAAGGGTTTATTAAATAGAGAAATGAAACGCTCTATTGCCCGTCTCCCTAACCAGTTCATTAAAGGCAACTAAATCCTTTTTCAAAAGCACATCTTGATGTCATTTTTCGGATTTCGGCACGTCCGTGCAAAAGCCCACACAGCTTGGTTTGGATGAGAAATATTTTTTCAGCGGGCAAGTACACTTGTTTGGCTGGATTGTTGAGTTGGCAGGAACGACCGTGCGCGGCGTGTTCCCGTCTTTGCCGCCAGCGTCTATGTGTTCGGCACCCGACGCACGTTCGCCCATCGCCCTCCCTCTGAGTCCATCCCCGGCTTCGCCGTATCGCTGAATTATCCTTCGGCTCCTTTTTGCCGATCGTGTGCGCGCGCAAGGGCAGAATGAGCTGCGTTACAGCTGAACGCCTGCTTACCATTAAGCTCCCAAGATGCACTGCTGCTGCTGCTGAGTAGCCCCTGTGCCCCCCCCAGGCCAGCGGGGGTCGTCCCGCTGCGATAAGTGTCTCTGAGAGACCCGGCCGGTGCGACCCGCTGGCGGCATCCGCGCGGCGTTCGGCTCAGTTTGCTCCTTATCGATCTTCTCCGCTTCTCCCACTTCGCACGTGGCGGAACACGGGATGCGTGCGTGTGTGTGCGTGCATGTGTGCGGTTTGCATGCTACTACATCACTCCTCCTTTCCCACTTATTCTCCTCTCCCTCATGTCCCCACTTGCAGGAGGTTTGCTGTGGTTGGTGGCCTCTGGTGCCACCGTGACTCTCCTTTTCACTGTCCTCTTGTCCTTCTCATTCTCTCTCTCCGTTTCCCTGCTTACTGCACGTTGCCTCACAGCTGCGATGGGGGCTATGAGCTCTACCCTCCTCACCTCACCTGCACCCCCCGTGTGTGTGTGTGTGCGAGACCCATTGGTGTCTTACATCAGGCCCATTGATTGTACACTGTTATTGCATTCTGCCGTCTGTCTCTGCATACATGTACGCTCGCGCACACGCACACGCACACACACACGCACACTGGTTTGGCCCACACCTGCTCTCTTCATGGGGAGACTGCGGGAAGCGTTTCCTGCCGTGTTCCTGTCCCCTCTGTTATTTGGCAAATGATTAATCGCAAGCAGGGATCGGATGCGCTGCTGGAGAAGAGGGAGCAGAAACAGTGGTTCTCAGTGGAAGAAGGTGAAGAACACGCTGCAGAAGGACACGCTGTCTCCTCCCTAGGGATGTAGGAGCTCGAGGCTCCTTCCCCCTCCTGTTCCAGGGCGCGTCCGTACACGTGTCCAATTCTCTTTGACGATGTCCATCGTGAGTCCGAACAACTTTCCGCGAAGACGCTTTCCCAGTCGAGACACAGGACACGCTGGCTCGTGTCCATCGAGAACAGAGAACGGTGGACACGGTGCAGACTTAGGAGTTCCCCTTTGCCGAGTTTCCTGCGGAGGAGTCTTATCACTACCGCGCTGGATCTGTGCCGTAGTTCTGGTGTTTTTTCGATACTGTTCCAGTCCCGTTTTCATCATTCCTTTGTCTAACGCAGGGTCGCGGTGGTCTGGACTCTGTCGCACGCTGGACACACAGCGAGAAAGGCTGGGAACACCCTGGATGGGACAGCAGTGCGGTAAAGGGCAGTCACACACACGTTGACCTGAAACACGCCCAGTTCCACGCGGAGCGACCGGGATTCAAACCCACAGCCAGACACGCAGCCCAGATGCTGTGAGACGGCATTGCGACCTGCTGCGCCGCTGTGCCGTTATTAATTGGTGAAGGAACTGTGGCTGGAGGTGTTACCTTTCATGCTGCCTTCGTACTTGCAATGTTGACGCGCAACGTGGTAAACGGAGGTGTCACGTGAATGGAGCCAATATGGTAACAAAAAACAAGGAAGGCTGAGCTCAGGCAGACGCTCTCGAGGTTTATGGTTTGATTTCGAGGCAAACGGCAAGGATTCATTCGATTTTAAAGTCTGTTCTTGAGCCGTGTCCTGGGCAACGCTTTCCACCGGACCGGACGGCACCGGGAGGGAAAAACCGAAGGTCTTCTGCCGCTTCTTCCGCGTTGGCCTTCGAGGAACGTCTGCCCAGTCCGAGCTCGGAGGTCAAACCCCTCTTGCGCACCGTCGTGAGTCATCAGGTCTCCAGGGCCAAACGTGCGAAGCAGCCGGAGCCTCCGTTACTCACAAGGGTTGGCCTGCAGGCGTGGAGATGCTGCGCACACACACACACACACACACACACACACACACACACACACACACACACACACACACACAGAGTGCGCTGATTCATGGATGGAGACACCATCCAGGGTCCCGCTGCGCTTGATTTACCTCAGTGGTCCCTCGCCAAAACCCTCCGTGACTCACAGCCTGCGAGGTGTCGTTTAAAGGAGAGCGCAGGGGACAGAGTGCAAATTCTTCTCCCGCAGGTCGCCGGAAGTCCGTCCATAGTCAGGCCGGAGGAGACAGGAGAAGAGGAAAGGACACACGCGCAGAAGCGAGAGGAAGAGCGAGAGGAAACGGGAGTCGCTGTACGTGAGAGGTTACTCTACTGGTTTACTGTACGGTACGGTACCGGGAATATTCCCCATGAATCGATAGCGCAGCTTTCCTGACTTAGAGTGGAAATGGACATTTTTTACATGGACTTTTCTCACTTTGAGGACTGTGCGTGTGTAGCGGGAGACGCGGCCCGCTCTCTCGGCACGTGGTCGGCGCAGCCTAGCGATGCGCTTACCGATCGGAACGGGGCCGACGGGTCGGACGAGGGCGTCGGCGCAGCGTCGCAACGATAATTTGTGCGTCCGCGGCGCCGTCGAGCCGAGAGACGAGTCCAAATGCGGCTCGATAGGAATTACCCGGAAGTCCCCATTTATCGTACTTTGGCGCATTCAGGGTGTGGCGCAACGCGGAGAGACGGCGGTTCTCAGAACAACGTTGAGTGCGACTCCAGAGCGCCAAGGAACCGCAGCCAAAGGAACCCAAAGGCATAAGAGGAGGATGAGCGCCTTTTGGTGAGGAGTTATTCATTTTTCTCTCGGAATCATAGGGTGCCGCACACACGCACACACGCACAGGCTGTGTCTCTGGCTCTGAGAACCGTCCAGGTTAATGAAGAATCTCAGCTGAAGACCCATAAGTGGCATAAGAGCACGATGCCCAACTGAGCATCTGGAGACCCCCCCCAGTAAAAAAGCCCAGGTTTGTGGACGGGGCCAAATAGAGGTGAGCTGAAGGTTCCGCCGGACGCTTCATACGTAGCAACGCCTCTCCTTGTCTCTCGCTACAGACACCATGAGACACGCACAGCAACGAGAGACAAGGCATCACTCGTCGTCCATTTATCTTCTTACTCCCCGAGTGGACTGTGACAGCTCATACCATGCTGAGAGGGAAAAAAATAGCAAGGTACGAGGGAGAAAATAATACTGCGGCACATGAAGTGAGATAAGGCGATAATGGGATGGGGCCGGGAGATCGGGAGAGACAAACACGCGATGCGAGAGGCTGCGGTGCTATTCCCTCTGGATCTGTGACGAGGCGTCCGCCCGTCAATCGCTGCTCCGTCGGCGCTCGCGTGCGTGTGTGTGTGTGTGTGTGTGTGTGTGTGTGTGTGTGTGTCAGTGGCTGGGTGTGTGTGTCGGGGTGAGGGGAGGGGCTCAACACAGCAGGGGTCTCCGGAGGAGAGCACTGACCATGAGCCTCATTTACAGAAGCTGTTAGGATCTTGTCAGCCACTGATGTGCGCACACACACGCACACACACACGCACACGTGGAGCAGCATGCTGTTAGCGTGTGACAAACGGCAAGGGTCACAAGGCTTTGAAAGAGACGCTACGGACAGAATGGCCGTTTACATAAACACGCTGTCGCCTCGCTCCTGTCTCCAACGTTTGACCGCGACGCCGCATCGCACTTGAACCGACTAACTTTGGTCTTAACCTCATGATGATCTGTTTCCAGGTGTAAATGCTGTCGCTGAAAGGAATAAAGTTTCGGTGCGACACGCGGACCGGCCAGCGAGGCCTTTCCGCACCGACTCCCTCGGGGCGATAACAGGAGCGCCGATCTTTACGGTATTTTTCTCAGGCCTAAGGCGGGTAAAATACGGGCGAAAGTTACGAGTAGTTTTTATTGTCCTTCCTCCGTACAGCTTGCGTAGAGCGGAACGAAATGTCGTTTCTTCGGAGAGCGCGGCGCGAGACGGAACGCGCCATAAGACAACGAATACAGAAATACGCGGGACAGGACGCGGGTACGGCTGGGAGCTGTAGGCAGTTACGGAGCAGTGCAGCGCCGAGCCAATCGGTCAACGGAGCCGGTCGAGCGTTGCGAGGTAGCTGGGTGTCGAGTAGGAGATATGATCCGCGCGCAGGCGTACGGAGGCCTCGCGCCATCAGCCCGGAGCTCCGCTCGCGTACGGAAGAAATCGCAGCGCCGCCGCTCTCGTGTCGGTGCGGTGCGCTTTTCTTTTCCTCCGCGTCGCCGGAGGTCTTCGGCCTGCAAGCGCTTTGTCACGCTTTGACACTCTTCGAGCTGTCGGGACATTAGGGTGGCTCCACGTTACGCCCGCCGCCGTGCGTAAGAAAGAAACGACACCGTCGTCGATTTCCACGCTGATGAACGAGAAGAAAGCGCCTCGTCTCGCCTGACCCGACGGCGCGGGTAGTCGCAGGAGGAGTTGCGCTCTTGCCCTTTGGTCTGACCCTCCTCGGTGGTGAGAAGTTTGGTTTTTGTCATGCAGATGTTGAAAAGAAGCCACCGTTTATTTGTATAATTGATGTCGGTAAATGTGCTTTGAAAGGGAAAACAAAAAGCCTGCGAAGTACCGGATGTGAATACTAATCGTCACGTCTGACTCCAGAGCGGTCGCGTCTCTTTTAGTGCTTCGAAAGGTGCCGCTCACCAACCGTCTTTTAGTTGTCTCGCGCTAGACGGGGGGTGTGGCTAATGGCCCAGGGGGCGTGGTCAGTGAGTCAGGGGTGTGGCACCTCGCACACTGAACGAAGGAGGTCTGCTTGAAAGCAAAGAAGTGGAAAGCAAAGCGAGATTTAAAAAAAAAAAAAGAATCCCACAGAAGGGAAATATATATCCTAGAATTTCCTAAAATGTGTCATATTTTCTGTCTTGCTCATATGCATATCAGAAAACACAGTGCTGTGAACCCTGCAGAGATGGTCATTGTTGTATAAAATATTCAGATCAACTTATAAAGTGACTATGTTTATGATTCTCAAAACCCGGTTGGCTTACTGACCTGGTTTAACCAATGCAGTTTGAGGTTCGCTTGTTTTTGCACCTGCACAACTAACGTGTTTCTACTACACACGTGATTTTCTCTAAAGCGACATATGGAATTGGTCATTAAACACCTGTAACGTTACATGAGAAATTCCTCATTAAAAAAAAAAAAAAATCTAGTGATAAAACCGAGGGACACCAGAGATTCACATGCTTTCAAAGAGCCCATGTATTTCCTCACTCTGGCCTGTTTTTGCAGGGGGACGGATTGAGTGGAGCAGTGAGTAGTGCTGCTGTCTCTTAGGTCCTGGGTGGTGCAAGAGGACATGGGTTCGATCCTCACTCATTTGCATTTATTCAGCTGACACTTTTCTCCAAAGTGACTTATAATGTTAAGGTTACAATTGTTTACCTATTTATACAGCAGGGTAATTTTACTGGAGCAATTTACAGTAAGTACCTTGCTCAAGGGTACTACAGCCTGAGGTGAGGCTCAAACCTGCAACCTTGGGGTCCAAAGGCAGCAGCTCTAACCACTACACAGCCAGCTATCCCATGTTATCCTTGGCTCTGTGTGGGTTTCTTCTGGGTGCTCTGGTTTCCTCCCACAGTCCAAAGACATGCTGTTCAGGTTCCCCCATGGTGTGTGTGTGTGTGAGAGAGAGAGAGAGAGAGAGAGAGAGAGAGAGTGTTCCGCTGATGTATGGATGAGTGACCTGTTGTAAGCAGTGTATCTAGCAGTGTAAATCACCGCGGTGAATAAGGTGTGTGGGCTGATAGTAACACTACGCAGAGTTCATTGGAAGTCGCTTTGGAGAAAAGCGTCCGTTAAACGAAGCAACGTAAAGTGACCGCAGGCACACGCTGCAGCGCTGCTCTCCATGGTGCTGCAATTTTTCCATGTCAGCTGGGAGCTGCAACAGAAGTCATCCAGCAACTGTGCTCACATGAGAGTTTCCTTCAAGGTTTTAATGCTTTGCAAACATAGAGCAGCTGTGAGAAAACATTTGTGAACCCTGGGGAATTCTCTGCATTCCTGCATTTCTGAATGGCTCCTAAAATGCGATCTGTTCTTCCCCGAAACAACAACAACAATAAGACACACACACACACACACACACACACACACACACACACACACTTTCAGAACCGCTCCTCCCATACAGGGTAACAGGGAACCGGAGCCTACCCGGTAACACAGGGCGTAAGGCCGGAGGGGGAGGGGACACACCCGGGACAGGACACCAGTCCGTCACAAGGTACCCCAAGCGGGACTCGAACCCCAGACCCACCAGACAGCAGGACTGTGGCCCAACCCACTGCACCACTGCACCCCCTAATAAGAAACAACTCGCACATTTCAAATTGCCATGTCGTTATTGGACCAATAGTTGAAGCGCTCAAGGTCACATAGACCCCGGGACCCTTACATTTAGCCGCTAGTGGAAATGAACTGAACCCAACTTGGCTTTCGGTAGCGGCAGACAGGAGGTGTTTATTACGGGATGTTTTCCTTGAGCAGCCTGCTTCAGATCACACCGCAGCGTCTGAACGGCGCCGAGGACAGGGTTCGGACTTGGCCGTTGTAAAATAGAGCGTTTGTTGCGGGAAGGGCAGGTAACGAAAACGGAGAAGTTTTCTCAACGTGGCCCAACGGCTCGAACCCACACCTGAGTTCACTGGAACACTGCTCTCCATTTACCCTCTTTTAAAAGTGTCATCATCCTACCTTCTTCATCAGTGACCTTCGCTGTTTCGGCCATTTGTTCAGCGAAGATACTGTATGGAGACGGAAAATGCTCCCTGTTAGTCTGACTTGGATGAAGATCAGACGGTCGTATGTCGACACAGCGAGCAGCGCTGCTGCTTCACAATGCCTGGGTGGGTGGTTCAACTCTCTTTGGCGTTTGCATGTTCTCGCTGTGTCTGCATGGCTTTCCTCTGGGTGCTCTGGTTTCCTCCCACAGCCCAAAGACACGCAGTTCAAGTGAACTGATGACTCTTAATTATCCACAGTGTGTGTGTGTGTTGCTACCCAGCGATGGACTGGTGTCCCATTTAGGCGGTATCCCTCCCTCCTTCAGCCCTGTAAACAATGCTTCCGCGATAGGCTCCGGATCATCGCGACCCTGTTCAGGGCAAATCGGGTGCTGAGATCGTGTTGAACTGAAGATCAGATCCCATTTCATGAGACATTGATACAGAAATCCAGATAAGTCCAAAGGTTTGCTAACTTTTTCCCTGCACCTGTACTGTACAAATATTAAAAGGGTGACGAAACATTCTGAGGTCGACTAATTTCTAGGACTGAAAAAGGAAGTCAGCAGCTTACGCGCCGTGTAGAGAATTTGAATTTCAGCCTGAAGGTTGTCAGTGTCAGATAGGGGAGTCCTGTCGTTCCATTGAACGTGGTAATTTACCGGAAAACTGAACCGAATGACGTGAAATGAACAAATGTGAATTTTTCTGACAGCACAACAGATGAAGAGAGTGTTTGACTGCTATACAGACTCACGGTCACAATTAAAGCATTGAAATCAGGAGGAGGCTGCTTTTCGCTGGATATCCCACATGGCCTGAGGAGGGGGGGTCGATGCGGAGAAGGGAAGAAAGCGGCTTGTTCATCGGCACGTTGGTCGGCCGCCCGCTGGGGTCCCTGTGGTTTAATCACCTGGGTAACTTACAGGCCGCCGAGAGAAGGACGCTTTCAACAGCTCCTTTTGTCCGGCGCCGCTTGACTTGCGCGTGGGGGCCGACGGCAACGCGCCCCTCCCGGCACCCCCAACCGGCCCGATTCCACGTGTCGCCTACGAGCTGCCGCTGTGCCGACTGCTTACGGAGAAGAAGGCGCCGAGACGCAAAACTCGGTTTTGGCGGAAACGGGAGCCCCTTTGTTCTGTGGGTACGAAGGCAGGGGAGGAGGGTCGGGGGGGGTGGGGGGGGCTAAAGGCCTGCAGCAGAAGAACGCAGTCGCGCGGTACGAGATGAAAGAGCGGCGCCGCCAGTGTGCGCGTGCAGGTGACGGAGCCTGCGAGCCCGGAGTCCTGCTGATCCACGAGGGCCGGGGGGCCCCCGGGGGCCGATGCCATTGTCCTTGATGTGCACAAGTGACGCAGATGCAGCACGACTCGCGGAACGGCTTCCGGAGGAGAAGCAGCTGGACGGATGGCAGAACGGAGGTGCGGTAGATGTGATCTGTGCTGTGAAGAAAAGAGGCGGAGGTGAGCGGGAGCCCTCCTGCTGGGTTTTGGGGTCGGAGCCCCTCCTCCTCCCCCCCCAGGCCTGGTCTCCAGCAGCGACACAGAGAGGTAGGAGAAGCCCTGCTGCCTCTCAGTGCAAAGGCTGTAAGTTCACGAAGGCACATCTTCACAACTTATTGTACGGAGGGAAAATGTAGAAAAGTGCGTCACCTGGAGTAGTAAAGGAGACGCGCGGGGGCTGCGGTGAAAGCAGTACGGTCTGAAGGGTGGCTCTATGCCGCTTCTCTGCCTTGTCCACGGCCTGCTCTTGATAGCAGTGTGGTCACACAGTGGTCACACAGTGGTCACATTTCACTACAAGGGTCCAGGCCCCATCTCACCCCGGAGCCATTCTTCTGTGTAAAGTACTAACCCTGAAATGCCTTGGCAAAAATTTACTCGCTGTATAAATGGGTAAATTGCTGTAAAGAAGGGGTGCGGTGGCGCAGTGGGTTGGACCGCAGTCCTGCTCTCCCGTGGGTCTGGGGTTCGAGTCCCGCTTGGGGTGCCTTGCGACGGACTGGCGTCCCGTCCTGGGTGTGTCCCCTCTCCCTCTGGCCTTACGCCCTGTGTTACCGGGTAGGCTCCGGTTCCCCGTGACCCCGTATGGGACAAGCGGTTCTGAAAATGTGTGTGTGTGTGTGAGCTGAAGGACATGAGTCGCGTTGGAGCAAAGCATCAGGAAAGTAAATAAATGAATAAATAAATAAATAGTGTGCGTCCAGCAGTGCAAACCCTGTTTTCTGACCAGGTCCACATGCTACTGGAAAAGAGTGTTTTCGTGGACACGGGGAGGGACAGACATCCTCCATTTAAACTTTATTGAATCAATATGTATTGGGGAGTGCAGGGCACTGATTTCCACCTCTTTTATCCACCAAAAAACGGAAGCTTCCTTCTTTAAGATGGTAAAAAATCCCGTTAAAAGCCAAGATAAAATACAAAGTGAAATATGTTTTTGCACAGCACAGTCGTAGATGCAGCGAAAGAAACGATGCCACTAAATACACTCGCTCACTCGCCCACTCTCTCTCCTTAACCCTTTGTCCAAGTCAGGGCGGCAGCAGTCCAGAGCCCCTCCCAGAAGCATACGCCCGTCACAGAACACGAGCCCATCGCAGGGCAGCCACCCGCGCGCCGTTTCACACGCTACAGGACATTTGGAGTCACCAGTTAACCCGAAAACATGCCTTTGGACTGTGGGAGGAAACCAGAGCGTCCAGAGGAAAGTCTGTCAGACACAGGGAGGACGTGCAAACTCCATACTGCCTGAGCTGGATCCAAACATGTGCCCAAACGGGTCCAGGTGCTGTGAAGCTGAGGTGCTCCCCGCTGCACCACTGTGCTGCCTGTTGCACAAGCAGAATCACTTCAGTGAAAAGACCCTGCTGTACAGATGGGTGCAGGACTTCGTCACCTGAGATAAACACATCAGCCAAGGAACACAGTATTAGTGTACTAAGCAAGTAATTATTACACTGCTAAGCAGGAAATTACTGCTCTGCTGGGGTACAAGGTGAAGGATATGAGAAGTTTGGCACCATTTTTATTCGGTTACGATTTTTCGCCGAGGCCTAATTTGCGGGCGGTTTGCGGACAGGGGCCGTTTCGCTGCGATTTCGTGATCGTGCAGGGCTCTGTCAGCTGTCTGCTGCCTGCGTCAAATGGCATCACGTCTGACATCCTCTCTGCGGCAGCGGCTACACCCCCACCCCGCACGGTACATTCAAGTGCGAATTAAACATGTTGCCTTCAGTTCATGTGCCTTCAATTAAAATTGGAATATGAATTTTTTATGACCCTGGAAAAAAAAAAGAACCTCTTTAATACGAAGGAAATCACGCATTAAACTTTCATATGTGGAAGAAAACGGCAGAACTATCGCAGTTTTTCTTCTAGAAGAACTCTGGCGCAATGACAGCGTTATTACGCTTTGTGTTTTGGGACCACAATTTAAGGCTCATTACGGCTCACGGTCTCCGGTAATTCATCACGGTGAAACGTGTGCAGGCCCAGTTAGCGGCTGCTGTCGCACTGCAGTGTTTTTTCTACCCAAACGCATGAAAGAGACTCTGTTTTATAATCCCTTCAAAAGCACAACGGAGCTCATTGCAGGGAGTCGGCAGCGGGGGCATTGGGGGGCACTGGGGGGCATTGGGGCCATTGGGGGCATTGGGGGCATGAGGAGTTGCTCGTAAAGGTGACGTCCTCTTAGCTTATTTGCCGTTTTCACCAGCGTTCCTTTGACAAGAAAACAACACACCTTCCGTGCATCACAAGAAGATGTTGCCTCAAGCGAGCGGATAATAAGGAGCGGACGGCAGCGCTAAAAACGGCTCGCTGGTCATTTCGAGGTTAACGCTCTTCCGTTATCCTCTATGACACCCGTGCAGCAGCAGCATCTGAGACACCGAGAAAAAGGCTCTTCGTTCGGCTCGGCTTATCGTCGGAGCCGCCCGGTCCCCCGGTCGACCGCGGCGAACCTGGGCGCCGACGAGGAGCGCGGCTTTTTCCTGGAGACGGATCGAGACGCGGCCGGCGGCGTCCTTTGGGCTCATCGCGTTACTTTGCGGAAAAACGGCGTTCGCTGTAGGCGCTGGGCGGAGCACTTCCGCAAACGCTGAGCGAGCGCAGAATTACCTGGACGTTTACGGAGCGGCCGTTCGACAGGAAGGTCGCGCTGCTACAGGTGCGCTCACGGGTACAGGTACAGGTACAGGTCCGTGGTGCTCCGCACTACACAGCAGGCGCACAAAGCGCTCCGCCTTTCTGTCCCTCAACGAATGAAGTCGGAATCCATCCGTTTTACCGGCAAAGCCGTTTTCGCTCTGACTTATGGGGCCGAAGGCCTCTGCTCATCACTTCAGTCGTTCCAATGTGTCGCTTTTCCACCGTTACTCCACTCGGCCCTTATTGGTGCATCACTGCAGCTGCGGCGTTACCTTCTATCCACTTTATCAAGACATCATTGTGTGAGGATGCTGTTTCCTCACCCATCAATGGTTTTATGGTCTCTTTGGGAAGGAATTGTCACAGGATCACTTCCTACACGGTGCTACATCCTTCTGCACGTGCATCAACGATCACCCTGTGTGTGCGTGTGTGTGTGCGTGCGTGTGTGCGTGCGTGTGTGCGTGCGTGTGTGCACGTGCATGGTGCAACATGCACCAATTTCACATCTTCTACAAGATGTTGTCCAGAACCCTCTGTCGATGAAGCCGTGTGCAGCGCCGCACCATGGCAGGAGTACGGTCTCTGTGCTCTAACACGGCCGTGCGGTGACGGTCACTGCGGTGCTCTGCTGCACCGCACATTTCCTGCCTTTGGCAAGAGCCTCTGTTAAGGTGGTCCAGCGGTGCAGTACTGTAGTTTCACAGCATTTGAGCGTTTTGCAGCGAAACACTGCAGCATTCTGGGTAAAAGCTGTATCGGAGACTACGGTAACATTCCAGCAACATACGGTAACTTAAACTTCAGATATTCCTCCCACACAGCGAGAGCCTTGCAATACCACGGTCGGGATACACAGCGCCTTCTGAACAATTACACACACATATATATATATATATTCTCAGAGTGCAAGGGGGTGCGGTGGTGCGGCGGCGCGGCGGGTTTGGCCGGGTCCTGCTCTCTGGTGGGTCTGGGGTTCGAGTCCCGCTTGGGGCGCCTTGCAATGGACTGGCGTCCCGTCCTGGGTGCGTCCCCTCCCCCTACGTCCTGTGTTGCCGGGTTAGGCTCCGGTTCCCCGTGACCCCGCTTGGGAGGAGTGGTTTCAGACAATGCGTGTGTTCTCACAGTTTCATACCGGTCTCATGACAACACCTGGCATTGGAAGTTTTCTGGATTTTTCCGGATTGCGGCCACCATTACAGTACAATTACAGCGCTGTTACAGTAGTATTACAGCAGAACATTTATTGCTGGGCATCTCAAAGCGAGAAGCTCTCTGGCCTGGTACACTTTGCCGCTTTTGCTCGCAGAAACAACACTTGTCTCTGTGACTTATCTGCAGCGCAGGAGGGGAGGGAGGCGAGTTCCACGCTTTTCCACTTTGTTCAGCTCCGGGGAAAGTCGAGTGCCTTCGGAAAGGATCGCCGGTCAAGGGCAGCAATGAACAACGAGGCCAATTGACACCAACGTCGCGTTTGAGAATTCGCACTTTGGCGTCGAGTGGCGTTTACCCACGTATCTCAGCTATAGCGCACAGCTCCCCGGGGCGTCGTAACGAGGGGCGTTCGCCGTCTGCGCGCCACAGCCGAGCGCGGGCGTGCGGTCTCGCTCCGTCCGAGGAGCGCGCCAAGGCCCGCGGCGCCTTCCGGGCGCCCCCTCCCAAAGCGTCTACGGAGCCGACGGTGAAGCGGCGCTCTGCCAGCCACGTTCGCACGTATACCGATGGGACGCCCCGGCACCTCATCTGCTTTACAGCGTCCTCGGCCTTAAAGGCAGAGCTACAGTGTGTTGCGCGATTAACAATGGTGCTTAAAGGTAAAAGCATAATTTACTTTTCAAAGCTTCTCCCCTAAAGCTATATGCATCTTCGCTGGGTGTCCTCCAGTCGCCGGGAAAGAAAGGTGACGTTGCAGATAATCGCATCATTTCGGAACCTCTCTTGGAAAGCCCGCAAACTCTGATTCAGGGACAGAAATAGAAAATAAAGCATCCGGTCTTGATACAGCCCCATTTGGCAGCAGAGGAAATCGAGTTCATTACTAATCCAACTAATACCATAAATGACAGCACATGATAGTGTTCTTAATAGCGCTAATATTGCCACTATGACACAATGATGTAACAAGTCCTGTGTTACGCAGTTGCTGTTCAAATGTTTCTCGCCCAGTCACCGGTGACAGTAAAACTTTCGGCACCTGAAACCGTTCTGTTTTTCTAAGCAGCTTTCTGTAGCAACGTGGCACTACGTAGAAGCGCAGACCGACCGTTCCGGATGTAAGGAAATGAATCTGCTCGGCGTCATCGCCGCAGCGGAGGTCCCATAAGGGACACGCATCCAGAATACACATATGAGGCATGTAAGGTTACAGCGGGTCTTACAACAGCAGTCCAACACTATAGCATAACTGAGAAGCAAATATTGGGTTTTTGAAATACTGATGTCAGTTTGAAAGTTAAAATACAGCTGGGTCCTCCAGACACAGGGAAAACATTTTGTGCAGGAGAGAAAGGGATGTGAAAGTGATCTCGGTGCAGCCGGCCGCCTACGTACTGCTACCGACACCGTTTTTGCAACAAGAGATACGTCACTTGTCCCAGAAAAGCTGCGAAAGGCACGTGCGCCACGGTCTCGGGCGGATGCGGCGCACCGTAAAGCTGCAAACCGGCGTTTTTACGTCGGAAATCCTCACGCTCACCTAGAACCTCCGCGTGGCTTGGCGCCTCTGTACATTTTTGACCTTCGCCAAGTCTCTTTCCCGCCTCTCAGTGTTCGTCCATCCCGAAGACGCCTGCTCTTCGGCCGCAACGTTCTCCCGCTACGCGTCCAAACTGTGGAAGATCGTCCAGCTTAAAGACGCATTAAATCTTTAAAAGGAGCTTCAGATAACAAATTTTAGTCTTCCTTTTTTCCTCTCTGTCACTTAGAATAGAATATACTTTATTGTCCCATTTCTGGGAAAAAAAAACTTGTTTTGCCGCTCATTTCAATTTAAACTAGACCGTTGTCTTTTGTTGGTTTTATTATCCTTTTTGTCATGTTAAGCTTTACTATTACGTAAGTGCTATATACTGTAAATGACGTTTGTTATTATTATTATTCCAATCCTTTGAGTTTATGATAATATTGAGCCTCAGTTTATATAGTGCCTTTAAAAACAGCATAACAGAAGGAACATTTACACTTATTCGTTTAGCTGATGCTTTTCTCTAAAGTGACTTATAATGTTAATCTACTTACAATTATTTACCCCTTTGCACAGCTGGGAAAGTGATCTATGGTAAGTACTTTGCTCGGAGGTACAACAGCTGGACTTGGGATCGGAACCCGGCTCCTTCGAGTCCAAAGGCCCCGGCTCCAATCGTTATCCGTCTGCCGTACTTTCTTGTTTTCATTGGCACGGCTGTCAGGGTCCATTATTGTCCCGAAGTGTGTGGCCAGATACACGCTGCAGCTTCTCCTTCTTGGCCCTCGGGCAGACGGCGCCGGTGTCGTCAGCAGAGCGGGATCCAGACATCGATGCTGTCGGAGGAGACGGACCTGCAGCAGCTGAATGGGATTAAGGACCATGCAGGCCCACTGCAGCACTGAAACGCCCCTCCCGCCCCATCTCCCGTCCCCCGCCGATGCCCTTGACTAAAACCGTCCCCCGTTATAACCGGCAAGTGCGTCAACAGGGGAGCCACTTGTTTTATGACAGAGGGCAGCTGCGGAGCGATATATGGGGACCGTTAGGGGTCGTTAGGGGTCACTAGGGCCCCTCCCAAATACCCAGGCGTTCTGTCATGGGACTCCCGTCTCCCCGCTGTTGTGCAAACAAAAAAAAAGAAGAAACACTGTGACGCATCACACTGAAATAGAGCCAATGTTTCCAGAGAGAGCGGAAGTGCCTCTGGAGACTCCGTGATTCCGAGATGAGCAGATCTGCCCCTGAGATGTTCCCACAGCTGGTAATTGGCTGCTGAGACCGGCCCTCCTCCGAGTCCTCCGGCGCTGGGTCTCCTGATGAGATCTCCACCTTCAGTCGGGATTTCTATCAAGTCCTCCTTTCATCTCATTGTGCCGTCCTGCACGGCTCCTGCGTCGCTCCTCCGGCACCGCTTCGGTTTACCCACACGGCCAACTCGCTCGTTGTAATTGGAATTACCGAAATGAAGTGCTTTGCCTTGTGGACGTCCTCATCCATCCTGGGTTTTTTCAAAATTCATAGGAGCTAGAGCCATCGCCTCCATAACTCAGCAGCTGACGAGAAAAATCCAGCCGACTTCATCTTCCGGCGACCATCGTTCATTTCCATAATTAGG
Organism: Scleropages formosus; assembly: GCF_900964775.1. Lineage (NCBI taxonomy): Eukaryota > Metazoa > Chordata > Actinopteri > Osteoglossiformes > Osteoglossidae > Scleropages > Scleropages formosus. The sequence continues at coordinate 38,221,620 of NC_041809.1, read as the reverse complement.
AGGGGAAGGTAAACGGTGTTCGGTATGGGGAATGCCTCCGTTTTACACTGCTGCCAAGCAGCGTCTGCGAGGACTCTAACGGCCCTTTTCTTTTTCGTCCGCAGCGGAAGACTCTCCTTCCTCCTGGGAGATGAAGGAGAAAAGTGGACCGAGGGCAGCGTGTGCTCTCAGCTGGGAGGAGGGAGATGGGAGCCTCCGCTTTGCCTCTGCAGCTGCCTCGTGCTGCATCCTGGGGCGGCTCACTGAGCGTCTCCACGTTTCTCATTGGCATAAACTTGAAATAAACAAAAGTAGCAAAGCGCTGCAAAAATCCTGCATAGTTTACCGGATGCTCCTTTCCAAAGCGACACAGAAGTTGTGCTACAGGGTATTTAGCCGACACCTTCATCCAAGGCAGCTTCGAGAGTGAGCGACGCTTAGGTACGCGTAACTTTGCCTTACAGCCGTTCTCAGCCAGTTTAGGCTCCCGACTCACCCGCACCACGTGTCTTTGGACTGTGGGAGGAGAGCCATGGGAGCACAGAGAGGAGACACACACACACACACACACACACACACACACACACACACACTGCACAGAGCCCGGGAGCCCACCTGCTGCATCACTGTGCCACCCATTGTTACCTCATATATCCCACTGAGCACACAGACGACCGTACTGTGCCTGCGATGAACTTGTATTCAGGAGGTGGAGGGCTTCCGTGGCGCAGCGTAAGTGGAAGTGTTGAGCTTTGAGCTGCTTTTATTGCTCTTTTTGCGTGCGACAGGTGTGTGTGTGTGGGCGTGGCTCAGTCAAATACTTCCCTCCCGGAATGATGTTCTAAGAAACATCACTTACTGTACACATAGTGACGCAGTTTCAAACCATAATTTTTACTGTAAATATAATCATATTCTTCAAAATATTTGTTATCACTTCAGAAAAGCCGACACATTGTTTCCGATTTATTTCACACTGTACAAAGAGCCACTGATGAGAGGTACAACTGGGCTGTTACTGAATCAAAATCGAACGGTACTGTTGAAGACAAAGTCAAAATAAGAGGAGAACGAATGAAGGAAGAAGGAGACGCGAAGGAGAGCCAGTGAAGTGTGATGTGGCTCGAAGCCAACAGGTTTTTTTCTTTGTGTGTGTCAGTAAAACAGGTTCTCTTGTCTTCTGTACGGAGGAAATGCCACCTTCTCATGGTTTCTACACTGAACCCTGATTTGGTGTGTTGACCTGCAGCTGCGTTGTGCCGTAAGTGACAGCGTGACACAGCAGCAGGTGCCTCGGCTGCGTGAAGGTGTCTCCTGGAAGAGGAGAGGAGAAGAGAGGAGAGAGCAGCGCTCCACTGCGCTGCGCTGAACATCACCCTCATCCATCAACAGTCCACGCTGCACCCGCCAGCGAACAAGGAACTGGCTGAGGGCCCACGCTGTACGAAAAGATCTCAGATCTCACTGCAAAACCAACTGCGTCTCCACCTCTTACACACTGCAGTGTGTTTCACACGTTTTCACAAACGATTAACTGTTCAACTTGGTTAAGCTGCTCAACGTTTTCTTTTAAGGATCGAGTGCATCTTCCTTCGTCGAACGTAGAAAGACACGCAGCGACACTGACGAGTCCTCCCCTCCCAGCAGCCGGAATTTGAAAGACTTTTCAGGAATGGTCCTGCTTCAGTGTACAGGGCTCTTGTTCACACTTACGATGTTGGAACGTTTCCTTTGATTCATTTAGCAGTCGCTCGTCTCCAAAGAGCTCTACAGCGATTCTCGTGTCCGGGGACACTTGCAACGGTGGAAACGCGACACGAAACTCTCTGAAGTCACTGACCCGTTTGTGCAGCACAGCAGTGTGATACACAAACTCAGAGATCCATTTAGAGTCCCGTCCGGTCCAGTCTGCCTGGAACGCAAGACTGCGGGCTGCAGGAGGAACGTCACACAAACGCAGGGGAGAACATGCAAATTCCGCACAGACTGGACATAGGTCAGTTGTTCAGCTCTTCAGTCTCAGTGACCACGGCCCCCTCTTTGGACCATCTGGACAACGGGTGGTGCGCCGCTGTAGTGGACAGCACTTGGTGTCACCGGTGCCTGGATGGTGTCACTGGACATGGGTTCAGTCCCTGCTCATTCTGCGTGGAGTTTGCGTCTTAGTGTCGGTCTTCTCGCCCACCCTGAGCACACACTTCTTCACACATCTTCAGCTTAATTTGTGTGTGTTTGTACAGCTGTGGCCAAAAATATGGCTCCTTTGCACTGCTTGCAGAAAATACACAATCTTCTCCAAAAATAAGCTGAAATTGACCAAAGTATTTGGTCTCCACAATTATTTTTTTTGCTCTTAATATTGCAGAGATTTTACATTTACATTTACATTTATTCATTTAGCAGATGCTTTTGTTCAAAGCAACGTACATCTCAGCAAAAGTACAATTTATGCATTCCATTGAAAGAAGGAGACACAGGGGCAAACATGTAAGTCTCAAGCAAACCTAGTTTGTTCCCTACCACTTGTTACACCGAGGTTCATCGTTCAAGTAGGTGCATAAGACAGACAAATCCCGATACCCACACCAATTTTTTTTTTTTAAATTAAATAACATACACAAATGAGCAGTACAATACCAGAGTATTGGCTGAATAAAGGTTGTCTCTGGGGATGCTTCTGGAATTACAATGCATGAACTGTTACGCCATAGATGATCTGAAGAGATCTTGGGCAAAGTGGATCTGGAAAAGGTGGGTTTTCAGACCCTTCTTGAAAATAGACTGAGTTTCCGCAGTTCTGTGTGACAGGGAAAGGTAATTCCACCACAATGGATCCAGAACCGAGAATCTCCGAGCTCTGCCTTTCGTGCGTGGGACCACCAAGCGAGCAGAAGTAGATGAGTGAAGGGGCCTGGCTGGGGTGTACCGGTTGATCAAGTCCTGTGAATAGCCGGGAGCAGTTCTATTAATGCATTTGTACACAGTAACCAGGGTTTTGAATCTAATTCGGGCAGCTATAGGAAGCCAATGCAGAGAGATGAGTAGAGGAGATACATGGGAGCACTTTGGCAAATCAAACACAACTCGTGCAGCAGCATTCTGTAGAATCTGCAGAGGTTTGATGGCATTAGCAGGAAGGCCACACAGAAGAGAGTTGCAGTAGTCAAGACGGGAACTCACCATGGCCTGGACAAGTAGTTGGGCGGAGTCAGTAGTGAGGTAGGGGCGGATCCTATGAATATTATGCAGGATGTATCTGCAGGACTGGGTTGTGGCTTCGATATGTTGAGAGAATGACAGACTTGCATCAATCGTTACTCCCAGACTCTTAGCAGAGGAGCTAGGCGAAATGAGTGAGTTGTCCAGTTTGATCGAGAGGTGGTGACAGGAGGACAGGCCAGCTGGGAGGTGAAGAATTTCTGTTTTGGAGAAGTTGAGTTGGAGGTGGTGATCATACATCCATGAAGAGATGTCCGACAGGCAGGCAGCAATGCGTGCGGAGACGTCTGATGCACCAGGTGGAAAGGAGAGGAAGAGCTGGGTATCATCAGCATAGCAGTGGTATTTGAATCCATGGGAGGCTATGACCGGACCGAGGGAGAAGGTGTAGATGGAGAAAAGAAGAGGACCCAATACTGAGCCCTGCGGAACACCGGTTGAGAGAGGCAGAGGAGAAGAACGAGAGCTCCGCCAGACCACTTGATAGGATCTGTCAGAGAGGTAGGACTCAAACCATCTTAGTGCCGCACCTTTGATCCCAAGCTGGTTAAGAGAGGAGAGTAGAATCCGGTGATTTATAGTGTGAAATGCTGTAGACAGATTGAGAAGGATGAGGACCGAGGAGAGGGAGGCAGCTCTAGCAGCTTGGAGAGCGTCAGATACCTCCAGAAGGGCGGTCTCAGTGGAGTGACCAACTTTGAAACCAGACTGATAACCATCAAGGAGATGGTTCTGGGCAGTTGGAAATCGGACAGTTGATCACAGGCTGCCTGCTCAAGGGTTTTGGACAGGAAGGAGAGGAGAGAGACCGGTCTGTAATTTTCAATCAGATTGGGGTCCAGGGAGGATTTTTTTAACAGAGGTGAAATTAGAGCAGTTTTGAAGGCAGCTGGGAAACAGCCAGAGGAGAGTGAGGAGTTGATGATAGAAGACATGAAGGAGGAGAGTTGCAGGGAAATGTTCCGAAGGAGTGATGATGGGATCGGATCAAGCGAGCAGGTGGTGGCTCTGTGCAATATCAGGAGGTCAGCGACTTCAGATTCGGAGAGAGGCTTGAAGTTGGAAAGGATAGCTTTGCAGGGAGGTCAAGCGCGAATCGGGCAGGTTGATGCTGAGAATCTATCAGTGATCACTTTGACTTTGTCTCTAAAAAACAAAACAAAATCTTCAGCAGTGAGAGAAGAGGGAGGAGGAGGGGGCGGGGGACACAGAAGGGATGAGAAGGTGGAAAAGAGACTGTGTGATTTTTTGGGTGCAGACTGTATTTTGTTGTGGAAGAAGGAGGTTTTAGCTGAAGAGACAGCAGATTGAAAAGCAACTAAGAGTGACTGGTAAGCATCCACGTCCGATGGAGTTTTGGATTCACGCCATCTTTGCTCTGCAGTCCGCAGTTTGGTCCTGTTAGCACGTAACGTATCAGACAGCCATGGGGTAGCAATGGGGCAGCAATGGGATGTGCTGGTCTAGAAGACAGAGGACAGAGAGAGTCAAGGGAGGAAGATAAGGCAGAGAGGAAAGTGTTAGTGGCATCATCTGTAGATAGATCTGAGAATTGTGAAGCAGAAGGGAGAGCGGCCAGAGTAGCAGAGGCAAAGCAGGAAGGTGAGAGAGATTTTAAGTTGCGGCGAAAGGTGACAACGGGTGCAGGAAGAGACGAAGAGTTAGTGGTGAGGAAGGGTTGAAAGGAAATGAAGAAGTGGTCAGAGACATGCAGCGGCGTCACAGAGAACGGGACAGCCATGGTTGCGGGAAAATACAAGGTCAAGACAGTTGCCCGCTTTGTGAGTAGCAGGGGACTGGGGCAGGGAAAGATCGAAGGACTGTAGGAGCAACAGAAGGCCGCTTGCATGAATGTCATCGACATGCAGGTTGAAGTCACCCAGGAGACTCAGCGGAGAGTTGTCCCCTGGCAGAGAGCTCAACAAGATGTCAAGGTCATCCAGGAAGTGGCCAAGAGGACCAGGAGAGCGATAAAGGACAACCACAACAAGAGTGACTGGGGCAGTGATAGAGACAGCATGGCATTCAAATGAGGACAGATCATGCAGGTGAAGACGGAGAACAGAATATTCCCACCGGGGAGAGATGAGCAGGCCTGTGCCTCCACCTCTGCCAGAGGAACGAAAGGTTTGAGAGAAGGAGTAGAGAGTGACAGAACTGACAGAGAGTGCTGCAGGTGTGGCTGAGTTGTCTGGGGTGATCCAGGTTTCGGTTAGGGCCAGGAGGTCCAGTGAGAGATGGGAGGCATAGGCTGGTATGAAGTCAGCTTTTCTCACAGCAGACTGGCAGTTCCAGAGACCCATGGAGAAAGTAAAGCAAGATGGAAAGTTTGACATGTGAGGATAAACCAGATTGCTGTAGCAGCGAGAGCGCCCAGGTCTCCGGCGGTGGCGAAATCGCACGGCTCGCTTACCGTAGAAGACTTTGATGGCCGACATGCTGGACGCATTTAACGGTGGCCTTCCTCAGTGGACTCCCGCAGGTAGACTCCCTTGTTTTTGCACCCCGAGTCTTCGCACCAAGAGGCTGCCGCAACGGGTCACCAGCTGCTATTTAAACTGGGCTACTGTCTATCAGCTGACTTCCTAATCGAAACCGAAACTACACCAACAACGGCAACCAAAACAACCAACGAACCAGATGCGGTTAATCGAGCTCAGGGAGTCACGCCCACTCCCGCTACAGGACACAGAAATGATCCGGAGAACAGTCGTCTTAAACCACTAAATAGTACTTAAACAAAATAATTATAGTGCCACGCAACGCTACACAAACACATAACCGATTGTATCTATCAACCCGCACAGCTATACGACACGAATGCACGACGGGAAAAAGCGGTAGCAAAACAACCACACTTACCAGAAACACCACGAACAGCAGCGACACACTTCCAACGCAAAATATAAAGCACCATTTTCTTTTACTCATTTAGCTGATGCTTTTCTCTAAAGCAACTTCCAACTTGAAGGTACTTACAGCTATTTACCCCTTGGTACCGCTGGGTAGTTTTTTACTGGAGAAATTTAGGGTAAGTATTTTGCTCGAGGGTACTACAGCCAGAGCGGGGATCGAAGCTGCGATCTTTGGAGGCGAAGGTAGGAGCTCTAACCACTGCACTACCAGCTGTCCCTGTCTTCTGGATCAGAAGTCAAAATATCCTTTTACATAAAAATAAAAAGAAATGGCCCTGACAAAATTATTGACGCCTCGGACCGAGTATTTGCCAGCGCAGCCTTTAGTCGAAATAAGTTCACGAAAAAGCTGCGCTTCCCGCCACCGCGGTTCAACTGTGCTGAGTTACAGCTGTGACATCTGATCCATCCATAACACCCTGGCGCTTCTGCCATGTCCGGGTGGCGATGAACCGACAGCCTGCCGACCCTCGGAGTCAAAAATATGTGTCTCTAGCGGAAGATGGGTTTCCGCCCAAAGTGCTCTAGTCTCTAGTGTGTGTTCAATTACGGTCGCCTCCGCTGAGAAGTATGACTGCTGGCAACGCTCACACTTCTCTGAGCTCCATGTCAGCGAGCCAGCGCACCACCCTGGGCTGCTGCTGCTGCACCCAAAGCAGTTACTGGTTCGATGGAAAACCCACCTGAGGAGTGTCGCCATGACTGAGCAAAGGTGTCCGGACCGGAGAGCTGAGAGCTGAGAGCTGAACCAAAGGCACGACACACACAGTCAGCTCGGGGAGCCTTGGAATAAGTGGACTTGGCTTTCCTGCGACAGTCCGCTGGGCAAAGAGGCCATGTGACATAGAGCTCTACAGGTTCTGTAACCCTGGAATGATGTTGTGTACCTGCACATACCTGTGTGAGGTTTCGTCGCAGACCCAGCAAGCACCTTGGCAGCGAGAGCATAAAGCCAGAAGAAGTTTGTTTGAATCTCGTTATGAAGGAGGGCCGATTGATTCACCGTCTCCCCTGAGTTACCGCGCAGCCTTTCTTGGCCTTGTGGGGGTGAGGCTGGACCTATTGATTACTTTTTTCCTGCTTACTTTTTCTGCCTCTCTTGTTAAGATTTCTGTGAGCGCGAAACACATTGTCGAGATGCAGGGAGCCTGGGGGCTGAGCTCAGTCCGGCCCGAAGAGGCCGACGGCTGGAGAAATGCGCCGCAAATGTCAACTTCCGGAGACGGGAGGAGCTGCAGGAGCTACATGGACCCCGACTGTCAACCGCATCCGCTCCATCAGCAACACATCTCCACCCGAGGCATCGACTCCATCAGCTGCGTTACGGTTCCCTTCTCCGTCACCAGTCGTCCCACGTGTGCTGAGGCCCCCGGGCAGCTCGGCGGTGCTGTCCTGCAAGGGCTCCATCTCGCTGTCTAATTTTTGGACGTATTGGACGTGGAGCACCGAGCTGTTGCTCTCCTGCTGCTTACTGCTTCCAAGGACTAAGGCACAAGGGACGTCTAGCGGGTCCATGGGGACCAGTGTCATGCGTTTAGGTGTAATTAGTGCCCTGCATGCAAAAAGACATGCAGAGGACAAGGGTTCATTCGCAGTTCACCAGCAGCGCAGTTTCTTTGCTGGTCTCGCGTGTGTACTTGTACACGTAGAACACTGCAGGCACTGCTTCTTGTGTTTCATATAAAGTCCCTCACAGAGACCCCACGCAGAATTCAGGCTCAAAGATGAGAGAGGATAGAGAAGAGGCGCTCAGGTCCTCCGTACAGCGGCGCACGTGGTACAGCGTCACCGATCTGAAGCACAAAGCACGCGATTCGTGCACATCAACCCTACGAGTGTTCCTTATTCAGACATCTAGAGGAGCATAAATGACACACCACACAAGGAAGGACACTAAAACTTGGGCAAAGAGGCAGAGAAGCAGGACACACACACCTCCACATGGACACCGACAGCAGAGCTACTGCGGACCCTGCGGTGGCCCGGTCTCCGGTTGCCCCCCCAGCTACGCTTGTGTCACAGACGTGTAGCAGTGGCCCGACGTTGAGCCTTTCAGCTGACCAACACGTGGTGAGAGTCAGCAGCTGGTCGCCAACTTGCTCCCATCCAGCTTCTCCGTGTTCCTTGGCTGCCAGACTTGCTCCTCTTTTCCGTCCCGCTCCTTCCTCCGCGTTTCGGTTTTTGTGACCTCACGACGTGAGCGCAGGAGGCGCAGTCACGGAAGGCTTGGACGTGTAACGCGCAGCCTGTAGGTCCGCTCAGCAACGAATGCACCCTTGTGATACCCTTGCGATAAGTAAGGAACCGGAGCTTCTCCTGCAAGAACATGTGACTGCATGAAAGGGTAAATATGGGTAAATTTGTCATCTGGTTTTAATGAAAGTATGAACAACACTGTAGCACTGAGAATTTTAAGTGGGAACCTCCTACCTACTTTGTACAAGTCAAATATTATCTGTTGAGAGGCTACTGTCTAAAAAAGTGGAACTAAAAGGGAAGGTTGGCTGCTGTACAGCAATTTAAATCAAATAATTAATTCCGATCACATTAATGCTGAATTAAGTTCTTTTCTTCGCCATTTTACAGCCCAGCAGCCCAGCGAGTGATGAAGTGGAATTTGCCAAACAGCTCTGTTTTGTTTTGCCAGACATGTATTATTGCGCACAGAGTATGATAATTGTGACGCGGATATTGCAGCACTTCAGTGTAATTACTTTGTTGCAGAGCAGGCAGCACTTTTGTTCAAATGAGAGGGCAACGCAAAGCCGTGCGGTGAAGAGTCGTGTGAAATTCAGAAAAAGGTGCTGCGATAGACTTCCAGGGAGAGGGCAGGGACTGCAGAGCATCTGAACCTTCAGATCTGTCCCCCTCTTCCAGACCCTTCCTGCCTCTGGCAAACAGGCCTCCTGGACCGAAGGGGGGGAGCATCCCGGTGACTGATGATGAGCACCGAGAGGAGAAGACAAGGAGAACAAGGCCGGCACCAGATCTCGGCCTCCTCTGCCCCGTGCGGCCTTTTCGCGCGGCAGGATTTTTGCCCGAGCGGCTCGCCGGCGCCCACCCACGCACCCGCTCTCCTTCCCCGTGCGCCCAGCCCCCCCCGGTCCTCGATGACACCAGCGCACCTAAGGTGGAACTGATTTCGTTTCTCTTCCCACGCTGGACGCGTCCCTTCTCCCTTCCGAAAATGGCGAAAGCCGCGGGGGTGGGGGGCGCTGGCTGCTGGTCTGCGAGACCCAGGGGTCTCGAGAGCTGGGCAGGGCAGGATCACACAAAGTGTCGGTCTCGTCGCAGCCCCTGCTTCGCTGGGGAGCGCGGAATTCAGGCTGACAGCAACAGGAGCAAAACAAGCTCATGTTGGAGGAGCGGGGAGGGGAACTGGGGGGACTGGGCACCGGAGAGGAGGGGGGGTAACAGAGGGAGGGAACAGAGGAGAGGCTGAAGCAGGCGCAGTGCTCCAGCCCGGCGCGCACTGAGAGGACCGGTGGCAGCGCCGCTGAGCCGCCGCCACGGCGACCGCACTCCGTCCGACTCCATGACAACGGCTGTACGCGTTCGCAGCGCCACGCAGCTCTGCGCAGAGCGAGAGGACGCGGGCAGGGCCAAGAGACGGAACGTCCAGCGCACCTTGCGGACCCATCCTTCCTGGCTTCTAAAGTGAGAACCCATCGGCGTCGACCCCCCTCCCCCCCTCAGTTCGCCCTCCACCCCCAGCCTCCCCGACAGGCTCAGGTATTTCGATTTGTTCCCCGTGGGGAGAGCGAGGGGGGGAAGTGGAGATGCCGTGGCTACGGATGGAGAAACTGCGTGCGGCTTTGCGTCGGATGTGCCGTTCCGCGTGCGCCTCTCATCTGCCCTGCCAGCTGGGCGCCGCGTGACGCCCGAGAGAGCCACGCCACCGGAGGGACGCACATCTCTGCGCGCACTGGGACACGGAGCATGCAAACGGCCACTCCAGGTAAGGCTCGCGCTGCCTTCGTCTCCTCCCCTCCCCGAAAGGTTGTTTACCCTCCGAGGAGGATGTGCGGCAAGACACCCCGTATAGAAGCGAATCGCTTCCCTCACCTTCCCCCTTCCCTCTCTCCCCATGTTTCCCTTTGCTGGAAATCAGTCGATGGGGTTTAATGAGAAGCAGCCGTGTACCGTCTCCGAAGGGAAGAGCAAGTGGGAACAGAACAGATGCAGCATTAGGAGCGTCTGTGGAGCGCTGCTCGTTAAATCAATACTTCCAGAAAGAAATATGACAAAAGAATTATCGTCTTAATGACCTTTGTGATCACCGATGCGCACAGACACAGGTACAGGGTGCCGTATCGCATCGCGCCGCCGGACCCTTTCCGAACGATCTTCTCTGCTCATGAGGCCACCTCTGTTTTAGAGAGCGGAGGAAACGTCACTCGTAGCGAGTGTGACACTGAGGCAGGGTGCCGATGGCCTGGCGACGATAGTGTCGTACCGCTGCGGCGCCCCTTGTCCTCTGCCGTCAAACACACACTGACAAAATCGAGCGCTTCGCACACGCGATGTCCAAACAGAGCAGCTCTGAGGCCGTTGACTTCAAAGTTGATCTCAGATGAAACACGAAAAGACGGCGCGGTGCTCAGGAAGTCCATCTCCGTGGCTGGATTGTGTGCACTATACTGTGTGTGTGTGTGTGTGTGTGTGTGTGTGTGTGTGTGTGTGTATATACTCTATATACTGTGTATTATATTGTGTGCATATACACACGTTCCAGGAGATCATTGTTCTTCATATGGGTAAGAAAAACAATAAGCCTAATAAAAGGTGTGTATTGCAATCACTCTGACTCAGCCCTAAAGGCAAAGAATAAAGGCTCAAAAATCAGTAGGCTGGTAATTTACTGTAAGATCAGTCAAAAAACGACCCATAATAACGTGTGCTTCGGTTGGAGACGGGATGCGTGATTATTGAATAACGAAGATTTCCGACATATGGAAACATACGAAGAATAAATAAGACGCCTTCTTTTAGAATGAAGACAGCGTTTCCGTGTCTGCATGTGTTCACCGTGTAGGGTTGTGCAGAGGCTCCACACGTTTGGACCTTGAGTGCTCTGTAGCTCATGCAGAAGCACACATCTCATCATTTTTCTGTTTTTCATGCACCTTGAGCAAAGCACTGGTCAGTTCTGAGCGTCTCCCACAGTTTTGCTTCCGATTCTCACCTTGTTTGCTGCATACAGTATATACAGTATATATATTAGTCTGTTTGTTGGGGGGTGTTAGAGAAAAACGCTGAGCGCTCAGACAGGGGAACATGCACAACAACGGCAGTGTTTCTCACTCTTTTTCTCACACACACGCACACACACACACTGGCAGGTGCTCAGGGCAATTTGAAACTCCAGCTGTGAAGCAGGAATTATGGAAAGTGCAATCTTGAGGGACTCCCAGCGTTTTCGGAAGAACGGTCCTCGTCAATTTAGGTGACTGGGAAAAAAATGTAATTATTGCATCATGCCGTATGTTACTTTAGCAGAAGGCGGGTGGCTGTGGAGAACGTGCGCTTCACCTCGTGCTGCTGGCATTAGAGAAGGAGCAAAAATGAACAAATGAGGTGAAAGAAGCGCCGGGGTCTCCGCTCGCGGCACGTGTGGCCGTGGCTCCGGTCCCAGGTGCCCCCCGCAGTGCCACGAACGCGGAGGCGCGGCGACCCAAACGCGCGTCCGCATGAGCGGGGCCGCGACGGCGCGTTTCCCGGGCCGAGTGTTTGTTTGCATTGTGCCGGAGCTCCCGGAACGGGAGTTACGATCCAATGCAAATAATTACGGAAAACACACCTCACAGAGGAACATACTGATGGACTCGTTCTTACGCTCGCTCCCGTGAGCATTTTAAGAAAATGTCTTGCTTTTCGTTGCATCGCTGCATATGTCTGAATATTGTGGAAAACGGGAATATGCTAGAAAAAAACAACGTGGAGCAGAAGCGTCACTTTTGTCCGAAAGCAGCAGCCATTGGCTCAGGTGACCGGCGAGGGCTCCTCGCCCCGAGGCTTTCGGGGGTGGGCTCCACGAGCCCTTCGCCGGTTCCGTCCAGGACCGCGGCTCCGTCCTCCACAGGCCGCGGTGCAGCTCGGCCGCTTGGGGGGGGGCGACAGCCACGGAGAAGGAAACACACGGCGCTGCGTTACTTTCTGAGGAGGCGCTCCTAGTCCCTCCATTTTCGAGCAGGTCATTAAATTGCTCGTCAGGTGTGTGAATGGAGAGACGTGTGCGATCGGGGAGGGGTGTGTCGGGGGGGCAGGAGGCGATGCTGTGCACTTGCTTCGTTCTTGGTCCCCTTACTGGAGGCGACTAAGCCTCCCTTGGGCTGCCTAATGGCAGCTTTAGACTGATGCAATTTATTGCCTCCGAACGGTTGCTTAATGAAATGTATTCCAGCTCCCCCTAACGGAACCCCATCCCCCCCCGCCGCTCGGCTGCTGCTGAGCATCGCTCAAATCCCCGAGGACGCAGTAAAACCCAGAGACTCAACACATTTCATTCGCCGTGCTCCTTCCGATCCTGCGGGAATACAATCGGGGGGAAAGAACAGCCAAAGTTTTTGCAGCTCCATTCATCACATTATGTAAAAAGTGTTTATTTCTTGAGTCGCCTTGTAATAAGGATGTGCGTTTGGGACAGTCGGGAGCTCTCAGGTCTCACCGGCGCCTCTCGGATACCTTCTTTGCCCGTCACTTGGGAGGCCGCCAGGGACGGCGCAGGAAGCAGCGGCAAGTGGTCCGTCGCGCTGTCGCTCCACCGGGCTGCTGCTTTAACGGCGGACAGGAGACCCCCCGCTGTGTCCACCTGGGTACTATTACAGCGTTAGCAATGCATATGTTATCTACATCTGTCTGTATTAGACTTTTTACGATACGATGTTAACAAGAGGTCAGAAGACTCAGGTTTGCAATGTTCACTTTATACAGTAATTTGTTTCTACAGTGAAGTTGTACTTTATTGTACTTATACTGTAAACGTAGCGAGTGGTTCAGGGTCAGGACCTCGCTAAAGTGCCCTACGCACCGCAGCAGACGGGGATTCACGCTGCGCTACCTGCGTCCCCAGCAACTTAGCCTGAAACTCACGAAATGTATGATTTTTAAAAAAATGTTACCCAACTCTTGAATGGAGCTTGCAGCCGCGTCGCCCCTCAGGGCAGCGCCCGCATCCCTCCGTTCAAGCGGAGGCGGGGGCCGCTCGCTCAAACGGACCCCTCCGGCCGTCCGCGGACACCTGGCGGCGCGCCAGCGTCGGGCACCGTGCCTCGAGATCGATGGCTTCCTTCGGCGCTGCTTTGTCTCCGGGCAGCGTCACGAGCCGCGTTCCTGATGGGTTTGCACAATGAAGCAATAAATAAGATTAAAAACAAGGGGGGCATTGCGCTAACATCATCATTTTTGCGCTCTCACATTGGCAGGCTCAGCGGAGTCTCACACTTTCTTTTAATACTTCATAAAGCCCCGCCATCCCAACAACTACCTACTCCCCTCACCAGCTTGGACACCCACCCGCACCAATGTAATTTTCCGTTTTGTTGACTTCAGCAGTATCGACTGCCAGGTTCGTTCCTCTGGGGTAGGCAGGCGACAAGCAGAGTCGCCCCGGGGTCAGTGAATGGCAGACACACACACACACACACACACACACACACACGCACACACACACACAGTGGTGTGGGTCTTGGCATGAAGACTAGGGCACACAGGGAAGCAACAGCACGGAGCTGGTTCCACCCCACCCCACCCAGACCACCAACTTCTCCAGCAGAACATACCAGGGCCCCAAAAGAATTCCTGTGACAAACAGAGGACCTTCGCAGCCAGAGTCCTTACAAGAGCAGGAATCGGACGAATCGCGGCGCTGCAACCTGGTGCCCCGGTTCCTTTTGTCTCGTGCTGAACTCGGCACATCCCCTCGTCTCCTGCCAAACACAAGAGCGTTTCGCAGCCGTTCTTCCCTCCTCTTACCCAGGAGCACTTTGCAGAGGGTACAGGGAGGCCTGGTATCTTCAGCCGCTGCACAACGCAGAAGGGGAATGAGCCGGCAGACGGTGACAGAGGCACCGAATCCCTGCCTTATTTATTCTATCTCAGCGGCTCTCCCTGCGTTCGGCGTACGAGAGCACAGCAGGAGGACGAAGGGGGAACTGAGCGCAGCCCTCCGTACGGAGCTTGTCGAACATCTCGAGGTGCTCCGCCAGCTGTTCTTTGGCCTGTCTCAGCAGTGCGCGATGCACAAAGGACAGTTAGGTTTCTCCCGTAGCGCCACGGTGACAATAAAGGCAGCTCGTGTCATCCAGGGTATCCGCCACACGTTGCTCCGAACCGTGTCGAGAAGCACAGCGTGCTGGAAGAAGATTGTGAAAGTGGATTCCTGTCTTGGTCTGAACTCACCTCTCGAACTCCCGGTGGGCTTTTCTGCTCCTAGACTCACCTTGTCCTGCGTTCACTGTAAGGTTTTAGCACAATGAGGGCGGAATAACGCAGAGAGGATTTAGCGAAGGTCATTCCCCTCCTGGATTCATTTGTAGAAGCGCCGCAACATCACTTTCAATACAATCACTGCTCACGAAATGTCAAAAAAAGTCTCCAAAATCCATCAGCTGTGACAGGCAGTACATGGGGGCAAAGACCGCAGGTTCGTAATCTGAAGCTCGATACCTTATGAAGCAGGAAACCGTGAGTCATTTTGACGAAAGCGTCGGCTAACCAACAAAATAATGAGCATAAAATGGCTTTTCCATTTGCGCCTCTGTGGCAGTACAACAGTGCGTCACAAAAGGACTCTTTTATTTCCATTGTTTGTTCCCAAACCAACACTTCCGTTGCAAGAAAGTCACCGTTTTCACCGCGGCGATTCGGTTCAGGTGCCTTCATGGAAAGTTCGGCAGCTGAGCAGGTCTATTGCCCTACAGGCAGCACAACCCACACACGGCATCGGTGTTTGCACCGGTTTACCAGGGTGCTGGAGCGGCTCCCTACCCAGCGGAAGCACAACTCAGGCTCTCGCTTCCATTCCCTGCGTTCGGAGATACATCTTTCTGTAACAAAAATATTTAAAAAATTTGTCTTCATTTAAAAATGTCATTTTTAATTATCTTTTTTTTTTAATCTTTAAAATGATCCTTATACTTCAGGCTGTTTACCACAGTACTTCAGCGTAACCAGTTACGCAAAAAGTAAGCACTACACCAGGACAAGAGTGTCAAACAGCCCCTGTTCCAGTCCGATATGTGAAACCGCAGTGTTACTCGCGCAGAGCTTTGTACGCAGGCCATTACCGAGCGTCTAAATATTTCACTAGTTCTCCGCTCTGCCCCTCGTGTGAAAACTTGTTTTGGTGCCTGACAACTTGGGAAAGGTGCGGACTGGCAGTTGTCGACCTTCTTCCGGCTAAAGGCTTGGGAAATTGTCATTTCCCTCAGGGCACAACCTGGGGTATCGCCCTTTACGATGGAACGAGCTCAGCTGAAATGACACTTTCACCCCTTTCCTGCATTCGCTATTTGGAAGGATTAGACCGTGGTACCGTGGTACCGTGCTAGTGAGGAGGAATGTTTGGTGCCCGTTTTGCCACGTGCTCCGCTGGCTCACGCCCGGCTTTGGACGAGGTTGCTGAGCCCCACAGGGACGTCATCTGACGGGAGACAGGAGGGTAGCGATGGGACTGCGGCCGGGTACGCCGAGAGTTTACCCTGCACCGTAGGGCTCTGCAAGGGTTCGAACGCCATCGTATTGGTCGATCGATTGTTGCCAAGGGTGGGGATGTTAAAATGCTTCTTACAAACATTCACTTTTCGCACTCTGTTCATTTCAAGTGTCCATATTTGCTCTTTTCGTGGCTTTTCTGGAAGCGGAACTGCCCGTTTGTATTCTTGCACATGTTGTTCAGCTCAGTATCTGTGCAGCGACTGATGACAGTAGTTGCCATCAGAAAATATTAACATGTAATGCATCATACCTGCGCCAATGCCAAAAGTTACAAATCTTTTAGACATAATGTAATTATTTTATCTTCGTAAAATGAAGTTTCATATTTCTGCCAGGGAGTGCAATGGCGTAGCGGGTTTGACCGGGTCCTGCTCTCTGGGAGGTCTGGGGTTCGAGTCCCGCTTGGGGTGCCTTGCGATGGACTGGCGTCCCGTCCTGGGTGTGTCCCCTCCTCCTCCAGCCCTATGCCCTGTGTTGCCGCGTTAGGCTCTGGCTCCCTGTGACCCCGTATGGGACAAGCGGTTCAGAAAATGTGTGTGTGTGTGTATATTTCTGCCATGTGGAAATAAAACAAATTTAGTACAATAATATGCTGCTCTCTCTTTGTAATTAATGAAAGTTCTGGAAGTATTTTCAGCACGATAGAGTATCTGGAAAGAGTGTTTTCAAATTGAAATGCTTCAGGCTGCGGGTTTAAGCTTCTTCAGCAACGGCTTTCGCAGAGTCGGAGAGTTACAGGAACCCTCTACACACATTTGTTACTTTGCACCCTAAGTGCGAGGTTACAAATGAAAAGATTTTGCCGAAACGACGGAAAACGTTGTCAATTGTAATTTTAGTTGTAATTAAAATAATAACAGCTTCTAGTGTCGCATCGGTTCCGTAGATTCCTCAGCGAGTCCGTGCTGTTAGCGGCGCTCTGTAGCCACCTGTGAAGCGAACGACGACTCTTGAGGTTCCGGGTGCGAGTCGTTACATCGGGGCTGTGCAGCACGTCAGCCTCGTATCCTGGCGTCCGCCGTAGGGCTACGGAGTGTGTCCGTAGTCTGTCGTTCACGAAATTCCCGCAAGAAACATTGTTCTCACATATTGAATTATTAACGCCACTGCACTATAAAATAAACATCACTTATGGGAAAGCAAAGTACTTTATGTGTCTGTCAGCTTTCATTTTGTTACAGTTTTTAATGGCTTCATAAAATACATGATTGGCTTAATTATTTAAGGGGCTGCCTCTGGCTGCTCGTTCAAGTGACACATTGAAGAAATGCCGTAAAAGCAGCTCTGGGTACATCCAACATTCGCGTTTACCGCAGCTCACCTTCCGAGACACATGGTCCTCTACCGCGGTGCGAGATGAGCAGGAGTGCGTGGATGAGAATGTGAGAGATGGTCTCGCTTCGAATAAGCGAGATGAAGAGAGTGAGCACAAGTCAAAAAAAGAGTCACTAATAAGGTCTTTTGCTATTACTCTCAATTCTGTTAAAGAGTCTGATCTTTGTAAAGAGACATTTGCTGTGCATTTACATCTGTGTCTCTGCGAGAAGAGGCGTACAAGGCATTTAGGGTAGAGAAGCGCAGCAGGATGAGCGAGAAAATCGCTAATTCAATTACTGTAGAGCCAGAAAGGCGCAGCTGCAGGTGAGCAGAGCTGCTCTGGACCAGAGCCACGTCCACACACCTCCGTCCTTTTTCTCTGTCCCCCACATGAGCCAGTCCAGAGCTGTCTGTGGCTATTAACCATCGGGCCGCACGTGAGATGCGTCGTTAAAGCGGGAGAGAGCTTCCTTCGCCGGGGAAGGTGTGCTGCACCTGTGGAAGGAGCCCTTCCTCCCCACGACACTCCGCACGTAAAGCGTGCGCGATGAGGAATCCGTACGGGGTCGTCTTCGGCCCGAGCGCCGGCCTCTCGTAGTACGTCTTTCTGCAAAGGACGTGCGCCGAGAGTGCGGCGGTGCCCAAGACATTGACACCCTCCCCCCCTTCCCCTGCAAGAACTGCTATGAATATGGATGCGCCTCCCTGCTCGCGTTCAAGCTGCGCTCCGAGCCCAGGGAGGGCGCAGGCGCCGGGTTCCGTGCGCAGGGAGGTAATGAGGGAGCGGGAGGCAGCATATGGGCCCCGCACGGGTCCGCCACCTGGCCGACCTCTTCCGTTCTCTGCACGTGCGTCTCGGAGCGGACCCGCCCGCTTGCCGACATCAAACAGGCGCCTCCATCAAACGCTTACCGTTTCCGAGCCGCTCGGGGTCCGGGGCGCTTTCGACGGATCGCGCCGGACAAGCTCGCCTTCTGCACTGGCGGCGCTCCGATCGAGCACGTTAACATCCCTCATATCCCTGTTCTTTGCGGGAAAGGCAAATGGTGAGGAATGCATGCAGACGTACAGTTGCTGGGCACTGCCGGTCACCGAGGCAGTAAGTCGCGAGTGAACTTTGCGCTGCGCACGTTTTCCACGACGAGGGCAGCTGACGCCACGCGGCTTTTTAGTAACGAATAGTCGAGGGCAGCGGGTGGTAAACAGCAATTGGGAAATCCCAGGTTGTCCTTCACTCCTTCGGTGACAAAGCAACTGCGAATTGCAAATCAAGCGTAAACAAAACATTCTTGGCGTATTAAAGAGATTGATGAGGTCGCAGGACATGACGGAAAAGTTTTCAATAGCATAAAATGGTATATTTTGCCATCCTAAACATCCTGTAGCGAGAAAGTGTGTCGCACACTTATTTATGTGCTACGTATCGTACGTGCCCAGTAATGTTTTAGTGTCTTTATTTTGTTTTGGGTAGATTTAGGCCACGAGTCAAAGCAATTAACTAATTAATGCATATTTCGTAATTAATGTTTTCAGCCGCTAATGTTACTCTCTGTACCGGAGATGAATTAATCGCTTGAGGAAATACACCAGGGGTAGCATGAGGATGTTATTTTTAGCCAAAATGTTTGTTACTCCTGTTATTTTTCAAATGCCAACTGCAAGGCCATAAAGTGAGGAAACATATTTGTACCATCTTAAAGAGCAGCACTTTTAATTTGGGGTTCTCTAATCAAATTTTACGCTTCATGAAACAATGAACATACAACAACAAGAAAAATAATTCCCTTGAAACCTGACAGACGCCATTAAAGCATAACAGTGCATTGAGAAATTGTTCCAAATATGGTTTAAATTAAAATGTCTCAATTGTCATTTGGAATGTATGAGTCAATATCCACACACCTGCTTGCAAAGGCTGGAAGAGTGAATCCGTATTTAATTCACCGAGGGATGATTATTTTATACGTTAAGCTGCGAGCTAAATCCAAGCCCTTCAGGCAAAGGACAAATGAGAGAGCAGCCAAGAGAATTTCCCTTCATTTTCTGTCTCCGCTCTCACGCTAACTCCTTCAAAGTCTTCCCATCTGACAGAATGATAAAATATTTCCTCACATGCCTCAAAAAGTCTGTAATAGAAAATCTACCTGCTTCTCAGTTCTCGATCGCACGTTCTTCCCGGTTTTAAGCTTCTACCAAGGCTCCTCGCGTCAGCACTAACAGCCTGATTGTTTGCGCTCGCTGACAGGCGATGGTGGCAGAAAGGGGATTTTCGCAATGAAATTAGGGTGATGCGCAGCACTGGGTCACAGAAACATACAGGCAGTATGAGAGTAACACAGAGAAATGTGAAAGGCGTCCCCCGCGCTCAGGCCATCGGCTGAAGGCCAAAAGCCAGCGACACTTTCCAGGTATGAGCAGGTAACGCTGTCCAGTAGGGGCCACAAGGGTGTCGGGGCAGGAATTCGACAACTCACTTCAATTCAATGTATTTTTATAGAGCGCTCTTCTCACACAGTGACACGGGGTGCCGAACTACAGGCATAAGGCAAAATCCTTTCATTCCTTATGCAGACGGAGCGTTAATATTTCAAGCAGCAGAGACGAACGCACTTCACGAAGGGCAGTTCAATTCCTTCACCGTGTAGGACCTTGTAGACGTTCGACGACTTATAACAACGTCTGCATTTTAAGGACATCCCCGTCGTACAAGTGTCGCCACTGTATGCCGGTTGTAGTAATATGAGGACTACGGTTTCACATTAGCACTGTTGCAAAGGAAAACTTCACTACATAATGAACATTTTGAAACGGAAACGGGGCATAGCTCTATTCTCACGAGTCCAGCCCCAGAACGGCTGCGAACAGCATTTTCAGTGATTCCCAATGAAAATGATGAACTCATATTAATATCAGTGCTGACCAATCATTTTGAGTAAAACATAACGGAGAAGTGCCTTTAAGGGCTTGTGTAAGTATTGAAATAAACGCCCCTCTATATAAGAAAGGCTCAGTGGAGGGAACTGCTATGAACATTATTGTGTTTAATTAAACTGCTGCATCAATATGGTCTGCAGCTTCATTCATTTCATTTTACACCAGTAAATTATTTCTGTTCCCAGTACGTTGCTGAGCCGTAAAATTCCGCTTCCTGAACTAACTCATAATAACTTCCTGCCGTAAATTAACTTCCTCTCAGAATAAAAATGCAAAGGTAAATAAATGTGAAACCCAACACCCTGCCAACAGCAGCCGCCGCCTTTAAAGTTAATTGTATTCAAATTTGAAATTCTGATATGATGGGTCGCAATACGTTTTTGAGCCACATGCATATAGAACGATCCAACTTGTCATTTTGATGATGTAGCAGATTGTTTTTCGAAAGTCCTCCCATCTTTCTTCCAAACAAAATTTCAGTGAATCACATCCATGACTGTTTATTTTTACACAATTTTACATATAAATGAACACCATACTTCTCAACGGAATAACGGTATTTCACAGAGTTCGCAGCAAAAAGGCAAACATTGAACACTGGGTTGAAAAGTAAAAGAAAAAGTATCATTTACCAAGTACGTTTAAAAATACAACGCACGTATTAAGGAAGACATTACATTTAACATACGCCAGAAACAGAGATAATGTGAAATGATTCAGACCAACTTGATTACATCTATTGACATTTGCTCTTTTGTTCACAAGTCAAAGGTCATATATCCAGTAAGTAACAGTAAAAAAGGTAAAATGGAAAACTGAACCCGAGTGAAATGTTTAAACTCCATAAAAGAAAACTGAAAAACCTCAGGATGTGTAACCAAATAATGTGCGGTACTGTACGCGGTGTCGCTGACTCGTCGTTGCTGACGGCCAGGTGCGAGTGACCCAAAGTACCTCTGACAGCGACCGCTACCGTGGTAACTGGTGAGACGTTCTTCTTTGCTTAGCTTTCGGCATTTAATTGTAACAGATTTTCAGCAAGAACATTTTTCGTTGTCACACAACACATGATACCAGGCCAGGGTAACGGCACAACGTTACATGTCATTCTAAGCGTAGTCTTTCTGTGGGCAACTTTGGGCAACTTGGGGCAACTTGAAATGTGACGGTGGGGGGTTGACCTCCACCTCCCTCGGAAGGAGGAAGGAAGAAAGAAAAGAAAAGAAAAGAAAAGAAAAAAGAAAAGAAATGAATGGTGCTCATGTGTAAGAAAGTGCTGCACCTGGCAGGATGTGGGTGTCACACAGGTACCCATCGCCAATGTGCTCGTGTCACGTCTTGACCGATCGCTGACCAAATCGAGACCAGTTATTGGTCTCTTGGTGTAAAATGTACCTAATAATAGTGTGTGGGTGTCACATTTGACCAGTCATTAACCAATAATAGTTGTGGGTGTGAAATGGGGACCAATCATAGCAGCGCGTGTATCAAATGGGGACCAATCGTAGCGGAGTGTGTATCAAATGGGGACCAATCGTAGAGGAGCGTGTATCAAATGGGGACCAATCGTAGCGGAGTGTGTATCAAATGGGGACCAATCGTAGAGGAGCGTGTATCAAATGGGGACCAATCATGGGTGTGTGAACGTGAAATGGCACTTGCTGGCTTGTTTGGTTGAGGTTTTACCAAGTGTGTGCGCTGTGCAGGCGTCCACGTCCACGTCCACGTCCACGTCCACCAGCAGAGGCGCGCAAAAGGTGCGGCTCTCCGATCCACGGCCGGCCGCCTTTTCCACACCTGTTTCTGAAGTTGAAACACAGCTAAAAGCTACGCTGTGAAAGAAAACAGTTGTGGAAAATGTCACGTCTTGCTGCAGGGTTTCCCCAAGACTGAACATTTGCGGAAATCATGTGCCCGTTTTGATGAGTAATAATTAGATGTATTGAAATGCTTATTAGGCTTTTTGTTGCAGGTGCGGCGCACATCGCAGCGACCGAGGGCCTCGACACAAAATGGATAGTTTGAGGGAGCCGCTCCCGTTTCCTCTCACCGCAGCTGGAAACCGACGTGAACAGGATCAGATACCGTACCTGCGCCGAGTGATGCGCATTTAGCAGTGACGCGTATAGAACTAGTGCAGGTTCAACACACCAGCTTCAGCATTTTAATTTTACTTGCGGTTTTAGTGGATTTTCATTCCACTGTGGCCATGATGGTGCAGCGACACATTCGACCCCCCGTAACAACATTGTAGCTTTGAGCGACATAAATGTACGTAATGGTGTGGCACGGTGGCACAGCGGGTAGCGCTGCGGATTCACAGTCCCCACAGCCTGTTCAAGTGTAGGTTTGCGTTCGGCTCAGTCTGGAGCTCAGTGCAGTTTGCACGCTCTCTCTGTGTTTGAATGGGTTTCCTCCAGGTGCTCTGGTTTCCTCCCATATGGCAAAGATAGCTGAATTAGTTTAGGTGAATTGGCAGTGCTGCATTGCCCATAGCGTGTGTGTGGCTACCCTGCGATGGACTAGCGTCCTATCCTGAGTTTACCCCCTAACCTTATACCCAGCGGTTCCAGGATAAGCTCCGGACCACCGTGACCCTGAGCAGGACAAGCAGTTAGCGAGTGAGTGAGTGAGAAATGCATTACTTTATTGAGCAGTTCGGTGTTAACTAAACACAGGTAATTGTTGCATTTATCCTTCTTATTGCCTTTCATAATTCAATAGTGCAAATAACGGTCTCTGGTATGACGGCTCAGCACGCAGCCAGGGGCTATGTGTTTGGTGCACTTCTGAGATATGGAACACAAAACAACTTTTGCCTGGTGTTTTCCATTATGAATTACTCTTCTAATAACATTTGGGACAACAATGTAACAGTGAGTCTCAAACTAATCTGCTTCTTAGTTATCACTATCATTTATAAAACACATTTACAAACACACGTGTGCCTATATTTGCCACGTATAGCGGGGGGGCGGGTTTGGCCGGGTCCTGCTCTCTGGTGGGTCTGGGGTTCGAGTCCCGCTTGGGGTGCCTTGCGACAGACTGGCATCCCGTCCTGGGTGCGTTCCCTCCCCCTCCAGCCCTACGCTCCGCGTCGCCGGGTTAGGCTCCGGCTCACCGTGACCCCGCTTGGGACAAGCGGTTTCAGACAATGTGTGTGCGATATATACATATATATATGTATACTGTATATACACCTGTCAAATTTGATCTGTTTTCTGTCTTTTAATCAAATGTGTTAAGAAAGGGTTTATCTACAATTGTATTTATGTAATGTATTTTTTACTGCAAAGGGTCATAATCCTTTCTTGTGCTCTTTGTACCGATTAGCTATGATTCACCTGCCTAAAGTTAGAAATGTGTGCTTTCAGAGCAGGAATGGAGCCAGAGAAAATCCACAGAGATGGCGCTGCTTTCGCTGCGTTCAAATTAGAAACGGATTGGAAAGGTACCTTTCGGTGGCGTGCCCTCGTCTTATAAACTGTTTTCTCTTTCCGTGCTGGTTTTGTGTGTAAATGTGGGGCTCTCTAGTCTACGGGTGTCAGAGAGCCTCTGCTAGGCAGTAACTCAACAGCCTCTGTGTCGACGCGAGGTTCGTGCGGCTCTGCCGTTGCCATGGATACGGTCTATGCCTTCAGTCAAGACGAAGCGCCGTCAGATAAATCCGGAGCTGAAGCAAGAGGGAGAAGACGATGGTGCGAGACATGCAAGAGGGGCCCATTGAATGCAGGATTTATCCATCTCAACTTGTTGTTTTCCCTGTCATCACCTCCATATGTGTTGGCAATTAAATTGCCGAGCATCGCAAAAACACTGTAATTGCCCTATTTTTCACGTCACCATTTCCATCCTTCATTTGTCAGCTCTCTCATTTGGGCCTGGTGCCGCAACAGGTAAATGGAGCGCAGAGTCACGTCGATTGGATCCAGCAATAATGCGGCTGCAGCCTTACAGCGTGAATATTCACATCTTTCAAAGTGCGACGAGGTCAATGAGAAAGCTTCACGCTGCGAAACAAATTGAATTAATGTTCATATCACAACGGCCTCTGCTCCAATTGGGTGTGACACGGACGGCGCCGAAGGCAGACGAGCGGTCGCGTTCGTGTCAAGGATGCGACGCGGCGAGACGGCGTTCGCCGAGCACATTTCGGCTCCTTCGCGCCACGCGCTCCCGACGACGTCCTCGCTTCGGCACTTGCGCCACGAGTCGCCTGCGCTCCTACGTGCACTTGACGGAAATGTGGCCCACAGGGACGCGGGGCAGCGCTGCTCTACAGGAAGAGTGCAGTTAATAATGAATGTGTTTCCAGCACTTCCACAGAGGCGCTCGCCCTTCGCTCCCTGTCGCTGGAACACACTCGATTGCACATGCGGCATTTCCAACGCGCAGCAGTGCAGATTTGTTGCGGGGGCAGCGAAAGCTGCGCTGCGCACTTGCGGGAAGTCGGGTCTCGAACCGAGCTCCGAGTGGCGCCGTGAAAGGAGCTGTTAGGAGACACACGACACGATCACGACGCAGCAGTTCATGGTCCTGGTCGACTAATCGCACCGCGGACAAGAGGCCCGGCCGCTTTTCCCTCTGTAGCAGTAGCCAGTGCATTGTTCACTCCCGCAATTTGTTCATCGTCGGTAACCTCAGGAAATCCTTTACTGCGCTACACTGACATTTAGAAGATGCTTTTCTTATGAATGTTGTAAAAGACAGTAAGAGACGGTTCGTTCGCTACAGTATTTTCCATCATTTGCGATGACACTGTTTGTTTACGCTGGGCTCATGTTTTCCTCTCTCCTTCCCGCTCTTTCCGTTCCCCCGCTCCTGCCAGTGGCCTCGCACACATGAATCCAATGGCGCAGCTCTACTACAAGAAGGTGAACTACTCGCCGTACCGCGACCGCATCCCGCTGCAGATTGTGAGGGCGGAAGCGGAGCTTTCGCCCGAGGAGAAGGCCTACCTGACGGCGGTGGAGAAAGGAGACTATGCCGGGGTCAAGCATGCCCTGCAGGAGGCAGAGATCTACTACAACATCAACATCAACTGCATGGACCCGCTGGGGCGCAGCGCGCTGCTCATCGCCATCGAGAACGAGAACCTGGAGGTTATGGAGCTCCTGCTCAACCATGGCGTCTACGTGGGAGACGCGCTCCTCTATGCCATCCGCAAGGAGGTGGTGGGGGCCGTGGAGCTGCTCCTGTCCCACCGCCGGCCCAGCGGGGAGAAGCAGGTAGGGCTCTCGGTTCCCCTCCGCGACACAGGGCTCCGCCACCATTCTGAGTGCAGCAGAAATCAGGCCCTGGTTCAAGCCGCGCCATCGGCAGACGGGCGCGAAAGTGATTGGTGGCAGGAGGGAGGGGTTTAATTGCTCTCGAATCAATGCCAGCTCTCCCGCGTGGTGCCATGTGACCTGTAGCGTGTAAAAAATTAATTGGCTTGGCTGGGAGCGCCACGACCCGCCTTGGAGCGTCGGAGCGCGGCTGAGATAACGCGGCCGAGCGCCGCCGGTTACTGCCACGGCTGCGGAAGTGCAGCTTGCTCGGCGCGGAGCCTTAGCTCGGACTCGGAGCGCGTTAAGAGCGAGGGGCCTCAGCCCAGGCTCCGCGAGAACGCCTCCGCTAACCGGGCCGTTGGACCTCGGCGTTTGCAAGCCGAACGTAATTCTCCGCGGAGACAAACGTTCGCTGACGCTGTGCCACGAGGCCGAGGAAAACATGGTGATGCGCTATGAAAAGTCAGATATGGCCAAACGCAAGGAGAAAAGCAGCATCAACACAAGACAAACGTGTTCTTTGGGACGAGTATGGTACTTGATGCTATTGGGATAGTTTACTTTTTTACTTGTTCTAGCAGGTTATCATATAAATATAATACCGTAAGAGGTGCGAAATGAATCGATTTTACTGCGAGGTTTAGGTTTCTGCAGCGCTCTCTATTTTACGTGTCGATTTCTTAGCTTCAGAACAGCTTATCTGTGTAATCCTTTCTCATAATATTAAAATAAATCTTAATAATTTGTTTATTTGCCGTATGTAAAATTTTCTGTCTATATTTCTTCAGGATACAGAAGATTAAATGCGAGAAAAAGCCCATCCCAGATTGCCTGCTGATATTGTAGCCTCCTTGCCAGTTCTCTCACACAACACATAACGGCTATTTTCTCTCCTCTTTTACATAATGTAAATGCAAATAGATGGTGTGTGTGTGTGTGTGTGAGAGAGAGAAACGCATATCTGAGAAACGGAGCTACTCATGTGGTCTTCTGATACCAGTTTGGGTTCAGCTGGAAGACCGGCCGTTCGCACCGTGCGCCAAACACACCCTGCAAACCTGCTCATCTGCTCCTTTTCGGAGGCCGTGAAACACTTGTTCTCCTGGAAGTGCTGAGATCCAGCAGTTACCACAGTAAAAGCCACTTGCGGGACTACAATATGTCGCAGTTCTGGCGTTCGAGTGGGGGAAAAAAACACAAACGCGATTGTGCGTGTCGCCTGGTTCCGTGCTTCGGCGTACCGCGGTAAGGCTGCGAGGCACCTGGGTCCTGAGGCGTCTCCTCGGTTGGAACTCCATCAGACGGCGATGGTTAGATCCATCCTGCTACACTGTGCGCTGTGGGGAGAAGGAGGATTTCACACCCCTCCTGCTTTTTCGTCACAAATAAAGGCTTCACTGCAGGGAACTGAATACACTTTTAACAGAAAAACACAGTCCATGGTAAAGTGATGGTAAAGTATGTGAGACTGGACCCTTGGCAAAGGCGCTTCAATGAACTTCTTCGATCAGGTTGTGTGAACAAAAGCACTTTGGAATTAATTCAAATGAAAAGAAATATTTGGACCAGAATGTGAGTCTGATACTCTTAAAATAATTGTACATAAAAACCTCTCTTGTCCAACAAGCATTTGCATCTGGCCAGTGCAACTCCCAGCTCTTTATGCACTGACAGCTAGGTCATCTTTAATGGAGCAACTTTGGGGTGAACATGGTGCTTAAAGGAGGGTGGGATTTGAACCAGCAAGCTAGAGATGCAAAGGCGGCAGCTCGAACCACTACACTTATCCGCTGCACCTCCTGAAGCTGAGCTTTGATTTTCTGTGCAGTGACTCAATTTTACATGGAACAGCATTACCAGCTCAGATCTTTTTAGTAAGTAGTATGAAAATGATAAAGTTTAACCAGTCCACTCTGATCTAAATTTGTGTTTACTTCTTGCCCCCCCGCCGCCTCGTCTCCCCTCCACTCCTTGGCGATGACCCCTCGAGGTCCCTTCACTGATGATGGACAGCCAGTTCTCGGAGTTCACGCCCGACATCACACCCATCATGCTGGCGGCCCACACCAACAACTACGAGATCATCAAGCTTCTGGTGCAGCGCAAGGTGACCATTCCACGGCCGCACCAGATCCGCTGCGACTGCGTCGAGTGCGTCTCCAGCTCCGAGGTGGACAGCCTGCGTCACTCCCGCTCTCGCCTCAACATCTACAAAACACTGGCCAGCCCCTCGCTCATCGCTCTCTCCAGCGAGGACCCCATCCTCACATCCTTCCGCTTGGGCTGGGAGCTGAAGGAGCTCAGCAAGGTGGAGAACGAGTTCAAGCAGGAGTACGAGGAGCTGTCGCAGCAGTGCAAGCGCTTCGCCAAGGACCTCCTGGACCAGGCGCGCAGCTCCCGCGAGCTGGAGATCATCCTCAACCACCGCGATGACCACAGCGATGAACTTGACCCACAGGAATGCCACGACCTGGCCAAGCTCAAGCTGGCCATCAAATACCACCAGAAGGAGGTGGGTGCCGTGGTTGTCTCTGCTGCCGGTGTTACCATGGCAATGGACGGAGACGGGGATGGGAATGGGGGGCGGTGGCTTTAACATGATCAGCACTCGGTTCCTGGCATTATTTGCTAAAACCACTGAAAATGTAAAAGTTGTTTGCCGAAGGATCATAATCCGTGTTTAGACAGGAGAGTTAATAAGTAAAACGTAACCATTTATCATTTTCATGAGCTGCCTTGTCTGCAGTAGGAGATGCGGTTCATCGGCAGCATTTTTCCAACGAATGGCTGGTCTTTTCAATGAATGCTGCGTCAACATTGTTTTCAAGATTACATGGATTCACACCCCCCACCCCCACCCCCTGCAGGGCCTGGCTGAGGCTGATACCCTCCCTTCCAGCCTCCCAAAGCAATAAAGGAATTTCAGAGTCAGTTGCGACAGCAGATCCGTGCAGCGAAGGTGCTCTCGGTAGGCAGAAGGTTTCAATTTTTTAAGTTTGCTCAAGAGCAGTGCAGCGAGCGGACGCATGTGGGCGCGAAGCTGGTGAGGCGTGAGGTTCGTACGCCTTTCATTGCATATTAATCGAAGGGCTCAATGATTCGGAACAAAGGTAAAAAGTGATCTTTGTAGCTCTGTAAAAGCACAAGCAAACACCCTGCTTACCGAATGCTGCAGTGTACAGGAGCTCCCCGCGTGTGTGACGCTTCACTGCTGGGCTTCGTATTCTTCCAGTTCCAAAGATTTATTACAGCGCAAACAATCGAGCTCATATCGTTTTGTGGCTTTCGATTCAGTTCCTGGGGCTGATAAAATTGTAACTGCGTGAAAACACGTTTTCTGTACAAAAATGGTCCGCTGTTCATTGTCAACGGCTGTATTTAGTAGTCCAGTGTGGCTCAAGGATACATAGTAGCACTTATCATTCAACAACAACAACATCGGTAATAATAATAATAACAGTAGCATTGCTAGTTTTCCCTTTTGTTGCAGAAGAAATCTGATGCCCATGCTGATTGTAGGAGCTCGGGGCTCTCAGCGGTGCAGGAACTGTACTTGATGTACACAGTTGCGGACGCGGTTCTCCAGTGACGTGCCCTTGAAATGGGATGTTCGTCATCACCTTCACCTTGTTATCCATAAAAGAATCCGACCCTAAAAAAATCCATTTAGAAACAGAATGTTTTACAGATGGAATATTTAGATGAAGAGAAGAAAGAATTCATTACACTGAATAGACGCACTAAGTTTTTTCGGGAGACGAATATGATGGAAATGGTATCAGTTCATAAGCAGAAGAGCTCAGCTTCTGATGTCGTTGTGGCATGAAATACACAAACTGCCCTTGGTCTCCAGTGGAAGGAAATGTAGAAAATTATATTCAACAAATACGGAAAGAAGAGAACATGAGTTGCAATTATATATAAGGAAGGAAAATAAAGATATCCCTTGGATATTCTATAGAGAGAAATAGAAGAGGCCACTTGGAAGTGAGATGCTGCATATGAAATCAGAGCATCGACAATGTCACAAGAGGGAGATTTAACAAAACTCTTCAGTGTTTCTCTGAAATGAAGATTGTTTTCTCTTTTGGATGCAGATGCAGATATGCAAGAAAACTGTGCCTAAGATGAGGTTAGTTTGATCTCCATGTACCAGGCTTCCAGGGTCAGCAATATATCATATGATGTTATATCGTGAGGTTCTGCACCTAATGTATCAAAGAGAAGCCTGAGGAGAAGAGAGAACAAAGTCAGAATGATGGATACCTGATGCAGCTTCATGGGGACAAACAAAGATGCAAAAAACTGGTGTAGACTGAAAACTTCCCAAAACCCAACTCTGGGACAGTAGGTGACGTAGAGGTTACAGCCATTGCCTTCTAACCTAATGCTTCCCAGTGTGAATCCTGACACTGGTACTTACTCTGAATGGTTGCAGTAAAATTACTGCATTGCAGTGTAAATAGGGAAATAACTCTAATCTGCTCTTCATGAAGGTGTCGGTGAAATAGTGACACATTATTGTCCATTTTCAGTGGATACACATATTTTTCCCAACTGGGGCGTAGGGCTGATTCTCTTCAGAGGGGAGTGAATCTTTTTCACTCATCCTTCCAGTGTTGCAGTCATGCGGTGTGCTTCTGGAGGAATATGCGAGACGAACACGTCGCCTATCGTACAAGATTCATGGCTCACGTGGCCACGTTAATATTAGCTGACTTCCGAACAACCGCTAATACGTTTGAAATCGTAATTTTCCTCCCGGAAAGACAGACCGGTTCGTGTCGGGGCTGCGATTAAACAGGTTTAAGTCCCTGTGAAGCTCCTCTGCCCCTCGTTACTGAGTTATGGTGCGGATGAGAAACGTTGCTTAGTGGAAGAAACGCAGTCGGGGTGAGAGCTGGATTAACAACCTTTATTTATACAGCAGTGCAGTGTTTCTTAGGGTCGAACCCTGGATTTATTGTGCTCAGCAAATGTAAGTGTTTGGTACCGCACTCCGATAAGCTGTGTGACCACTGAGACGGGACGCTGCTGATGGGGTTGGGGTTGGGGGCGGTGCTCCTGCCGTCGAGCCAGCGAGAGCTGCTCTCTGTACAGGGTTGAGGGGGCTCTCCGAAGGGCACCGTGCTACACCCCCCTCCCCTTCTCCCTCGGCCTCGTGCCCTTTGCCGTGTTACCTTGGGGGGAAACGGGCTCTTTCGCTCTACATCACGAGGGTTTTTTCAGCTTAATTCATTGCCCCTTCCCCGTCGAGCCATTTTTTTACATTTAAAAATGGTGTTGCACGGCATCGCTTAAACAAGCGAGCGAAAAAGTGCACAGAAACTCGTGGCGTGATGTTTAGCAGCATTTATTACTGAGATTCATGGTGTCTCTACCTCCACTGACTCACGTCCAAGTCGCACATTTGCTGGATGGTGGCCGTCGCTCGCAGAATCATGCCTTCGGCGAAGCAAAGGGTGGGGTTTTGGGCTTGGGATGAATAGCAGTTATAAAGCGTGAAGCAAAATAATGATGTTTATTTTAAAAAAATCAAGCAGAACACAATATTCTGAAATAATATGCAGCAGCTGGTTGAGCTGAAGAGGATAATGAGCCCAGCCAGACATCAATGGCTCCAATTAGAGCCTGATTACAGGTGAAGCAGAGCGACGGCGCCCTCCGCCACACGCCGGCAGCACTGCGAGCAGCGATCTTGGGGCATCGTTCGCATCGGCAGTCGCTAAACCTGTCCGCTCTTCGCTGATGCTCTGTAGCGCCGAGGTTCGTATTGCCCCCTATATTCCCGCAAGCGCGCGCTGGGGGGGGGGGTCATGTAGTCGCCAGGTCGGTAGGTCGGGGCTCGCAGCGGGGCCGGGGCTCCGAGGGCAGCGGCTGGAGCAGGAGACGTAGCGTGAAACGGGTGGATGCCGCTGGGCAGCGCCGTCTCTGAAAAGGCCGAGCGAGGAACGTCAGACGAAGGAACGTTCCCGTACACGGTACTGTACCGCGCTTTCACGGTACACCCATGCGGTACCTTGGATACACTGTCCACCTGGCAGCATCACTTATGTGTTTCTGCGTGTATTTATTTATTCCTTTAGCACATGCTTTTCGCCAACGTCTCCTGTACCTCTAGTCTGCAACGAGTATTTGGCTGAAGCCAGTTTACAGCGGTACATGTGCTGTACCAGGGTACTTAGAGCCGTACCCCCGTCCACACAGCAGCGCTATTCAACACACTCATTCGCTCCGAGTGAAACGCACACCGAGGGCAATTTGGAGACACCGCTTCACGTGCAGCACGTCAGCGGTGTGGCAGGAGGCGTACGAACACCAGGAGACCGTGGAAACCCTGCGTAGACTGAACCCGAAGCCCGGGAGCTGCGAGGCACCAGCGCTACCCGCTGTGCTATCGGGTCCTAACACGTACCCGGAGCGACTTGTCTACAGGTGCGCACCTTCTGCGTGGCCCCGTTCACACAGTATTGATGGAAAGCATCTGCAGGAAATGGACGCGGCGCTGCTTTGGCAGCCGGAAGACGTTCCGCCGCATTGGCCCAAATTCTGCCGGGCTCCCTTTCCCATTGCAACGAAAGCGCCGGAGCAGTTTGAGCTCTTATCTCGGCATTTCGCCCTGGAAATTCACTTCGGCCTCGACCCCGGGGCAGCCCTCCGCGTGTCATCGACGTCCGGAGCTAGAAACGTCTGCCGGCCGAGCGCCGCGCTGCGCAGCAGCTCCGGATCCAAGCGCCCATCCCGCTGGCGCTCTCCCCCCGCCCCAACCTCGCGCCGACGGACCTCCTGCGGCGCACAAAAGAGCACCGTCCTTGATCTGTTCCTTAGCTTTCTTTTTTAAATCTTCAAAGCGCCACCCCCCCGTGAGTCGCCGGCGCTGTCCGGGCCCATCGGGTGCGCCGACCGCGGGGCCTCCGGGGCAGAGTGGAGACGCGGTCACATCGGCAGGAAGCGCGGCCCGTTTTCTCGGGGGGGTTCTGCTCGCGACGCCGCACTTCCGACCTTCGTCCTGCAGGCTTTGCTTTTCCGTCATCGTTGAGCAGCGCGAAGTTAGTCCGGCGCGAGCTTTGCTGCGACACACTCATCCTTGGCAGAGAACTGGAATAATACGCACGTTTCATATCGCTGGCCAGCAATGTCACATTGATGTCACCAAAAGATCATTTTTCCTGCAGCAACTGAAACAAGAGGCTGTTACAGTAATGGGCGGAACACGGCAGCCATATAGGATCGTGGTAACTGGTTTCCAGTTCAGCGCATGAAAATATTACATGGAAACATGGAAATATTCTCCTTTCTGCTGTAACAGATACATTTACTTGATGGCTTTATGTAAGTGAGGGAAAAAAGGGATTTTAAAGGACAGTGTAGGTGTCCAGTGCACAGCGGTAGTGATAACAGGAACAATAATGGTCATTTTGAAGCTTTCGGAAGCTGCGCTGTGACTACGCAGCAGTGCGGTCTTTCGCCCCGTCCTTTATTGTGTATTTCTGACATCGCTGCGTGTGGCTTCCTGTAAATGTGCAGGTGGGACAAACTGCAATGTGTTCGCATTTCGATAATAAGAGCAGAAGCGTACGCCTCTCTTTTTTTTACGTCTCTCACGTTGTTCTCCCGAAAAAGACACAGTCGCTGTAGAAATAAATGATATTTTCATGCCGGAATCGATCGGTTTCAGTTAGCTGCCATTGCCTCGATATTGTAACCGTGTGCTTACTCGATCCCTTGATCCACAAGGCACGTTTTCGATTTTTTCGATGACGGCTTTGACGGTGCATCTAAGTGTGGGCCAGCAGGTGGCGTAGTGGTTAGAGTCACTACTTTAAGTTCGAAGGGCCTGGGTTCACGCCTCTCATTCTGCTCTAGTGCCCGTGAGAAAGGTACGTACCCTAAAGCGTTGCGGTGAATAGTACTCGTACAAGGCCGGACGCCTGGAGCTCATAGAGTCAAAACGTGCAAATTCCCATTAACGCTCTCGCGTGCCGTGTTCTCCGGAACTCGCCTTCGCCTCACTTTTCTCCAGAACTGTCCCAAACGAGGGGTTCGGAGATCTCGCCCTGCGGCAGCTGTGGGCCAAAGGGCGCCGGTCCAAACGCACAATGGCAGCGCGACACCTGTCGTGACGAAAACTCGACGTGTTTGCGAGCAGCTGAACGCTGGGAGTCGCTTTGGGGAAAAGTGTCGGATCACTCATTAATATTCGGCACTTTCTCATAAGAACGACAACGGCGCCGTGGATTTAAACACGACACGTGACGAGCGGCACTCGGAGCCTTTCCTTCCTTCCGTAGCGAGCACTTTGACTCGTTCCGGTTTACCGCACCTCTTCGTACATTTGCCCCAACGACGTAAGGAATGCTCCATTTTCCCGCTCCGATCGCAAGGCACTTATCAAACCCTTCGCCGTCACTCCCTGAAGTCAGGAGCTGCTGTTGATCTCCGTGGTGGTCTCTGCTAAACTCGGTGTTCCCGGATGACCTTAGCGTTCCGACCTAACGTGGACCGGCGCCTTCGTCGCCGGACGGCCGAACGTGAAACCGCGAGCGCCGGAGGGTCCGGCCGAAGCCCCGCTGCTCTGTTGCAGAGAGGTTATCGCTTCTTCCTCTTCCGGGAACTCGCGTCCTTATAAATGCAGGGACCTTGTTCCTGCACTCGCACCCATAGTCAGAGCTTCGCTTCTGGCACATTGCGCAGTGTTAGAGGAAACCTGCCAGCATCGCCTTCACATCTGTCTCCACTTTGTAGCTGGGATTTGCTTCCTTTGCTTGCGTCTCGAGCGAAGACTTTATATCGCCGGAGTCCCTCCGGAAGATGACTAACGCATTCACGCGTACCCGAGGCGACGGCTTGACGTGATGCTCGGAGGGGACCCGGTGGCCCGGAGCTCAGGCGAAAGCTGCCACCGACACTTGCGGTCGAGGACTTCGGACCGGGAGCGCGGAGCCACGTGGCGATCGCAGCGGCTCTGTGGGTTTTGTCGGCCCACGGGACGGAGGGTGCGGCACGCCGCGGCAGAAGGGAACATTTGGCCGGAGCTTTAAGGGGGACAGATGTGAGACCGGGAAAAAGGCACACGATAGGCAGAGAAACGCTGGGGAGACTTTGCCGCTCATGAGCCTGGGACCGTGACAAAACGGTTGCCAATTCAGCTGCGAGTTATGCAAGTTAATTTATATAACAACGTCTGCTGTCCGTCAAAATGGAAAAGATGAGACGTGACCGGAAATGAGCAGATATAAAGTGGGTAAATAATCGTAACAGTAATAACAGTAACAATGATTATACTGAATTGATCCTTTGCACTGGACAACTTCCAATACGAGCACCGATGCAACACATTAGTGCTTCTCGGAGTACAGGGCAGCGGTGACATGACAACATTTCCGTGAGCACAGTACCGTAGCGAACAACCCGTCAGCAACCCGTTAGACACGATTCAAGAAAATAAACCAGCAGGGTCAAGATTAACACAAACTATTCAATGAAGCTGCATCACAGTATCATAAAATGCCACGAACGCTGAGGGTGAGCTGATGGCGCAGTGGTCAGAGCTCTTGCCTTTGGATCCAAAGATGATGCGGGTTTGAATCCGCCCTCCAGCTGTAGTAGTGCTGCGCAAGGTCCTTACCCCCAATTGCTCCAGTAAAATTATCCAGCTGTATAAAAGGGTAAATAATTGGACAGTACTATGCAAAAGTTTTAGGCACTTGGTTGGGGAAAAAAGGCTGTAAAGTGGGAATTATTCCAAAAATAATTCTCTTAATTAATAAACTTCCTACAAAGCTTAGTAACCATCCATCGTCAGCAACCGCTTGTCCCGAGTGGGGTCGCGGCGGGTTTGGCCGAGTCCCGCTCGAGTTCTAGCTCGAGTCCTGCTTGGGGTGCCATGTGACGGACTGAGGTCCCGTCCCGTCCCGTCCCGGGTGCGTCCCCTCCACCTCCAGCCTTGCGCCCTGTGTTGCTGTGAGACCCCGCTCAGGACAAAAGGTCTCAAATAGTGCGTGCGTGCGTGCGTGCGTGTGTGTGTGTACTTTCTTTTACTGTAATACTGTAATTTTTTGCAAAAGGAACACTCGGAAATGTAAAATATGCTCTTTCCCACTGACACTAATGCAGAACATTAAATAACCATCTAAAACAAATACTTTCACAGTAAATTTCACAAATGTTCTTTGAAACATCTAAGTGCCTAAGACTTTTTCACAGTTCTGTAAGTGTGTGTATATATATATTTACACTGTACATGTTTAGTAGAACGTGACAACAGACATAGAGTTATGTGTACAGTTGTGTGCTGGAAAAGTGTGTCCCTTCCCCCTTACGCCCCGTGCGTCTTCGGGTAGGCTCCGGTTCCCCCCGTATGGGACAAGCGGTTCAGAAAATGTGTGTGTGATCCGTTTCATTATTGTACTGGTTTCACTGTTTTTTACGCCAAAATAGTTTGTAGTTAATTGCCGCCAATTTGCCGTTCGGCAGATGCCTGTGTTTAAAGGAACTTAAGGGACGAAATCCGGTGATACGTGTGGATGTTTACACCGGTGCGGTCAGGGATAAGTACTTTACTCAAGGGTACGAGAGCAGGTTCTGGGAATTTAGACAGGCAGCAGAGCTCTTCGGCGTAGAGCCTCTTGAGCCTCTTGTGCAGCAGTACAACGGCATCGCTCCTCCTGGGACTCCAAGTGGTTCAGAGGTGGTGTCCTTAACCACTTTGCTACCTTTACACCCGTTGCAGAAACTGTTACAGGTTGCGTTTCGCAATAATATCGACAGTTTGTTCTGACCGCCCTCCATATCACCGAGAGAGAGAACGGGCCCCGAGAGCCGGGTGCTCGGCCCACCCTCCGCACTGCTTCTTCACGGCTATTTTTGTCAGAGCGGCAAAGATGGCCGCGACAGCGTGGCCGAGCAACGGCGTATCGCGGAGCAGCCACGCAGCACGGCACGATCCATGCGTCTCGTGGCTCGTTCGACAAGGGCAACAAGGGGGGAGTGTCAGCAAGGCCTTAATAGCGTGCTCGCTCGAGGAACAATCGGTGCGTTATCCTTCCCGCCAGGATCAAGCAACGTCCCCATTGGCAGATCCCCCCCCTCCCTTGCGTTTCTTTCCACGCCCCCCGGCGCACGTCTACCTGCACGGCTCCCGAAAACAACAGCAGAATCAGGTCGTGCGTCTGGCACACGTGAACGCTGATAGAAGCGACGACGCCGGGAAGGGAGCAAGTGTCGGGGGGGGGGGGCTCCTGCTCCTTACACCGTACACACCGAGGGTGCCGGGGGGGGACGGAACGCGTGGGGGTCTGTGTTCTCGGCTCGTCGGCACCCTCGGAGCGAAGTGTCCGAAAGGCGACGCGTCATCCCGCTCCTCGTGTTCCCACTGACAGACGCTTCCGGGTCGTTTCTGCACCGTGACGCCAGCAACGGCCACGCCGGCCTGAATTATTCCGACCCGTTTCCTTGGGAAGGAGCTGGAGGACAAACGGTATTTGGAAAAACATTCTCGGAAAAGAAGAGGGTCCAATTTCGGCAGCGCCGTCAAACGTGGTGCGAGGGGCAGAGGCGTGGTGAAAACACGGCGCTCCTGGGCTCCCCCACCACGTCTCTGATGGGTCTGAGTCACATAAGGGACGTAGAGACCGAGCAGAGAAAGAGGAAGATGACTTTGAATAAACGGCCGTGTTCCTGAGCGTCGCGAAGGCGAACGAACGAGGCCGTGAAAGTACCTGCGATGTTTACAATATGTTTGCACAAAGCGAAATGAAATGTTTAATATTTACGTT
Source organism: Scleropages formosus (assembly GCF_900964775.1). Classification (NCBI taxonomy): domain Eukaryota; kingdom Metazoa; phylum Chordata; class Actinopteri; order Osteoglossiformes; family Osteoglossidae; genus Scleropages; species Scleropages formosus. Next base: position 38,184,492 of record NC_041809.1, on the reverse strand, counting down.
TACGGTTATCCGGCCCGCAGACAGTTGGAGAGAAGAGGTGTATCTGTGCGCTAAGAATCGGTGTCCTGTTGCTTTAGTTGCACCTTGCAGTGATTTACTGTAAGAGTTATAATTCTGGAGGGATCAGCACAGCGAAATACAGCGCAAACGTGCACAAGCATGAGTTGCGTAGTTTCCCTTGACTACGCTTTTGTAATTTGGTCGGATAAGAACCGCCAATACGTTAGTGCTGGGGAGAGATAGAAAGTGCAGAAGGGTGACTGTGAAAAGAAAGAAATAAGTGAAAGAAGGCAGTGCTGACAGTACAGTACATTCCACACAAAGTCCAATTTCCTTTAACATCAACAAGCAGACGTTTAATGCTTTCCGTGCACAACGCTAATTATACACTGTTTAATGGCTTTTAATATTGACGTTTACTCTCTTCTACACACCTGAGAGTCATGTCAAACACTTGGTTATTTTGGTGCCCTACAGCCACAATTGAGAGTATTATAAACAAAGTCATCATTAAAAGGTGTCTGATAATATAAAAAATCAGGGAAGCGGTGAAGAAGCGGAACGACACCATCACTAAAACGTAGCTTTAACATTTAGTTTAAAAGTTCGTATAGCAAAAGCTTGAAATAGTCTCAAGTTTGCCGCATCACTCGGAGTTTGTAAAACTGGACCGCTTTTCTTTACATTAGATTTGTTTAAAAAAATTACACTAGTATTTGTCACATTTATAGAAGAATTTAAAATGTCTGTCTGGGAAATAATGACTGTACTGTATTTTTTTGCGGAGCTTTAAACCGTACAGTTAGAACTCCCTTTAAAATCCCACACTGATAAACTGAGTGGAAAAAAAACACCAAAGTAACATATTTTACACGTGTTCATAGCTTTTTCTGATTCGCGGTGTCAGCATACAGTGCCGTAACCCCGGAGACGAGAGCACGGCAGATGCCCTGTTTGCGCCGCTGGCGCACTCCGATTTGTACACTTTTACCCCACGTGTCACACTGCGGTCGTACGCGCGTGTGTGTCGTCGCTGCTCCGGCCCGGAAAGGGACACCCGTGCGGATTCTGGGATGCGTTTCAGGAATTCACACAGGAGGTCGTTTCTGAGCGTCGCTTCGCAGCAGCGGCACCAATCTGGCCTCTTCGCCCTCTTCTCATCCTTTCCACATCAAAGTGCAAACTCGACGTGCGTGGAGAGCACGAAGCCAAGCGGTGCACACACTGCGCACGTCTCACTGCACGTCTCACTGCACGTCTCACTGCACACGTCTCATTGCGAGGACCCCCCCCGTGTTCCTCTCCAGGTGTGAGGCTGCGGAAGCTCCCAGAGTTCATGCATTTGTTTAGCGGAAAAGGGAAGCATGAAATAGTGATGAGGCTCCGGTCCGGAGTCTTGCAGCAGTTGAAACGGCGAGGCCTCTGTGGGACGCATCCTGCATCGGGAAAACTGAGCGATTACATCACTTTGGTGCGTGGGGCCATTTCGATATTCGCACGCTCTCGCTGCTCTGAACAGCTTCTCGCGTCGCAGCCGCTTCCCCGTCGTTCCGAAGGCGCATCCGTCGGCCTGTCGGGACTCGCGCGTCCTCTGCGGAACGGGAGGGCGGACGTTTCGGGGCCCGCGTGCCTACAGCGTAGCCTCCTGCAGCCGTGCGCCACTCTCACTGGAACATGACGCTCTAGCGCTACCGCAGTTACTCTACAGGACGAGCGAAAGAGTCGAGCTCTGCGGGACTCGCCCAGGAGCTCGTGCGGAAGGTGGCGCCTGGAAGCACATTTCTAGGCTCCCGGAAAGCGTGCGTTTGCTCTGCCCTCCGCAATGCTGTCGTCTTGTTGGGACAAGTTAACATCTTTCAGTTGATGACCCTGGAGCTGCCGTGGAGGAGTCCGCACGTCCGCTTAGTGTCCAATGGACTCGAGGAAGACAAACCACAGACTTCCCTGCCTCTAAGCCATGAGGGAAACTACGGACCCCGGCGACACGTTGTTTCCTAGCAACAGCTACATCCGTGAACTTAGCAGCCGTGTCGCGGCGGAATCGTCTGTGTTTCACCTGATGGGACGGGGGCGGGATTCCGCGCCACTGACCGTCGCTGTGGATTTGTAGCCACGTCGCCAGGCAAGAACCACGACTTACGATGAGCGAACCCGACACGCCCTGCTCCATATCGCTCCCAACCGAGCGTCCCACCGTTTTCTCACTATATACTTTCGACATCCTTTCCTTTTCCTCACGTCCACACCTTATCGTGAGCAACAGCCGCATTCAGCCAGCAATATGATATGTAACTGATAATCCACTTGGTTACCATGTATTCCAGCGTAGCATAATTATAATGATTGTTAATAATCATCACTTGTTTTACGTTTGTAGTTCTTGCTGAAGCAACGTCTTCGGTTCTCTCTTTTCTGGAAGTTGTGACTCCTCCATTAACGAAGGACGGCAACATTGCAAAGTGATCGTGGGGAGGATGATTGATATCCCTACGAACAGCCTTTTCTTCCCCCAAAGGGGGTGGGGGGGCAGCATGGATGGTTATGTCGAGATACTGTTTGAACTGTCATTTGAACAAACGTCAGGCTGGATGATGAATGCTGAATGATACCACCTTATAAATAAATAAGTACCCAAGGTTTGCTATTAATCATCGTAGTTTTTGCAAGTAAAATTTATTCTTTATTGCTTTTTGAACAAACTTACACAGGGACGAGACTCACCGCTATTAATCATCCTTGTCTTTGTCATGACGTATTTTGCTATTTTCCGGATTCCTGTTCCGGACGACCTTTCGTCTGCTGTCTTCCGCCCCCACAGTTCGTGGCCCAGCCCAACTGCCAGCAGCTCCTGGCCACCTTGTGGTACGATGGTTTCCCCGGCTGGCGGCGGCGCCACTGGGCCGTCAAGCTGGTCATGTGCTTCATCATCGGCCTGCTCTTCCCCGTCTTCTCGCTGGTCTACCTGTTAGCCCCCAAGAGCTCGCTGGGCCTCTTCATTAAGAAGCCCTTCATCAAGTTCATCTGCCACACGGCCTCGTACCTGACCTTCCTCTTCCTCCTGCTGCTGGCTTCCCAGCACATCGTGCGCACCAACCTGCACATGCAGGGTCCGCCGCCCACTGTGGTCGAGTGGATGATCCTGCCCTGGGTGCTAGGTGAGTTCACGGTAGAACCGTAACCCAAGCGCTGCTGCATGGCAGAGATCGTTGATCACCGCTCAGTACTGGCTCAGTCGCTACTGGGAGGGATTTCGAATTTCTGGTTAATAGACGCCGAGCTAATAGATGATGCCACAGGTTTTAAGCCTCGCGCTGTTATGTTTTCTCCGAGTGTGCCTGGGAGCACGAGTGTGTCAATACTGGAGAGAAGGTGAATGTCCAAGGTCGCTGAAGTACAGATGAGTTGCCAGAGCAACAAGCCTTAACACAACAAGCGCATGAAAACAATGCTGATATACGTAGAGCAACAAACAAGCCCGAAAAGATGCGGGTGTTTAAATAAGACATTTAAACAGTTGCTCCTCACGACTCTCTCGTACGTGTCTCCCATTCCAGGCTTCATCTGGGCGGAAATTAAAGAAATGTGGGACGGAGGCTTCACGGAGTACGTGCACGACTGGTGGAACCTGATGGACTTTGCCATGAACTCGCTGTACCTGGCCACGATTTCCCTCAAAATTGTGGCGTACATAAAGGTGAGCTAAGCTCGGGGGCTGCTGATTAATCGGCGAATTAATTGCTCGCTCCTCGAACTAAAAACAATAGCGCGGTGTCGTGCTCAATGAGCGTTGTTGAAGAACGCCGTCCTGCAGGCTGGGAACGACACCAGGATCCGGGCCGCTGTTTATCGCGCCACGTCTGCGATGCGCCGAGAGCCGTACCTAGAAATTAAATGCGGGATTTAGACGGAACGGCGGGGCCGATTTCTGCCTCAACTCCACACCCCGGCTGCTCCAGACTGCACGGCCACCTGTCGCCGACTGAGTCACCCTCCGGCAGAGCGGGACCCGCCTGCCCGCCTGCCCGCCTGCCCGCCTGCTCCAGAACGCAGCATACGCGAGCCTGTGCAGTGCTTGGAGAGCTGTGCGTGTTACTCCGCAGGGCAGCGCGTGGGCGGCGTGTGTGTGTGTCACTCCAGCGGGTGGTGTGCGTGCTGCTCCAGAGAGCCGCGCGTGTGTCACTCTAGAGAGCAGTGTGTGTTACTCAAGTATACGTTACTTCTCAAGTAAGCACACGTGTTACACTTGTGCTGGAGCCCGTCGCCCTCCAGGCTTCCTGCTGGGAATTTGTGCCTTAGCGCTTGGGTACAGCTCAGCGAGACTGGCGCAAAAACAAAAGCATCGTGGTCACGCTCAGATGCTTCGCACGACATACATGAACCTGTTTTCCATGCAGAGCGATTCTCCTGTATATATAAAGGCTCTTTATAAGTGTGTTCACAGCACGAGAAACTGACAGCGCACTATGAGTTACATTAATGTACGAAAACGGGTTACGCCGCATTATTTTCGTTCGCGGAAACTAAGCAGTCGAGACGACGAGGAGGCGCCGTGTCGGCGCTCGCACGCACTACTGACGTACAGCATCGTTTTCTGCCCTCGGTTGCTGTGCCGTATTTCCGCCGGGGGAGCTCAGCCGAACAGCCGCTCATGAATTTAGCGACGGGTCTGCCCCCCCGGCCCGAGTGCGGTTTCCAGCAACGAGGCCTGTGTGACCGGCGCTTCTCCCCCACTGTGCTCCGCAGTACAACAGCTCGCGGCCGCGAGAAGAGTGGGAAATGTGGCACCCGACTTTGATCGCCGAGGCCCTCTTCGCCATCGCCAACATCTTCAGCTCGCTGCGGCTCATCTCGCTTTTCACAGCCAACTCGCACCTGGGCCCTCTGCAGATCTCGCTGGGCCGCATGCTGCTCGACATCCTCAAGTTTCTCTTCATCTACTGCTTGGTGTTGCTGGCGTTCGCCAACGGCCTCAACCAGCTCTACTTCTATTATGAGACGAAGGCCTCCGACGAGCCCAACAACTGCAAGGGCATCCGCTGCGAGAAGCAGAACAACGCATTCTCCACGTGAGTCGTGCGGCACGGCGCCCGCCTGCCGTCATCTGTCCGTCGGTGCTCCGCTCGGCCGGAGTAGGTCCGACAACGCAAAGCGCGACACAACCGCGTGCTAAATGCACGGGCGAAAAGTCCTACGGGACGTGTGAAAATGTGGCCGTTCCAAAGCTCGTCGCAGCAGGCGTCACGCACCTGCCGGGATTCGGAAAAACGGCACAGGTCCGGTACTGAGCCCGTTCTCCTTCCACAGATTCACTGTAGCCTTGAGAGTTGAGCTCTTTTCCCACGACTGGCAGAGACAGACTTTCTGCACACTCTTCCCAGAAGCAGCTCGGGACCCTCTGCTCCTCAGCCTTGTATCTGTGGTTAATCAAAGGCTGTTCTGAACGGGATTGTTTCGGGCAAGTGAGCTAAATTCCATGCGGTCAAGTATAAATTCGCGGCGATGGCTTCCTCCGGCAGCCTCCACTCCAGACGCACCATTAACGAAATGAGACGAACTGATTTAATGTGCATGACGTATTTTCATCCAGGACCACTATTGCGAATATGTAGCAGGTCCACAATTAGATCATGTTCGGATAGAAGCTACTGAAGCAATTACCTAAAAATTAACTGCAGATGAATTAAAGAGAAAATGGCACCTATTCGGTAATAGATAGTCAAGTGTCTCCACATTTCGCCTCCTCTTGCTTGTGCAGGCAAGACATGTTTCCACATCCTTCCGTGTCCCTCAATAACACGTCACCTCCGAGCACATCGTGCCTGTCTGTGTCATATTCAAATCCTTGTAGGTTTTTTCCCTGTCTAATGCGCCAGCGATACCACGGTATTGTAAAGGCGGATGCCAGCCTCCTTTTTTCTTATTTCCCCGTTTCTTTATTCTTTCTGAAATGCCATTTTCCATGACACTGATGTGGGCTTGCAGGTTTTTGTTTAATATTTCATGGAACATAAAGGGAAATCTGCCCTGAAGGGAGGCATGCGCACGAGTCTAGCCAGAGCTGAGCCACACATCGTGTCATTACGTTTCCTCTCGCCCAGCGCGTTTACATATTTATATCTGCTTTATGAGTGGTATTATCATTTACAGCAGGACCACTGTGCTGAGCGTTATGGGGTCTCACTGCCAGTTGCAGCCTCTTCGAACCTTCACCAGCCTGCAGCTATTGGACTGGGGAAACTGTCCAACGGCAATTAGATTAAATTTAAAGGGCGTTTGCTCTCTTTTGCCAGGATCTTTACTTATTGCACACATATCATCTCTTTTTAGGTTCGTCTTCAATGGAGATGCAGGAAACACTTGTTCTTTCCCTTTCGGGGAGTTCACTTTAGCCCTCGAACAATCACTGCATACACTCTACACTGAGATGTACAAGAGCCCACTGGCTCCTCACCTCACAAACACAACTGGACCCGGTCGGTTCTTCATTAAGTCTCTTTATTATATATATTATATAAGATCTTCATATACAGACGAAGCTCAGTTTATCTATTCTGCTAAGTGCTGTAAAAAACTGAATATCGCTATTATCGATAAGAAGTGCTTGTAGGACTTTTTAAGAAAACGCATTTATTGACTATTTTACAACGACTGAAAATAAAAACACCTCGTTTCCACGAGCTCTTGCTCACCGGGCCGATACGCTGCACCCCGGAACACCACACACGACCCGTACTCTCGCAGCCCTGCTCCGTCCCAGTGCGTTTTACCGCCTATTGACCCCTCAACAGAGAAACGCAGGTCATCCCATTGCAACAGGCAGAAATGTTCGGAAGTAATTCAGTGAAGGAAATGTCATTTGAAATACATAAATAGAACGTAAATAAACAAACAGTAAAATGTACCTTTGAAAGTCCATCATGAATGTTCATAATATTAGGCGGCAGTGCACCTGCAGTGAATTCATCAAAAAAGATGCACTGCGGCCAGAAGTAAACCGCAGTGAAACCATAGCGAAATACTCAACAGTCACTTGACATCACTTCCTGTGTCCCCCCCCCCAGGCTGTTCGAGACACTGCAGTCTTTGTTCTGGTCGGTGTTTGGCCTGCTCAACCTGTACGTGACCAATGTGAAGGCGCGCCACGAGTTCACAGAATTTGTAGGGGCCACTATGTTTGGGACCTACAACGTCATCTCCTTGGTGGTGCTGCTCAACATGCTCATTGCCATGATGAACAACTCCTACCAGCTCATCGCTGTGAGTCACAGTGGACACGCGCCAGTCGCCGTGGCAGCGAACGATGCCAGTGTGTCTGTGCTCCTCCCTGGTCCTTCCATGTGCGCCGTGCGTGAGGTTCGCCGTGCGGCCCACAGCTCTCCCGCGGCACGGTTTGGCCGCGCTGCACGATCTCGTGTTCCTGTCGCCGTTGTTTTCGGCCCAAACCTGTCCGGGCGAGCTTTGCGTAAAGCCCGCGTTCCGGGAGCTCGTCTGTCCACAGGAGGCATGTCATTTCCCACAGGGAAATGTTTTGGCTCATGAGACATTATTGTTCCTGACGCCAGGGTCAGGTCTGATCACCTCACCCGAGCCTCTCAAAAAGTTTAAATCATGAGTGAAAAAGCAGAGAATTGAGAAAAATCTGAGCGAAACTGCCAGTTAGCAATAGTGCATGATGTCCCGGTGTTTCGTACCTAAGCGACTTTCAGCTGATTGATTCCGTCACGTCTTGTCAAGGGCCAGTGATGAAGGTCTTAAACAAAGCGCATCTCTTCCTTGCTGGACGCTGACCCATGACCGTGTGTCTCCTGCGCAGGACCACGCCGACATCGAGTGGAAGTTCGCCCGCACCAAGCTGTGGATGAGCTACTTTGATGAGGGCGGCACCCTCCCCCCGCCCTTCAACATCATCCCCAGCCCCAAGTCGGTGTGGTACCTGCTCGTGTGGCTCCACAGGAAGCTGTGCAGGAAGGGCCCCCCGCAGGCCGATGACCAGAGGAAGCACGAGAACCTGAAGGAGTTCACGGTATGAAGGCCGCGGCGCGAGTTTGGGTGCGCAGCACAGGGTGCCTCGTCCTCGGCGAGATCTACAAAAAGCAGCGTCGTAAGGACACTCGCGCACACACGTACTGGCCAGAGCACCGCATCCGTTCTCCGTTCGCAAGGACCTTCGACCCCGAAGGGCTCCTGCGAACATCCTCTTCTCTCCTCGTACACTGGGCTGCAAGAGAGCAGAGAACCTCGTTCTCTTTGTTTGTTTGCGCTCTGCTGTACAATATAGGCGTCAAAACCGTTCTTCGCATCTTCACACCTCTCAAGGATACACTGGCAATGTGTCTTGTTTCGCTGAAAGTGCCACATTAATGATGTCGCTCTCGCTGACAATGCAGCGCTGTGCTGTGATGCTCCACAGCGCACTATAGGCGCACCTTGTTACTCACCCACGGCGCGCAGGTGTGCTCTTGATCCTTGACACGGCCCAAGCCGGAGCTCATTCGCAGACATTTTCGGTCTCCGCTGGTTTTCGTCTCGATGCTGCTGGATCGGATCGGGCTGTTCAGCGTCGCTCTCGTCGTCCAGCGTCACCTCCCTTCCCCGAGGAGGAGAAGAGCGCGCGGCCTCCTGCTGCCCGTCTCCGCGCAACCCCGTTCCGCGCTCCAAACTCGCCACCCCTCCCCCCAGAGCAGCCGAACCCTTGGCGTGCTCCTCCGCTGGTCCGCGGCACCTGTCGGAGCACGCACTCCCACAGAGGCGCGGGCGCGAGCAGCGCCACGCACCCACACGCATGCAGCATGTTGCGGAAGAACCCCGGCGGCGTTACATAATGCAGCCCACTTTCCTTTCTGAAACGAGGACGATCGAGGTAACGGCAGAACAATAAAATGGCAGAGTTCTCGCCGTTCTTCACGGAGCCCGTGTGCGCCGCGCACTTTAGCCACGAAGGAGGCCGCAAACCGTAAACAACGGTCGTTCTCATGTTTTCCCCCTTTTGTGTTTGACTGCAGGAGCGCCACGCTGACAACCTCATCCAGAACCAGCATTACCAGGTAAGAGAGCTGCTGGGATCACAGCTTGCGAACAGGTGAATCGGTGCACAAAGGCCCCTCGGGAAAGGAGTGCGGCTGCCCCTGTTCCTTTTCCTATTCAGCCTGAGTCAGTGGACATCATTTAATCAATACATTATGTAACTGAAATATTACACAATGGCTGCGTGTGAGATGAGCGCTCCCGTGTGGCTCCAAGTCGGCCGGCGGCGTTGCTGTCATGTGGACAAGTAGGGAGCAGAAGGCGCTTCTGCACGCTGGACATACGCTTGTTTGCCTGCTGGCTTTTGCACGGCGGTAATTGCGGGGAGCTCGAGCGGGACCTGTCCCCTTGCCGCTCGGGCTCCCTGGGGGGTGGGTGCCAGGTGAGGTCGGAGGGGTAGTCGAGACTCCAGCTGCCGGGCTCGGCACAGGCTGCGCCGTATAACGAACGGCTCGTAGGACAAGGTACAACTGTTCCCTTTCCAAATAAACAGAACCGGGGTATCGGCCTGGTGCTGCCGGCACCCGGCGCTGCGGGGCCGTGGCCGATGGTGCGATGGCGGTATGCGTCGCTCGCGGTGACGCCGGGGAAACGGGCGGCGCTCGCAGCAGGCCGAGGGGTCGGAGCGTTCATTTTGTACGCGCAGCGCACATGTGCCCGTGCAAATGACAGTTACGTGTTTTCCCAGCTCTCACCCCTTGTAAATACGAGTTCCTGTCGCTAGTGCTGTCCTTCCTTCTTTATGCATGCAAATGTATGCAAATGTATGCAAGTCCTGATTTTCACCTCCAGCTAATACACGTGTTTTGAGTTTGTGGGAAACAAGTTTCATTTACTGAACTTAAAATGCTGACTTGTGCATGCAAACATATCCCCGCAAATATCAGATCATCCCCTCCTAAGGGACATGTAAGCATCCAAAAATGACCTATGAGGAGCAGCATGTTTGCTGCAAGAGTGCAGCTACTTCTTGACACACGTCACCTTTGCAATAGGGAACGGGCTGATTTTACAGAACGTTGCCGATGTGTAGAAGAGGAAATGTCAGCGATCATGGTGCTCACGTGCTGTTCGCGCTCACTCTCTCAGGAGGTGATCCGAAACCTGGTGAAGAGATACGTGGCTGCCATGATCCGCAGCGCCAAGACAAATGAGGGTCTGACAGAGGAGAACTTCAAGGTAAAGGTCTCGTTGGCGCGCAAGGGTAACGGGAACATCCATCCAGCACATCCGCTGGCGTCCACACGTGTAACGAGTTAAACCGTTTATTATGCCATTACGTTCTGAGTGTTTGAGGTCACTCTTAATCAGGTCCATGACACTGATATCACTTTATCAGCCCATTCTGTTACTCATGTAAAACTGTGGATGACGGGTTTCACAAAAGCTCACACTCATGGTACATTATTGATTTCATCTGCCAGCATAAATCTTTTTTTTTTTTTTTTTTTTTTAAAAAGTCGGCATTCTCCCCAGCACACCGCCAGTATTAATTTCAGTTCGCCGAGAGACAGACGCTTCAGCACTATGGCCGTTGAGACCGTTTCCGTAGCTGGCTCTCTGCGGCCACCTGCGGTCATGCTGGAAACTGGAACGCTGTGGGTCTCTTTTCTTCAACCCCGCAGGAACTGAAACAGGACATCTCTAGCTTCCGCTACGAGGTCCTCGACCTGCTGGGGAACAGGAAGCCGCCAAGGAGAACGTACTCCTCCAGCAGCGAGGCCACCCTGAAGGACGAGGCCAACGAAAACGAGGACGGACGGAGAGGGCCGTCGGGCGACGGAGCAGACGGAGACGGAGACGGAGACGGAGGCAAAGCGAAGAGCGTGTCCTTCAGCCTGTCGTCGGCGGAGCGGAGGAGCCAGGAATCGGCGTTCAGCGTCTCTGCCCTCTTCAAGTCCATGTCAGGGATGGACATAGCGGCAGAGGAGAAACCAAAGAGCAACGGGCTGAAGAAGTCTTCCTCCTCCTGCTCGTCCTCCTCCTCCTCCTCCGCGTTCCGCAACGGGAGCCGCCTGCAGCGCCTCTCCAGCTCCAAGAAAGACTCCATCAAGCGACTGGGCCTGCTTTTCTCCCGCATGAACGGTCACGTCCCGGAAGCCCGGGAGCAGCCCATGTACAGCATCTCGGACGGCCTGCTGCGGCCGCCCAGCACCTGGCAGGACCTCAAGTTCAGCTCTGAGCAGCAGGTGACGCGCAGCGAGGTCAACCTGAGCCAGCTGGGCGTGGGGCAGAGCCAGCCGGGTGCTCCCCAGCCACAGCGGGCCAACGGGCGGGACAGCTTGACGCTTCGGACCCCTGGCTGCGCCCCCGCCTCCTTGCGCTGTTCTTCCGGCTTCGCTGCCTCCAGCTCCCGACTGCTGGACTCCAGCGAGGATGTGTTTGAGGGCTGGGTGGGGCCCTGCGATAGGTTGGACTCCTCCCCTTGGGGGGCAGACCAGGAAGACTCGGTGACGACAAAGCTGTAGAGCGAGACGTGCGGCCGCACCCGGAGACGCCGAAGCAGCCGACGGAACCGCGATGATCCGTGCGCTTCATATGAGCTCATCGTGGACTGTGTGCGCAGCGCTGCAGCACGGTGGAAAAGCAAAAAGAGACAAGCAGGAATCGGGGCTTGTGGAGAAACACTTACCTAATACCCAGGGCTCCTTTATTACAAACTATTATTAGCTTAGAGGGAAAAAGTGGAAAATGAAAAAATAAATAAGAGCTTAGTTATTGCAATAGTAGTACATATTAACACGGCTGAATCCCTGTGCGAAGGGGTTTCGTCTTTCTGCTGCCTGCAAATCTTTCTGTAACTCACCGTTTTCCATCAAAAAACCGAACCGCGTCAAACCCCCAAAGGCTGTCACCTTTTCCATTCCCCTGCAAAGCCACCGCTGGGCCACGTGCCAGGAGGCAAGAAGCTCGAGACGGCGTCTCCAGGAGCCTGTTGGGCGTGCTTGCGATGCGCAGCCGTGCCAGGGGCGTGCCAGGGGTGTGCCGGGGGTGTCCCGGGGTTCGGGGCCCAGAGAACCCGGGCCCGCCTCCCAGAGGCGCTCGTGGCTCGAGACGCGGGAAGGGGTGCCAGATGGACGCGAGATGCACGTGAGGGAGCAGCGGGAGATCAGCAGAAGATTACATCAAGAGCGACGGATCTTATTTAAAGACAACCTCCAAACAAGCTGTGTCAGAGACTTAAATTATTCAAAGTGCTGTTTTCTGCCTACACTTTTTTTTTTAAGTTATTATTATTATTATTATTATTATTAGGAAAAAAAAAATCTGCCCAAGCCTCTTATCCAGCCTGGCAACACAGGAGCCCCATTCTCCAGCTGTGCCAAAGCATCCTGGCTAATCACACGTGTCGTCGTGCCCCCTGCATGGCCTTAGGGTTCCGGAGCGGGAGGGGAAAGCGCTCCGTTCGTCACGTTTTAGCGGAACTCGTCCCAGTGGCGCAACGCAGCCGAAACTCGCGCGGTCCAGGCTCCGCATCAGTTTCTCGCTTCGCGGCGCCTGAACAGAATATTCAAACAGCAGTGAGCATCACGCAAGAAAGTGGATCAGGACTATCGCGTTGCTATCAAAGCACCATCTCTGTTGGTTTAGTAATAAGAAAATGAAACTCGTTTTGTTCAACCTCGTCACTGTGTTAGTTCTTCTCATAAATTAGTCCAACCTAACGAATACCAATTTTCCTAACATTTCAACAAATGGCATCTCAACCTCACACCCCAGCCTTTTTCCCCCCCCCCTCCAAAAATATAAGGATGTTTGTTGGATGGTATTGTGTCATTGCCTCTGACTGCCAAAGGGGCTTCGAAGGTTTCGATGGAAATTTTTTTGGTTTTACAATCTTTTATATTTGTCTCAAAAACGCCATTTTCTTCTGCACCACAGAACATGTTGGATTAACCTTTTTTGCCCTTTTTTCAAATGTGAAATATGACAATTTTTAAGTCTTTTTTTAAAAATGGGACCACCATCTTATGGGGAAAAAACAGTAATGAGGCACAAAGCTTCCACACATTTCCTAAAGCTGTACCAAACGAGCTAATTTTACATCTTTTTTATTTGATAAACAGCAGTGTTGACCAAAAAAATACATTGAATAAAAAGTTTCATTTTATCTCACTGGCTTTTTAATTGTACTACTGGCTCCCACCTACTAGTGATTCTGCTCGTAGAGGTTTCAGAATCTGTCCTTACAAGGCCGCGCGTGTGTGTGTGTGCGTGTTGACCATTTCCATTGACTAAACCTGCTGAATCATGTGCCATTTATACCTTTGCATGTCCTCAAGTGTCAAAATTATCTGGTGTGGAGACAAAGAACCGCAATCGACACTTCACTATAGGAAAAGACTAAAATTAATCGTGTTTCACAGTTGCTGGAGCAAAAATCATTCATAGCCTGAGTTTAGAATATCTGGGCTTGGTTTTCCATATCAGCTACAGCGTAAGCGCCTTTGTGTACTTTACACACACACACACACACACACACACACACACACACACACACACACACACACACCCACCCTTTGTTCTTCACCACCCCCCTCTCCCTGTTTGTTCATAGAACTACACCCACCCACGAGGTGAGGGACGCAAGAGAAAGGGTGAAGTTGACCTGGAGGAGCCTCCCCTCCCTCTCCGCCTCATTCAGCCTCCCCCATTCAAAGTCTTTTAATCGCATTTGGATTTCTGGCACAGGGTGGTGCAGTTCTCTCTTTTCTTACCTACGGCACTTATCGATCCGCGCAGGACGAGGCAAAGTCCTCGCTGCGATTCCGAAGCTGCGCAGGCGGAGTCGGGACGCTTAGGAGAAACCAGATGAGTGCGGACGTGAAGGGAAGGAAGCACGTTTTATAACATTTCGCGGTGCGTGTGCGGGGTCGGCTGACGGCGCACCGACAAACAGGGTGTCGCCGAGCCGAAGTCCAGCGACATCTTCCACGGAGAAGACGACTGGGGGTTTTTAAGCGCACAAAGTAACGGAAGCGTCACCGGCGTCATTCCCCTCCATCGGTACGCGTTTAAGTGGACTGTGTGTCCCAACAACTTGTCACCTCTAACATGCCAACTTCCTCGAAGGCGGCGGCACCTGCGTTACGCATCAGTTAAGCGGCGCTCCCGCACCAGCTGCCAAGGTGCCCGTTCGCTTGACGAAGGGGACCGAGTCCTCACCCGAACGCCCTCGAGCCGTCGTTACGCGTCTCGCGAGGCCCCTCCGGCCCACGTGCGCCCGGCCGAGTCCCAAGCGCCCGAGGACCCCTCTTCGGCAGGACCGCGGCTGCGAGCAAAGTCAAACTTAAAGGCAGCCGGGGGACGAGAGCCCTCGGCTGCGCAGCATCAACACCTTCCGCGCTTCGACTCCTTATAAATTCAAGGACTGCCGGCGCTTTACACATTTCAGCAGCGTTGCAGCCACTTACGCAACACCGTTACTGAAGCCGAGCAACAGTTCTGCAGAAACTCAAACGCGTTCCGTTTTGCGAGGCGTGAAAAACGTGGCCCCAACTGGAGCGGAGAGCCGCTGCCTTTGGAGGCACAGGTTGCAGGTTCAAATCCCACCTCCATAAACAGGTAAATAAGTATCTTGACATTGCAATCGCTTCACGGAAAAGCATTGACAAATAAGCGGCCCGAGTGTGGACACCTCACATTTGGTCCCAGTCCAGCCCCTGCCTGCCCCCCCAGTTTGAACTGCCACACTGTTTTCCCCAGAGCTGGAAAACAGACAGACACACACAAGGTAGTTTCAGAAAATACAGGCAACTACAGGGAAAAACATAACTTTATTAATGCAAAAATAATGTACAAAAACACACCAGTCCAAAACAAAAATAATTCAACCCCGAAAAGGTGCAACGAAAGGAAAACGAACAGGTCTGCAGTTTGGCCGAGGGCAGCGCAGGGCTAAAACTGCTGCCACTTCTCACGGCCCAGATGGACAGACCCACGACAAGCGGTGACAAACGCTGTGAATGGGAGGGGGGGAAAAAAACCTGTGAGAAACAAAAACTCCTTAAGGCACGAGATAGCGGTGCGGGAGCAGCGGGTCCTTTACACGCTGGGGGGAACAAAGTGCCCGTGGTGGGCGGGCGCGGTGACGTAGCCGATCGGATGGGAGGAGGTGGGGCAGAAGGAGGCGTGCAGGCGGGGCTGTGCAGGGCTCGGGGTCCAGGGCGTGAGGTAGTGGTAGGTGGCGGGCAGCACCGGGACGTAAGGCTCGTAGGTGTGGAGAGGGGGTTGACCGCACTGCTCCTGCACCAGGGGGTAGAACACCGTGGCGGGGGCAGCTGCAGATGGGGGCGTGTCCAAGGGCAAGGGGGTGCCTGAGCAGAAGGGGTCAAGATGGAGGAGGGGAAAAAAGAAATCAAAAAGAAAAATCAAGGCTAAAATCGCGAGAAAAAGACGACATCAGGACTGACGACAAAGAGCCCAATAAAACACCCTGTCGCAAAACGGTCACGTTTACTCCTATGCCGACATTCCCCTTCAAACTGCCGAACGGGAGCGGCCCGTAGCGATAAGCACGCGTGCGGCTCTGACCATTAGCGACGACGTCCACGGGGCCGTCGGGCGCCGCTCTTCCCGTTTCCGGGTACGGCTGCGGCACGGAGGGGTCGGCGGCCGGGGAGCTACCGGGGTACTGCTGGAACGACTGCTCCGCTCCGGGATGCTGGTAAACCTGCTGCACCTGAGCCATCGGCTGCCAGTAGGTCTGCTGGTACCACTAGAGGGACAGAAGGCACACGGTGTTGCACCGACCCCAATGCCACCACTCCTGGATTTTCTCCTGGACTTAAGGCAAATCAAAGTGGGAAACACCTCCTTGTGCTTCTTACCCACATTATACTGGAATGTGGGATACTCGCCTCTTTCCATCAAATGCTGCTGTCCAATGTGGGCACTTGGGCTGAAGGCGAATTGGGACCGTTTCACAGCGGAAGCCGGTGACCAGAACTTTACCTTACGGAGGACGGTCTCTTGGCCAAAATTACATCATGTTGCGTACAGTTAGAAATTACTGCTACCAGCAAAATAAATGTGAAAGTTTGTTCATTTAGTTGATGCTTTTCTCCAAAGTAACTTACAATGTTTAGCTTAAGTGTCCTACCAATTTACACTTTTTTTTGGTTAAGTACTTCGCCCAAAGATACTACAGCTGGGATTCGAACCACGATGCCAACAGCTGCACCAGGTCATTCCAGGTTACTACATTCCCGAGCAAAATGTGTGAACTGGTTCATTAAAGTCTACCAAAAAATGGGCAAAATTAAGACATCCAAAAAAGTCAAATTTAAGCAAAGGAAATTTGGAGGAAAATGTATACATGACTGACTGGTCCTGTATTTGAGTGGAACAGCAGTTTAAATTACACTTCATTTACCAAATGAGAATCAGTGCAGACACTGCACAGCTGCAAGAAAATAGACATTTAAAGATGCATTATACACAAATATCATGTAAGTATTGCAAAGTTTGACTCTTGAAACACCTGTAACAAAACAATCTTGCTTTTAAACTCAAATGCAACCTGTCATTGCTTCGCTATAAGAATTTTAAAAAGTAACGTAAAAACTAATTCGGAAAACACTTAAGCAGTTGGAATAAAGGCTTTGATCAAACCAGTGCGACTATTTACATTTTCAGAATTTCTCACAGAAACAAAATGTCAGCGCTGAAGTCTATTCACATTAGAGTGTCGGCACTTTCCATATACTTGGAAAATGTGTTCTGCTTTAACACACCGGCTCAAAGTCTGCCCGCATGGCACTTCACCACATATGAGGAGGCGGTGAGCAGCAGCTGAATTTGTCAAGCAACTGGGGAGCCAGAATACACCATCTGTACGCCCAGGAGACCACAGCGCAAACCCAGTAGCTCTCCAGCTCTGGGGGGTGGGGTGGGGTGTGGGGGTGGTGGTCAGCAGTAAACTGGGTTCTTGTAATGGAATGAATCATTATCTCATGTACAGCAGTAAATTCAGAAATCAGAAGTTCAATGTAGTTCTCATTTCAGCAAGAAATGGACACTGAGCCAATAGCATTTCTCATTATACTGAAAATATAAGGGGGGGGTCTAAAGCTTAAGTTCCAGCTACATCCACTTGCTAGAAATAGCTGTCAGTTTCTGCACGCGCGCGCACGCACACAGTTAACAAATATGCCTTCTGAAGGGCTACAAAAGAGCTGACAACTATCTAGCCATTAAAAATAGTCACTTCAAAGTAGTCAGTCACTTACTTGAACTCCCAAATTGAAGTAATACTGGAGCACTTTGCAGTCTGGAGGAGGGCAGAGGGGTGGAAGAGAAGGAGAGAAATGAAAATCACTGCATCCTACAGTGGAAAAGCCAGATTTCATATTATGAAACCAATTCACAGAACTGCATGTAAATGAATGCTTGTACTCTGACCTTGTGGCAGGTCGTTACCATTCGGGTCATAGGAGTAGGGTGGCGGGGGGGCCATGCTCACCGTCTCCCCCATCTCATTTATAAACCAGGGAGGGGTGGGAGGGTACGGCACAGAGAAGGCTGCAGCGGGAGGACGAACAGACAGCTGTCTGAGCAGCACTTCACAAAAACAGTAGCTATTTTTTATATAAAAGCGGTTCCAGGATGTGAACACTTGGCCTTCAGATTACAAGTGTACATCGTGCTTGTCACTGAGGGAGCTCAGCTCAGTAGATACACCCGCCAATCGACCATTATCAAGCACATCTCAGACGCACCCTGGCAAGGATGCATGTCGACGTGGAGTGCGAAATGCTACTCCAGCCCCCCTTCCCCCCCCACAATTTCAAAGGAGTACCTGGCTTTCCCATAGAGTGAGGGGGTTGGAGAGCGGGCTGGGCCAGGCTCGAAGGGGGCAGCGATGCCGGGGGGTTCTGGGAGCTGCCCGAGGAGGAAGAGGACGACGAGTTGGAGGTGAAGATGGCCGCAGGGGCAGCGTTCACTACAGGAGAGGAGGAGATGACGGCCGACTTCACCACCACCTAGACACGAAGCAACCGAAACACCAGATGAACACTGTTCCTTGCAGGACCTTAAAAAGCCCCGAGCGGAGCTGAAGGGTCACAAGCAACGAGAGCGAGGAGCTGGATGCACAAGGCGAGCGAATACCTGCTGCGAGTAGCTGTAGGTGGCAACTCCCTCTGGTGGAGATCCAGAGCGAGAAGCTCCTTCCTGAATAGTCTGCAAAAGGAAGCCATTGTACGTGTGCACACTGAACACAACTTCCAACCTCCCCCAACTAACTCAAAACAGGCTTTACTTTTTTTTCCCCCCCCCCCTAAATATTGGCAAGCATCTACAACTGAGGGGAAATGTGTGAAGAGTTTTTGCTTCCCTTCACACTCTTCCTGTAGCCATGACCCTCAAGGCCCAGGGTACCGGAGGGGTGAGGAGATACCCCAAGGCGGCCGCGTACCAGGTTGGCAGTAGACTCTGCAGCCGTGTACACAGAGGGGCTCTGATAACTGGGCTCTAGGAAGAGGAAAAGACTCGGTGGGTCTCGAGTATCAAAACTCGAGTCAGTTTCTAGCAATTGCATCACTCAGACTGGTGCACATTTTCCCCAATCTGGACACATCTGGAGCTTTAATTTGTTAAGACAAGACCAGGAATTGGGCAACGTATGACGACAGGAAGCTGGGAGTTCACTTTCGCTCCGAGTTTGACGCGGGGAGTGGTGGGCGCTCACCAGCTGGTGTGTAGATGTACTCCTCTGAATATTCACCTGGAAGAAGCAACATGACATTTTTATTGTTCATCATCATAGGATCCACATAAAGGGGGGGGGAAGGGAAAAAAAAAAAAAAAAAAAAAAAAAAAAAAAACCCTCTTATGCACAGTGGACGCAGGAGCTGCATCAGAGCACTATACCCAACTGGTGAAGACCGACTGATGGGTCCCGCTACCCCGCTCACCACTGTTGCTCCTCTCATCAGGGTCCTCCTCAGAGGAGGTCATGGCCTGCTTGCCTGCAGCTGGAATGGGACTGTGTCCCCTCTGGACCCAGAAGGTGGTAGGTGCTGGCACCATGGGGTTGGGGACAGCTTGGCCCTGTACACAGCAGAGATGTCAGAGCGTTTCCTTGCCTGCTGGCCGGACAGGTTCTCCTCACTTCCCCGCGCGTTTGGCTCCGAACATCTCACGCACACCCTCCCAACAAAGCGGCGATAATCACTTCGACACCAATTGGTCTGCCCACCCCTTCTCAAAACCACAGGTCCATTATCTTACCAATTACCTACATTAATTTCCCCCAAGGTTCTTGCATGCAAAGTAGTGATCTCACATTCATTTGACAGGATGGAGCCTCTTGCAGCCAAAGTAACTCATTTTGCAGCCGATTGGAAGAACACACATAAATTCTGCATAATCAAAGTTAACCTCATTACTACTTTGAGGGCAATTCTCTCTCCACAGTTCTACTTCTCCAAGGTGGTGCATTTAGGACAAAATTTATTCATTGTTATTAGCATTACTCATCGTCATGTTTTGCGCAGTATTTCCATTTCCCCCCCTACAGTCTGTGGAGAAGCATTCAAGAAGAATTCCATGATACTTGTACCTATGACAAACTTGAATTCACAACACATGCAAAAATCACATCTGCCACGCATGTGATGGGAGCCTGCAGCGATAAGATCAACATCGCTACGGAGAACTCCTTAACAGACTTACTATTGTATGACTTTTTGAACTTCCTTTAACTACATCCATAGAGAATTTAATGTCTCAGACATTCATAAAGTCTCCTATGACCAACTTTCAGAGTGATTTGATGCTTCAACAGGGGCTGCCTTACAAAACTCACTGGAAAACAAACATTTCACATAAGTTAAGCAGTCAGGTCATCGCACCAGGCCGTACGGGGGCAGCGTAGACAAGCCAACGCACCGGCAGCGGGGGGAAGGTGGGCTCGTCCCCTTCCTGGATTTCGTAGAAGGTGATCGTTCCTTCCATGTCTGGAGGATCTTCGCTGGCCTCGGGAACGAAGCTGAACTGACATTCCTTGTTGACGGAATGCATCTGGCGCCGACTTCTGCTGCAGGAGCTGAGATACAAACAACGCAGTTCAGCGATACAAAGGAGCTCAGCTGGAGTTAAAGGTCTTCAGAGTATCGAGTCCACTGTACTGCACCAAGAGTTCAGTTCGTTCCCCCTCAGAGTTCAAATCAATGTCATCCAGCCGACGAAAATTAGATATAGTTAGAAACGCATGCGCTGAACCTCGTCGTCCTGTCCACAGGTTCCATTTCAGTGACACTTTGGAAGACAAGTGTTTGGGGGAGGGAAAAGACAGCACTAGTGTTACAGTGTTGTTAAAATGAACAGACGGGATTTAAAAGCTGGTTACTTACCGTGACCTGTAGGAGTAGTTATCGTAACTCTGGTAGCATCGCTTTCCTGGGTTCGAACAGTATGCAACATCCGGTCCCATGAGGTGGTGCCTGTTCAAGAAATGGGCCAAGCTTCTCACCAGAACCCAGAGGCGTGATGGGATAACAAACCAAAAAACCAAAGATGAGGGAAAACAGAAGACTCCTTCAACGCCAGAAAGGGAACCGAGAACGTAAACTAAAGAGAAATTGGGCCAAGTTTGCTTAAAGTCTTAAGGAGACTTTAAAATTCCAGCACAGACTCAAACTCATCCTATGCTGCCCCAGGAATCAAAAGGATGACCTCATCGGTAATGACTTAAATGTCAGGCTGTTGCCTTGAGAGCACCTGCGACAGATGCCTATTGACTCACCTGTGGAATTGAATCAAGACACCCCCCAATACAAGAAAATATTAAAAGCAGAATGTGATTTACAGATAAACAACAGACAGGTGCACTCGAGGCAGAGAACTTGGTTTAAAACCACCTACTGGAAGATTTGAGAGCAGCAATTCAGAATAGCAGACTAGACATGAACTTGGAACTGATGTTCATTAAGGAACAACGTACATTCCGGATTTCTGTTCATTTTTCTAGAGACGCGATGAAAAGCATATTCCTTTCGTAACACGGACTGTTGAGAAACATCCACAATGTTTAAAAACTCTTTATAATGTAGGCGGCAGTAGCAGCCACCCGCACGAGACAGAGCAGCTCTGCATCCAAGACGCCGAGACACCAGTTCTTACCGCTCCCGTTAACCGTCGGTGCGGTACGCAGTACGTTTATCGTTAACACGGCTGAACCCCTTGCCGGACGCACTCAAGCAGAGCGGCGTTCTACCCGTTTTCTCTGGACCGAAGGATATCGGGACTACGGATCCGTTGTCGACTTTCAGCAAGGTACCAAACGTCCGACTCTGAGGAAAGACGCAAGGACTACGGGACTGCCGATGCCGACAACACTAAACGTTCCTCCGACGTGCTTCTTGCAGTCAGGCACGTGACCATTGAGGTCGCAGCCCCTCGACAACCGCGGACGAGTCGGCAAGGGCGACTGGTACAACAGCCTTGGTTTTCGCCACCGACCCGCCTTGCCACTCAGCCAGAAGTCTGTCCAGCGCTACACTGATAGCGTCGTTTTAAAATGAAAAAGCCTATGGAACCATGTGGAAAATTATGCTGAACTAAACTATTTTGCGAATCATTTCTAGAAATATATTGAATACCTTTGAATTACCCTCATAGCATTAATTCAGTTCATCGGATCTTCATGGAGAAAGACTACAGCAAGAGCAAAAGTCAAAGACTAACATTTGAACGGTAAGAAAGTTGTTGACTACAAAACAGTTGACGCATAAAGCTTCCGGTCACAACGATAAAGACAGAGCGAAGAGTTGCGCGAAGTGCTTGTCAACCAATACACTAGTCCATTTTGGGGGCGGGGGGTGTTCGCATTCTCACAAAGCGGGCGTCCGTCGCACGGACGCGTGCCGGACACTGACCTGGCGGCTCCGTAGCCGCGGGGCGGGCGGGGGGCCGGGTGCGAGCGGTAGTGGTCGTAGGGCAGGCCGGGAGCCGGGTGGCCGTGGGCGGCGGCCGAGCGACCCGAAGCGACGCCGGCGGGGCTCGGCTGAAGGCGGGGAGGCAGACCGGGCTGGGAGCGACTGTAAGACACCGCCAGCAGCATCTCTTTTCCGCGGGCTTTCTTGAAGAAGCGACGCTTCCCTCTCTCCGAGTCTGGCCGGGACGAGACGCACAAGCAGAGCGCGTCACGTGGCTTTCGACGCAACTTGCGTTACGCGGCGTCGAAGTGCGCCTTAGCATTAAAAACACAAGCCGGCTGAGGTTTGAGAAATGAGAAAAGCCTTTTGTGGTCCGGCTTTAAAACGTCACGTTTGACACGACAGATAAATACCTATAAAACAGCAGTCGTGTCGCAAAAATATCACGAGTGTACGGGGAGTTGTTAAAAAGGAGGGTCCCGAATTAGAACGACGCTGCAGCTCGGTACTAAAATTCGTTTTCGGAAACGCCACTAAACGTCCTCTTAATCTCACACTCACACACACACACGGCACCTGGCGGGAATAAGATGGTAAATGAGAACCAACCGCAATAGCATTTGGTCCAGTTTGTTACACTTTCCCCACAAACTGAGTGCAGAGCAAAAATTTTGTTGCCGGCATGAATCCCTGTGCCTTTTCCAGCAGAACGGAGCAAAGCAAAGCAAGTTACACAAGTTGTGAAAGTGCAACAGCTGCACGTCAACAAAACGTGTACCAGTGTTCCTCCCACTGAACGTGCCGAAACTGTCCAGACACGACTTTCGGTGTAAATTCAACTGTGTGGATAAATTACTTTTTTTAACAAAAAAAATTATACTACATACACACATATATATACACATATACACACACACACACATAAACAAACACACACAATCTTGTGCAAAATGTCAGCTGGCAAAGTCGAGTAACCCAGGGGCAGTAACCAGAGGGGAGAAGAACGCCAATTCAGCGATGAGGGACGACGACGACACACACCAAGCTCGGCTTGGTACTGGCCAGAACGGCTGAAGGAGGCTCCCTTGCGGCCCGACGAGACGTTCCAGGCAGGAACGGGGTTGACGGGTTTCAGGTTGGTCAGGGACACCAGGTGTCTGACCAGAGGAGCAGAAGGACAGGTTGTGAGGTCACGAAAGATGTTGCTTCCAGACATTAAGTGCAACTCGAAGCCACCGCTGACAACACCAAGTGCAGAGAAGTGTGTGAGTGTGCGTGTGCGCGCATCTCACTTCTCGCCAAGCTCTTCGATGAAGACGGTTACGGCACTGGAATGGGTGCCCACTTCTTGTATGAAGGCATTGTAGTACTTCCCCTTGGGCTCCAGGCGCACCTGCGGACGAGCAGTTCAGTCAGAAGGGTGGAACGTGGGCCCGTACGCTGGATTTAAAGCGGTGCCCTTCCATTCTACGAAGGGCCATAAATCTTAAAGATTCAAATTTCTACGCCTAGGGGTGCAGCTCCATATAAAACTTAGTTCACACGAAGAGAAATAAATTAAAGTGAATCCATACCTGACATTTGTCCCCCAAGTAGTAATGCCTGCCTGCGAATACCATATAATCCGTTTTCTGCAGTTCTACCCCAAAGAGCAAGAGAACAGACGTTATGAAACCCTGCAAACTTACCATCTAAAGTAATTAACCCTGCAACCCACCCCTCCCAACACACACACACACACACACACACACACCTTGAGCTGAAATGAGCACCACACTTTGACCTTGTTCAGAGACCCAAGGTGCTTTTGTGCATCCCTGCAGCACACTAATCATCCCGTACTAAAATACAGCCAGCGTTTCCTTCATTAAACCTGCCATTACATTTCATTTTCATCTATTGTCTGTGCTTTTATGTAAAAAGCCAATAAAATGTGCTACATTTGTCACACCCCCTATAAATGGTTGTCATGGGTGGTCTGTATTAAATCCCTCAGCTATAAAAAAAAAGTCTACATGGTAGCTGGTAAGACATAACTGGTGACCATTTAATAGGTTTACAGAACATTTCATGAGATTTAAAAGAATCAGAAGACTAAATTGAAACAGAAAACCTTAAAGTAATTAAAATATTGGACACGTTAACAAGCTAAAACGCTTTTCCAGACAAAACAGTGCGCACTACAGACACTAAAGGTATTCTGCCATTGTGATGACAGCTGTCACCTTCTGTGGTGTTTTTACCCCCCCCCCAAAACACACACACACACACACACACACACACACAAAACCCCAGCTATAGCTGAACTGTGTGTCACTGCAGACGGAGACACAGCAACTGATGTCAGAGAAGGGAAGGAGATACGAAGAGGCGGAAAAAAACGGCAGTTTTCAACGAACGTGAACAGTTTGATTTTTGCTGCAGTTGAACCTTGACTGACCGCGATAAACTAAAGCGTTAAGGACAACTAGTCTTTACGTTCAAAATACGACGACATCTACGAAACGGCTGCCACACCACTAAAACAACGGAATGCACGAATCAGCATTTCGCTTAGTTACCACTATAATTACACACATTCCGTTGTTGAAACAATGGAAAAATAAAGAAACAAAGGCTGCGATTAAGCCGGATATTTCATACCTTTCCGACCATCATGCCAGACATCGAACTCCACGTTGCGGTACAGCTCGGGGTCCAGAGACTTGAGCACCTTGTAAGGGAAAGAAAGCTTCGCAGGACCATCTGGAACCTGAAGAGAGGAAAACGCGCGACTCCGAGGTGAACTCCAATAGGGCCTTACAGGAATTAATACGCGAAACTTCGATCCTCTGACCTTTGGTTCTTCCGCGAGTTTAGTTTTATCCTCCGACCGATTGAGAGTGTTCGGCTCCCAGTCCTCCCTGCAGCGAATTCCACAAAGTGAGACAGATTGAATGTATTAAAGATTTTGGGTAGAGAATACGGAACCGGACTGAAGATATTTCCTACTGGATTTAAACAAGTTCAATAACGGCTGCATTATAGGAAGGATTCTGGTTTGTGCCTCTAAAAGTGTTACTCTTGTAATATCAGCTGTTCAACAAAACACCTCCATAAACACTTGACATCTTTGTTGACACACAAAAAAAAAAAAAAAAAGTTGCTGACATGAAAAGTTCTGCTCCAGCAGCCCAACAGTTTGAATTTGCCTCCATCGCTTGCAAAAACAGTAACTCTCAAACTTCCTCAGGCTCCAAGCCTGAAAAAATTTGAATAATTATTCTATTTACAAATACATATTACTGAGACCCTTATGTTGGTTGTATAAGGAAGACAGATGCCCTTAAACAGTTTGGATGGGAAATAAACATTTCAACTTAGATCCTCCCCCCCAATGAGCAATTTGTCACTTGTTAAAGGACAGAAATTAACAGCACAGTACTTTGACTCCTCTTGCACTAAAAATAAAAGTTGAGAACATCTAAATTGTTCTGTTCACAATTCTATCGTTAGCCAGCAGATAATGTGCACAGTGCTGTAAATAAATGACACCTACTTAGTCATACAACGTAGTCCAACACCACAAGACTGAGCTGCTAAAACTCACAGGTATGAAGCACATTCCAAAACTGCCCACTTAAAATGTTTGGCCAGTGGTTTAAGATGTTTGAAAGATAAGAAAAAACTGAAATTTGGTTATTGCACATTCTTTGCTATAATACGTGAAATAAGAACAGCTCTTATGCCAATCGTACATGATGTTCTGACAACTAAAATTACCAAAAACATGGCAGTACTTTTAAAGAGGTGGGAGGGGAGAGAGAAGGAAAAAAAAAACCACACACAAACACTTGTTCTTATGGGAATGCAGTTTTTACACAACCACATCAGAACCGCAACAACTTCATGTTGTGTTTCCTCAAAGTCAGCTTTAGTGTACATGTAATCAACTGGAAACATTATGCAGCGATAGGCTAAGTCAGTCAGTCTCCACCAAGCGGCGAGTAGGAGTAAGAGCACCACCCTAGGTCTGAGGTCGGACTCATGACACACGCTACTTGTGTTCGCAGGGGGACCATATCGGTAAGACCACGGTCCTCGAGGGCCCACTGACCTCTGACTCCTGTCGTCAGGCGTGTCGTAACCGGCATCCTCGCTGCACATGGACGCGCTGTTCCGATAGCGACGGCCCCCACAACGGAAGCTCTCCAGGGCGCTGTGCACCTCCCCCTCCTCAACCCCCATCACTCTGCAGTACAGCAGCTCATAAACTAGTGCTGTAGCAAGTACAAATACCGTGTACGGTCACTCAAATTTCATGGTAAAACTCGAACACACACTCCACTCATTTTCAGATTATTTGAAGCCGATCTGCATTACAAATTTTTCCCCCCAAATTAAGCCTTACAATTACTTTAACGCTGGATGCGTAAACAATTCAAAGGCCGAAAGGCTACATTCAATGAGAAATCAGACTGACTATGCAACATGGTCACCGTGAACGTTCAAGGTGGGTGCTTCAAGTGCTGAAACAATTTTAGCACTTACCCTGGCACAGAGCTGCAACCACCGGAAAGGTCCGAGGATAGACAATATCATAATGCCCATTATTGGAACAACACAGTAATATCTGGAATGTGAAACAGTATAACTCTTATGAGGGGGGTCAACACTAAACCTCCAAAACCATACCATCTCTTCACATCAAGTTGTCATCAACCACAAAAAAGTAGAAGTTTAGCTCTCAGGAGACTAATATGTTCATGTCTCTAAAAACAAGCATTACATTTATTCACTTAGCAGGTGCTTTTCTCCAAAGCGGCTTACAATGGATACTATGTAGCGTTACGAGCCCACAAACCTTATTCACCACGGTGACTTACACTGGGTCACTCACCCATACATCAGCGGAACACACACACACACACACACACACACACACACACACAAAATGGGGGAATCTGAACAGCATGTCTTTGAACTATAGGAGGAAACCAGAGCACCCAGAGGAAACCCACACAGACATGGATGGGACAAACATGCAAATACCACACAGACTGAGTGGGGATCGAACCCATATCCTCTCGCACCACCCAGGCGCTGTGAGACAGAGCTACTCGCTGTGCCACTGCGCCACCCAGCTAAGGGGCTGCTGCTTGGGGCTTTTGGTTTGCAGCGCGATGGTGGCGGTGACGGCAGCTCAAACCCCGGCGCCGCCGTTACGCCCTTAATCAAGGTACTTGACCGCGCACTGACACAGCAGGAACTCCCCCAGTGGAAACGCGTCACTATCGGGCGGCCGGTTCAGTAACATCGTGAGCCGCTTTGGGGGAAAGATGAGCTTAAGCGCAGCAATGTTACACAAAGTAGCCTTTAGGGCTCTGGCTCCATCTCGTGGACACGAGCGGTAGTGCGGGAGGCAACGGGCATCGCGCGCTCCGCTCCACACCTTCTCCGGGTAGCGCTCCTCCGCGATCTCCGTGGGCTGTTTGCCGGGGTATCTGTAAATGACGAAGACCCGCCTGCACAAAATTATATCGCGTTAACTACTGTACAGCATCCCAATAGCTACTCTTACCGTACACACACAAAAAGCGCAAAAAAAAAAGCTGCCTCTTTTCCCTCAAGTGCCTAATATTTACAGTAGGCATTTCGGAGGAAATGCTCTGTCTGTTAAGAGACGTACATCTCAGAAAGATACCAGACTAAGGACATTTGTGCTCATTCAGAAGAGGCACTGCTCGAGTTGTATTTATGCGACGCGACAGGTGTTACGGTTACTAGAAGTGTTGCTCAAGTTACCTGTATAACAAAGAGAGCGCTTTGATCTCCACTTGTCCGGCCGTCTCCTGAAGTAACACCGCACACGTGTTAAGCAGCGCAACAACGGATTCTATTAAGACAGAAGGAAGGGCAGGAAAGGGGAAAAAGAAGAGAAATTTAAAGAGACGCGCGCGCAACATACCGTTGGGTCCTCCAAGCGCTCCAGGTACTTCTCAAAGGAGCCTTCAACAAACTGGCAATAAGAACGAGAAAGAAAGAAAAATAAATAAATAAAATGAAGGGGTGTAGGTCGGTCAGCAGCAGTTTGCATCGCGAGTCGAGACTCACGGGCTCGAAGTTGCACCTGTTGGCCCTCATGAAGGTCACGCAGTCCTGGCGAACCTTGTGGTGGAAGCGCTGCGAGCGGTAGAGCTGCGGGAGAGATGAAAAGCGCAGCGCGCGCCACGCCGTCACCACCACGGCTCACCGAGTGTCGCGAGGGCGGCCAAACGCACACAGTTCAGGTGTACGGCGTCCCGCGCGCGCTCGAGGTGAGGACCTAGTCGCGGCGTTACACTTTTAACAGTGACGGGGCACATCAGCTCGAAATGGCAGCGCATGATTTAAAAAACAGAAGAAAAAAATAAGTTTAGAAAACCCCAACAACAAACACCGGCGAAACTGGACACGTTCACCCCGCAACTGCGACAGTAAATCCGAGGCCGAGCAGAGACCCGCAGCACCCGCCCCACCTGCAGCCCGCGATACTCAAGAGATACAGAAACGTGTCGCGACGATGTGTGCGCGGTACACGCGTGTCGAGGGTTTGCCCGCGTTTCCTCCTCCGCCGCCGCCGCCGCCCGTTACCTGCTCCGAAACGGCTCTGAATAAGCAGGACGCGTCGCGAGCCGTCATTTTCCTGTAAAGGCCGATGGTGCCCAGATACTCATCCATGCTGCTGAAGTACTTCTTCAAGGCCTTCTGCATTTTCAGCAACGTGAGTCGCACATAAAAGTCACACGAGGACAAACACGCTACGCTTCATCACTCCGAGCGGAGGGCAGAAAGAGGCTCGAGCTCAGGTCGAAGGTGTCATCGCGCACGTGCTACAAATGGGCTCTGATTAGCGCGCGCGCCCGCCTCGAGGACGGGCTGCTCCGAATGCGCGCACGTTCGGGGGCGCGAGCGTCCAAATCATCATCGTTTAACTCTTTCAAAGGAAGAGTCTCGCTGCGGCTCCGTGGGGGGTGGGGGAGTCGCAACATTGTGTTACTTCCAGGGTGGAGCAGAAAAGAGGCTAAATGTGAACGTTTACCTGTTCTTTACCCTGCTGCTGCGTGCTTAGTGTAAATGTAATTTGTGGCAAACAATACAAAATTACCTGAACATTTGGGTCATACTGATGCTAATTACTCTCTAAGCTGTGAATGAGGAACTCGAGGAGATACGTTGCAGAAGTGATGTGTGTTTGAAAAGCCAACGTCTAGCCCATGATGAGGGCATTTAAACCACACGTTTTCCTCAAACTAGTCTATTTAGGAACAGCTCGCAGAGAGTCATTCATCGGAACCACTTGTGCAGTGACTAAAAAGACTTTAAGACCTCGAGAGGCTGAAAACCTCAAATTCCACGAAGCCATCGGTCCTCGGGGTACCAGTAGTTTGGAGCTCATTCTGGGAACAGAGGGTTTCAGGCAGGACACACCTTGGAGTGGATGGGATACCATTCCATCATAGTGCAATCACACACACGCTCTACAAGCCGTTCTGAATCACCAATCACCCGAAACAAGTGTTTTTGGACCATGTGAGGAAACCCACATGAATACAGAGACATTAAAAACTACACAGACTGAACCCCATTTGAACCGGCATCCATTTATGTTTATTTATTAATTTGTATTTATCCAAACACAGCACAGGCTCCAGCATATTTTAATTACTACTTGACTCCACCTGCATGAGGTGAAGTGACTTATTTTTCAAACAATCACTTATATGAAGCAATTAGACACCGAACTGAGTAAAAAGCAGCTCTTGACAAGGTTCACAAGGACTGAAATGGCCCTTCCCTAGTACAATTACCAGTAATGCTCAATTGAAATGGCCTTACCAGTAATGCTCAGTTGAAATGGCCTTTTATATATTAAAGATATACAACTGTGGGAAAAATTAAAAAGTGACTAGAAGAAAACAAAGTAAACATTAAAGATAATGCAGAAATAGAGATCTCCATCTACTTGAAAGCCACACATGTATCTGTTTCCATTGGAAGACAGAATTTAATTAGGTTTATTGCATGTTTAACTGAGGGCAGGATTTCCTAAATCTTCCTTCGCGAAGCCAAGCCATGATGAATTGAGGGCATCATACGCCATAGGTTAATCTTAAGCATCATGATATACATTTTTGAAAACATTGCCAAAAACTGCAGTCTTCATATTTACATTATGATCTTAAAAGAATCATCAGACAAATAACCAAGCAGATTCTGTTAATAAGGGATGAAACAAGAGTAACACCCTGCAGTTTGTCAGGAACTGAGTGCCACACACCCTGCGAAGGACAACTACCCCCTTCAGACTGTAGCCCCACTGTGAGATGAGTATCATCATTTCTTTTTACTGGAAACTATGAGGTCCACTCCGATCACCACAATGGCAATTAATCAATCAATTAATCAATCAAGTCTGAGCAATGATAAACTGGATGGAACACTAGTAAAGATTAAGAACTTATATTGTTAACATCAGAAGGGGTAAGTTGGGAGTACTACGGTAGACAAAGTCACCCATTCCTTCACTAACTAAACACTGCAGTTACAAAAGTTCAAAGCACAGAAAAAAACATCCCTGTGTGTGATGTGAGGTTTCTGAGAGGATGTGTTTTTCTTTCGCCTATTGTTTTGCCCAACAACACCTGCCGTAATAAAAACTGCTGGGGCACATTTAGTTTGAGTCTCCTTTGGATTATAATTTATGTGGCTACTTCTGGCCTTATCATGTGTGTCAGCAAACCAGTACAGTATATTTATCCTTAACAGTCAGTCAATGAATGAGATCATCAAGCGCTACAACTTGAACTTGCAGCACGACCCTGGATTCCTGTGGCAACTAAGTGCGCCGAGTGCGCGGATCGCTCCCTTTTTCCACGCGTCCTCAATGTCTACGCGCGGGAAGGGGAACGCGCATTTTGACACGAACAACACACTCCCGCCTCGCACAAGCTTTACGCTCCACGTAGGCGAACGAGCCGCACCGCAGCGCAGCGCAGCGCAACGTAACGTTTACGCCTCGAAACGCTCGTCCGGCTTTCATCCATCGCGCGTGCTTCCTCGCCCTCATCCCATTGGTGGAGAGCCCCGCACACGCGCTTTCCCATTGGCCCGGCCACATGTCAGCAGAACATCTCGTCATGGCGGATGCGTGAGCTCGAGGAGCGCGGCCGGTGGACGTCGCGCGGAGCACTTGGAGCCGCTCGGCTGCTCGAGCCTCTTCCGTCGTCGCCGTTCCGTTGGCATGAAGGTGGCGCTGGTTCTCGTCCCGGTCGCCCTGTGCCTGTTTTCCGAAGCCAATAAAAAGGGCGACGGCGACGAATGGGTTCATTTGCCGAATAAATGCGAAGGTAGGAGTCGCTTAGTTTATTATTGTAACAGCCAGTCAGTCGTCAGTCAGTCGTCACGTCGTCAGTCCCCAAATAAAACGACGAGTCTTTCGGCCAGCTGCCTGGTCATGATGATCATGTGCACAGCTGTCCTCTCCTCTTTCATTATTATTTATATCTTTACACATGATGTGTGTCTGTTCTTTTATATATTTGTGTATGTCAGGAAAAATATGTTTAATATAAAATTATATGCAATAGATACTAGATACGCGTAACGAAGCAAGGAGATCATTAACGCTATATTATTATTTTGGCATGATCGTGTGTCCACCACAGTCTGACGTGTAACTATTGCGAGTAACTTGTGAGCACAATCGAATCACTAATCTTTTTGGTCTCCCGCCTAATCTAATGGCTGAGAAGTACGCAGCTCCGGCACGCCTACAGCTACACTTCATTTACTCTTCCGTTTAAACTTGACCCAACCAGCCTCTTCTCTTCACTCTTGAGCATAAAAACACAGCAGCAGCAGGTGTCTTCCACAAGTTCACACATCTCATCCGTTGTTCTCAAAGAACATAATAGTGTAAACTCATGTGCAGGCTTGGATTTTGAGTGTACTTGTTATATCCAGCACAAGCCCTTGCTTTAATCTTAACTGTCTTCCTTATTAGTGTGCAAATTGCTGAGTATTGAAATGAAATCAGCGTTTGACGAAACTGGGAAGACCAAGCAAGTCATCGACAGGAACTACAGGTTCCTCGATGGCAACGGTGCGGCGCCAATCAAATACGTCAAATCGTAAGTGTCGAACGTTGCCTGGAACGGAACGTCACTCCCTCCTGCAAAAGTACAGGCAACCAGTTAAGATCATTTTCTGGGTTTGTCTCCATGTGTAACAGGGATATTCGTTTCATCGAGGTGATCGAAAATGTATGTCAGAGGCTGCAGCGGTATAATTTGCACAAAGAGAGACCAGGGAGCAACCGCTTTGCAAAGGTGAGCGAGTGCGTGAACAGCGGAAGCGAGCGTCTCGTGCAGAATCGGCAGCTCGCGTGAGAGAATCCAGAATGCTGGTAAATAACGTACCCGGTTGCAGACACCACTTCCCTGCAGTTGATCCCACAGCTATTCTTTCATCGTCCTATTTCCATCGACTTGACATGTTGTTTGCTGGTCCCCTCAGGGTATGTCCGAAACGTTCGCCACGCTCCACAACCTGGTCCACAAGGGGGTGAAGGTTGTGATGGACATTCCTTACGAGCTCTGGAATGAGACGTCTGCTGAGGTGGCTGACCTGAAAAAGCAGGTGAGACCACTGTTACTTGTGCTGCAAAACTGGCACAATAGGGAGGTGGTCGCTGCCTCACTGGCTGCTCTGTAAGCTAGCACCGTTTGGCCAGAACATCAGGTTGACGTGTTATCTTAGATGCTTTTTGTTGGTACGTCTGTTTCGTACAAGGCCAAAGACATGCACGTTGCTCTGTCGTCATGACTTGTATTTCTGTACGCTCCCCAGCACCACCAAGAAACTGCTAGAATTACCAGCAATATTGAATGGGTTTGATAAGTTGGTGGAGCTATAGAAACTATCAAAATAAACGCTCTATACGTTCTGAAGACAAAAAACATGAAAGGAGCAGTAATGAGTCATTTGTCATTTTGAAGGGAATGGCAGAGCGTGATAACGGAGTTCTATTGTTTCCTTGTTCAGAGCGACCCTTGAATAGGACAGCTGTCAGAACCTTTCTGCAATGTTATTTATTTATTTATTTTTCAGTGTGATGTCATGGTGGAACAGTATGAAGATGTCATTGAAGAGTGGTACAAAGGTCAACAGGAGGAGGATCTCACCACATACCTGTGCGAGAAGCATGTCCTTAAGGGCCAGGACACAGGTGCTGTTCAATACTGCTGGACACAAAAACTACCAGCCTGACTCTTGCCATCCACTCGCATGGTTTTCTAGGCTAAAGATGATTGGAAGTGGCCAGTGGATGTCTGTGAGCTACAAACGCACACAGCTGGACTTGAACTCATGCCCACTGAGCAGTTCAGGAGCTGTGAGGCACCAGCTGTAGCCACTTTGTCCCTAGATCAGCTTGGTACATCTAGTCTTAACTAAAGTGCTGCAAAATTGCCTCTGTGGCAGACCACCACTAATATCAGTGTGGGTGTGGTCTAGTGGTTCAGATCCACACCTTGTGTCAGAGAAGTGTGTGGCCCAAGTCTTTAGAGGGGCAGCTGCTAGCATACTGATTAGGGTGTGAAGGTTGCAAGTTTGAATCCCACCTCCAGCTGTGGTACCCTTGAGCAAGGCACTTGCCTTAAATTGCTCCTGTAAAATTACCCAGCTGTATAAATAGGTAAATAATGTAAATAGAGGGGCATGGTGGCGCAGTGGGTTGGACTGGGTCCTGCTCTCTGGTGGGTCTGGGGTTCGAGTCCCGCTTGGGGTGCCTTGCGACGGACTGGCGTCCCGTCCTGGGTGTGTCCCCTCCCCCTCCGGCCTTACGCCCTGTGTTGCTGGGTTAGGCTCTGGCTCCCCATGACCTCGTTTGGGACAAGCGGTTTGGAAAGTGTGTGTGTGTGTGTGTGTGTGTGTGTGTGTGTAATGTAAATAGCTTAACATTCTGTCACTTTTGAGAAATGCACCAGCTGAATGACTAAAAATAAAGCTGACAATCATGTTAACTGAAATGCAAGGTAAATGTAAAAGTAGCCTATTTATATTTCTCCTTGATGAGATCATTGTAGCCTGTCATAGCCAAACACTTTTGATTTAGTGGTATCCATTGTCCCTAACCTGCTGACAGTACGTATATTTATTTATTCATTAAAATTATTACAGCAATTTGCAATATTGAGCTTATTAACACTTGGGAGTTGTTAAAAATATAACAAAGTGTAACGTGGGGATTTTTCCACAGCTTGCTTGAATGAGGAATGGCATGGAAGAAAACTAATTCCTGAAGACAAAAAGAAGAAGAAGAGCAGTAAAAAGAGTAAGGAGGGAGCTAGTGGTGGTCAAACAGGTACAACTAAGCAAAAGCAGAAGAAAAAGAAAAGCAGGAACAGCCAGCCAAAAGAAGATGCAGAGGGGAAGGAGAGTGAAGATGGCCTACCGTTAGGAGGAGATCTTAAGGCAGCTACCGTGCCCAAGGAGAAGGCTGAGCTCTGAGTATGTGGAAGGAGCCTGGCAGCAGCACACAGGAGCACCAGCACTTCTTTGCATAGCTGTCATCTGCCCTTCAACCAACATCTGTCCCTTTCCATATTTAGCCTTTTTTCTCATTTCTTCTCAGTCTCCCTTGTTTCTCACTGCCCACCACATATCTCTTAAGCAGCTCCATATTTTACTCGTCCTTCCACTTTTACTGCCATCTGCTTTGCTCTGTCAAACCATAACTTTCACTTTTCTTCAGCAAACACTGAACACTAGAAGCACATAAAGTTCCCTACCAGGATGCTCTTGTTAAAGCAACATGGCACAAGCCTGATTCTACTTATTTTTTCACGTGTGATTAACAACCTAAAAGAATGTCATTTTGTCGGGTGAAAAAATTCCTGTGTATCTGCCAAACCAATTCACATTAGTGCAAATGATGTGTCTCTCTGAGGGTTTCTTTCTGTTTTGGATACTCAGTCTGTACTGTGTGAATTGAACTATTTAGCCTAATAAAACCACATGTTGCACTGTTAGCAGTTGGATGAATTTACCTACTAATAATAGTTTATTTTCCAGAAAAAACATGACCAAAAAGCCTCAGTGGGTCCCATTTGACTTGTATTTTCATATTTTTAAATAACTTTTTCTTAAATGTCTGAATATTATACTGGTTGGTTGAAACTTTTGTGACTTTATCATGTGCTATGATCATTATTTGGTAGGCCATATTTCATGTTAAGTGCTTTGAGTGCGCAGATGGTCTTGAATAAGTAATTCTTTACGTAACCATTTGAACATGTACTGTAAGTGATTATCAGTTTAGTAATGCTGTTATTTTACAGAAGCCTGAAAACTGGATCAGTTTGTGTTATTGAAACTGTAGAATTTTGAAATTGCTGCAGTTGAATGGATTTTTAATTTCAGGATGGGCTCGCAACTGTCATGAACATGACAGGGACAATTGGTTTGCAAAAGTGTGATTTTGACACCATTTATTCATTTAGCTGACTCTTTTCTCCAAAGGAACTTACAATGTTAAGGATACAATTATTTACCCATTTATACAGCTGGGTAATTTTACTGGAGGAATTCAGGGTGAAGTACCTTGCTCAAGGGTACTACAGCTGGAGGTGAGGCTTAAACCTGTGACCTTTGGGTCCAAAGGCATTCCCACTAACCACTATGCTACCAGCTGTCCCCAAATTAAAGGGGTTTA
This sequence comes from Scleropages formosus, assembly GCF_900964775.1. Classification (NCBI taxonomy): domain Eukaryota; kingdom Metazoa; phylum Chordata; class Actinopteri; order Osteoglossiformes; family Osteoglossidae; genus Scleropages; species Scleropages formosus. The sequence goes on along the minus strand of NC_041809.1, from coordinate 38,148,852 downwards.
ATTTGTTCTATGAAATCAAATTAATCAAACTGTGAATTGTGAGAGGGGTGCGGTGGCGTAGTGGGTTGGACCACAGTCCTGCTCTCTGGTGGGTCTGGGGTTCGAGTCCCGCTTGGGGTGCCTTGCGATGGACTGGTGTCCTGTCCTGGGTGTGTCCCCTCCCCCTCCGGCCTTATGCCCTGTGTTGCCGAGTAGGCTCCGGTTCCCCGCAACCCCATCTGGGACAAGCGGTTCTGAAAGTGTGTGTGATCCCTTAAAAAACCTTCCATTGGCTGAAATAACAGGACAGCAAAGGCAATCTGCATTCCTATATGACCACTTTTTACCCTACTCTGGGAGTAAAAGGGCCAACGTACTAAATACTAAGTGTCGTTGTATTGAAAAGGGTAGGTATTTTCATAAGTCCTTGTGGGCCTTTTCCATTGTGTATTCCTTGTTCTGTGAGGACTGAGTGCATCAGTTTAAGGCAAAATGTTACAAAATTGATTGTGTTGTTATTGAAAGTGGTATTTGATAAATTCAGCTGATGTGATTTTACAATGAGTGAAAATATATAATTAATTTTTTTAAGCACAATGTCCTATTTTTGCACTGATACATTTCAGACAGTCACTACTGTAAGTAGTCTGGGTAAGTAATTTAGCAAAATGCATAATAAATGTAAGTTATTGGTTTGAAAATAATGCTGAAATTATTAATTAGAAATGCTTAAAAATATTCAGATACAGCTTTGTAAATTGACTTGGTTTTCCTGAAGCAAATTTACAGAAGAACTTATAAAACTAAGATTTCCTCTGAATATCACTAGTTATTTAAACGTATGTGTTTATGAAGTATTTTCTTAAGTTGCTCAATAAATAGGTGTCACTACATTTGTATCAAACTGTGAAATTACATTTATTACACTAATTTCTTCAAATTATTTAAAATTGTGTCCCATTATATCTTTACTGTCCACCTCAGAAAAGTTGTTTTCAGCTCTTCTTGGTTGTTGCTGTCACAGCATAGCAGATTGTAGTAAATATAGTACATGTCATACTGCTAGATTAATATGCTTTCTCCAGGCTCTTGAAACTGTTCATCAGATCTTACACGCTTGGTATTCAATGGAAATCGTGGCTCAATCGGTGCATGTGCTCCTTCTTGGATGATGGCAAGCCTTGCACTCAGGTTATAAGTTCCACAGTGGTGGAAAGTTGGCGTTGTTGGTCCATAAATGGTTCTCTCTGTGTAAAATATCCATAAAATACCTTCCAGAGGTGTGAACTGGAGCACTCCTGGCAACAATGTGAATGTTTCTGAATACTAAACCTGATGTGTATATATGTGTGTGTGTCGGAAATACTTTATTTGTTCATATACAGTATAAAGGATTAACACTGTGTGGAACGTAAAGCATTGGAAATGCGACTGTAAATAAAAGCTGCACAGACGTCTCTCTGCAAACTACTGTGTAATTTGTCACATGTGCACTACACATTTATTCCTTTAGCAGATGCTTTTTTTTTTCCTAAAGCAATGCGCAGTGAACACTACTAGTATTTACTGTAGTTGACATTTTTTATCCAAAATGACTAGCAGTGCTAGATACTCTGCACTGAATTCCTTACAAATTCACCCATCTACACACCAGAGCAGGTGCAGCGAGTAGCGCTGTCACCCCCCAGTGCCTGGGCTGTTTGGATGTGGGTTCAGATCTGGCTCAGCCTGTGTGGAATTTGTATGTCCTTCCCATGTCTGCATGGGTTTCCTTTGGGTGCTCTGGTTTCCTCCCACAGTCCAAAGACATGCGGTTCAGGTAAACTGGCAACTCTAAATTGCCTGTAGTGTGTGAATTGGTAACTGAGTGTGTGGTTACCCTGCAAGGGACTATCCAGGGTGTACCCCCCTCAGCTTTGCACTCAGTCATTCCAGGACAGGCTCTAGACCCCTGCAACCCAAACCAAAACAAATGGTTATTGCATTTACATACATTTATTTATCAGACGCTTTTCTCCAAAGCAACTTACATTGGATACTATGTAGTGTTATCAGCCTACACACCTTATTCACTGTGGTCACTTACACTGCTAGATACACTACTTACACTGGGTCACTCATCCATACATTAGTGGAACACACACACACACACACACTCTCTCTGTCACTCACACACTGTGGGAGAAATTGAACGGCATGTCTTTGGACTGTGGGAGGAAACCAGAGCAAATCCATGCAGACACAGGGGAAACCTGCAAACTCCACACAGACTGAGCAGAGATCGAACCCACGTTCTCTCGCACCACCCTGGCGCTGTGAGACAGCAGCACGCACGCTAGCGCAACGTAACACACTCACACCCCATAGTCACTTTACAGCTCCCGGGTTGTGGTTTCAGTGTGGCTCAATCTATGCGGAGTTTGCAGGGGTTTCCTCCGGATGCTGTGGTTTCCGCATACAATCCAAAGACACGCATTTCCCGCAAACCGCTAATGATAAAATGAGTGTGTTGTGTGTATGCATGAATGACTGTGTGTTTGATTGCTCTGTGAAGAACCGGGGTCCCAGCCGGGGTTACTCTGCCTCATGCTATGTGCTTTCACGAGAGCTCTGGACCACCGTGGCCCTGCAGTGGACGAGCTGTTATTGACAGAGTATTGATGGGTGAAGTCTGGAGTAACTGTTTACTTGATCTGTTCACAGCCTCTGGATCGCAATACTTAACCGGATGTGTTTGCCTTAATTACTGGAAGTATTGTGTAAAAGATGTGCACAGCTGGGAAGAGAAAAAATATGTTACACTTTGGGTTTCAGAGAGGATGCTTCGTTCTTCTGTCCCAGAGACACAGAAAACCCTGGATGGAGAGCCAGTCCATCATCAGGCCCTCATACCTGAAGTGCAGCTCATGTCGACAGGTTGTTGGAGTCTTGGAGCGAAACAGGAGACTGAAGGAACGCTGGAGTCTGACTTCACTGAAGTATCTCCTTCATTTCCTCCCACTATCATCAAAGTTTGATTACCTAACAAACAAGTGAAATATGTGCTAAAAAACAGAACTCCAAATCAAACCAATTTGCATAATAAATCAAGTACTAATTTGAGCCCTGGTATTATACTTAGCAACCCAAAGAAGTTACGGAGATGCTCATTAAAGATCAAACGTGTTTTTTAAGGTTTTGACAAGAACAGTTTGTAATTATTGTGTTTATTATGTGGAAGAGACACTGTACACCAATTTATTGTGCTATCATGAATTTACTTTACATAAGTTATTAAGAGCTCAAAGCCTTATTATAAGATCCTCACTGATTAAAGGTAAAAGGCTGACTTGAATTCAAAGGAAGGTAGAGCCTTTACTCTGTTTTTTAACATGAACTTTTCCCACACCAGTCCAAATTCACTACTTGCATCCTGTAGTGACTTGGGGGGGCGGCGGGGGTCGGACTGAACGGCTTTTTACACCATCGAGGTCATTGCAGAGCACGGAATGAGGCAGAGTAACTCAGAACGTACCTTTACTACGGTTCTACTCTGTTCACGTGGAAGACAAATTAAAAAGAGTCCCTTAGATGGCAGCAAAGGGCAGTAAATCGCGGTACGGACCTTCAGGACACGAGTCAGTCAGTGTGTGAACTGACCGAGCGCTCGTTCGCTTCTCAAAGTCCTCATGGAGTCTTTCTCCGCACAGCGGCACGTGCTTTCATATAGATACATACTATACTGTCCCTCTGATCTGTCCCTTTGATCTGTCCTTCTGAGCTGGTCCTTTTCTTTCTTTCTTTCTTTCTTTCTTTCTTTCTTTCTTTCTTTCTTTCTTCCTTCCTTCCTTCCTTCCTTCCTTCCTTCCTTCCTTCCTTCCTTCCTTCCTTCCTTCCTTCAGTTGTTCTCGATGGAGAAATTGGGGCTCCTGATAATAATTCCACACGGACACAATTTTCTCAGACTCGGAACTCGATTCTTGTGCGGCTTCGCTCTTAAACCTCTTGATACACTTTTAAACTTGCGCACGCGCTCGGGATCATGGACAGTAAAACGTGTAGTTGTAATAATAATGTGCTCCGATTCGTTGCGACACAATCTTTCAATAAACTCTCACCCGAGAAGCTCCGATTTTGCTGCACCTTTAAGTTAAAGCAGAATTTATTCGACACATGCAGAGTCGGTACTGTGTGTACTCTGGTAAATACATGTACTGTACAGGATTTCGAAGGAGTCTCTCGTGAGAAGTAAAAAAAAGAGAAGCTGAGCTGCACACTAACTTAGCGGCAAATATCAATACTGTGAGGTCCGTGTGTTGTATCACCCTTTTTACCTCGTTTTTACACTGACATTCCCCTGCGCAGCCGATACTGTACTGTACAGACTGTACTGTAAATACTGCACTTACTTCGTCTTTACCCGCATCATGAACATCTGGCAACAAGGTGTTTAAAGCTAAGAAGGAAGAAGCGGAGGGAAAAAACAAGTCAATAAAAGTTATGCCCCTTATTTTTTATGACTTGGATGTCCAGGCCCCCCCACCCCCACCCCCGCGCTGACCTAATGCACTATTTGAAATGTTTCCATGATGTTTCCCAAAACTGAACATTTGTAGACTCATAAATACAGTGAAGTTTCTCTGAGACGCGGAGCGGAACATTTTCGTGTTTATGAAACAATTCGTTTACTTAATTAAAACGCTGCGCTTTGATCTCGAGGTAAAAGGTTTAATCGTTCTGCTTATTAGCCTAAATGGACTTTTTTTAATTCAATTGTGTCAAGATGCTCTGTACAGTTCCGTCACCTCCTCTCACACAGGACTCCTTGCTTGGTAACTTAGCAAGTAACATTAACTAAGTTAGGGGAAAATGTACAGTACTCTCAACTCGGCTGTGTTTACTTTCATCTCCCTAAACGGGCTGACTGGAAGAATTATTCACATTATTATTTTATTCACATAAAGCATTTTTCTCTTTTATCTGACTGATAGGGACTGAAGAGTTTTTAGCCGCTGTTTGTTAACACGCTGATAATAATGTGTCCGCCTGTTCCTAGTAGTTCAGCCAAACATCACGGTGTGGCATTGTACATAAATCACAGCTTTTCTCTCCACACACACGCGCACGCACGCACACACACACACACACACACACACACACACACACACACACATGTCACCGCAGCTTCTGATGCAGAAAAATTACACAGGAGCTGCGGTAACTACAGGCAGCCAGAAATTAGCCGTAAATTTAAAACGTTACGTTTTGCTTTCAATGAATGAATGAATGAATAGACAGGTCGAAAAAAAGGGAAAACTACTTTGTGACAAATTCATAAAAATCAGACACACCTGATTATGAAGAAAATATAATGTAGGCCTATTTATTTGCGTCAGTATTTTTACTCTCGGATAAAAAAATTTCGAATTTGTACAAAAGCCTCGATTTTTTCCTTTTCTCAATGAAGAGAAACGCTTTGGAACATATTAAACTGCTAAAACATTCAGCGCCAGAGACGTTACAGTATATGAATTACTCTGTTGATAATTATTGTATTTAATACTCCACACGCCGACAATGTTCAAACGCACCTCTGCTGCTGTTTTATCAGCACCGGGGCATTATGGGGGCGGGGGGTTTGGGGGGGTGTTGTCCCGTCCGCAGTTTTAAAAGTTGCGCCATAACAACATAACTACGATTGTTTGTGGAAGTGAAGAAAATCGCAGCTGTATAAGGTTTGAGGATCAAAGCAGGGAACTGAATTATTTCTGGCACGTGCCGCATATCTAACACTGTATGGCACGTGCTCCTTCTGCTGTCATTCAACTGATGTTCGCGATATTGTGTATTTGCCTAAAAGCCGCGTCCGACAGCGCAGCGCCCCCCCCCCCCCGCCCCCCTTTACCTAATGGATGGTGTAACACTCCAATCCTTCTAATGAAAATACTGCATTCGTTTATTTTCGGATGTTTCATTGTCATTCCAAATATGTTTTTTTTTTTTTGTTTTTTTTTTATGTGCCGAGAGCTGCGACACAAGAAGAACTTCGTCACTGAAAAACAGTTTTCTTCTTCCTCCTGCAACGATCGAGTCACCTTTTATTGTACCGTACAGCCGCTGTTTATTCGCATTATTTAATGTGTTTAAGGGCACATGTTAAGTATAATGGGGGACGCGCCGTGTGGCGGGTTGGGGGTTCGAGTCCTACTTGGGTGCCTTGCGGCGGACCGGCGTCCCATCCAGCGCGTGTCCCCTCCCCCCTCGGGATAGGCTCCGGCTCGCCGCGACTCGCTTGGGACAAGCGGTTGTAGACACATTGCCGAAAAAAACAGTATATATAATACAGATGTATATATGAAATGGAAGAGAGAAAAGAAGAAGAAACCACGAAGAAAAAGCGAAAATTAATCTTTCATAAATTAAATGTATTAAACGGCCCTTTTCCGGCGCGTTGGAGCTCGAGCTGCAGGAAAATCTCTTTTTGTACAGACTTTGCTTTTCATTTTATCTGTCATGCTCCCCCAAAATGGGCCTTTCGGGTCATTATAATATTGATATAATTAACCGAAGGTGTCTTCTCGAAAAAAGCGAGGCGTGTGTAAAAGTTGCTCCATCGCTCCAATGTAAGAGACATGATAAAGGAGGAGTTTGCAGCATCTCTTTCACGTTGAGGCCTTTTTGAAAGCACGGAGACAAACATTACAGACTGTTTTCATACATGTACAGAGAGTGAGGATGACGGTGAGAAATTGTTCCCTAAACGTGTCAAGTCCACCAGCGCTGAAGGGCCACGAGCCGTTTCAGCCTTTTGCGCTGCTCACTAGTGCTTTTACTGTATGTACTCCCTTTATTTACCCCACCAGAGAGACGCTGTCCCCTGTGGACCGTGGACGCTTACCTGACTGTGTAGGCCTTTCGTCTTCTCATGAAACAGGGAACCCAGACTGGAGCCGCTCACTCTTAAGAAGCAAGGCTTGTCGTTCTTGGACTGATGTGAGAAGATGCAAAAAGACAAACGTGCTGTTAGATTCCAAATACAAAGTAAACATGAGTAAACGCAGACGTAATGTAAACTGTTTTAAAGTGAATTTTATAGACACACACACACACACGTTTTTATAAGCACTGCAGAGACTCTAAATGGGCCAAAGAAAGATGACACTGTGATGACTGACACAGAAAGACCATGATAGTGGTAATTATGTCTGATGCAGTGTAGAGGTGACTAACTCTCTCTCTCTATATATATAAATTTACTGTACTTTTGGGGTTTTGAAATAATATTTCATATCGTCGATAGCATACACAAGTGACAGTAGCCCAAGGGTGGCAACCTAACAACCTGCCTATAAATTGCTGAGCATGTGTTAAAAATTGCTCCTCTGTGAATTATCATATGCAAAAAGTATAAAAGACAAAGAAGCAGCATAAATAATTTTATACATACGGTACCACTTATCGGGCTGTTCCACAAAAGCGGCCTTTAAACGTGTAGCTGCTTTGAGCGTCATCGGATTTCTTCTTAGCACGACTGAGATAAAGAGATGTCAAGGGGAAAATGTTGGGAGGTCGGTGTGAAAATTAGTCACACAAAAGTGCCTGTAATCGCTGATCCAATACCTTTTTACACACACCCTACCAGTAACCTCAACCTCTGTGCACTGCAGAGCAAACAGAATTCACTTTCAGTGTCCAGGAGCAATTTCTGCCTTTATCCCGGTTTGCGACACACCTTGTATTTCTCGAGCAAGTCGCTCTCCGAGCTGATTGTTAGTGCAATCTGTATTATTTACCATTCGACATTGGAACCTCCAGCTATTCCCTTGCACAAACGGATCCCGATGAATAATTTAGAAAACAAACATCCATCGGCCGGGGTGAAAACCTTGATTCACTTCTCAGAAGGGATGGCGAGGGATTTTATCATATCTGAAGGCTCATCATTTATTTTCTTTGTAGACAAAGAAAATGGAGAATTTGATGCCTGTAATCTCTTTGAATAAAAGTGTGGTCAAAAGCAAAATATTGATCTAGCGGCGCACTCCTCATCCGCCCTCGTTTCCTCCGCTCATGCGGAGAATGCAAGGTCGGGTCAGGGAAACTTCGGGGAGCCTCACGTGTCTCCCCTTCATTTTGAAATGACCCCCTCTGCGTCCCGTGATTTCTACTTTTCGATGAAACGATTAATGGCGAAGCAACCGGCCAAGTATTTGGCAAAAGGAGCACGCCGCGCGCGGCTCCCGGTGTCATCGGCCGATACGTGCTGCGTGTGGCCTGTTTCGCCTGCGTGATCCGATTGCTGAAATCGCCAGCGTGCCAGCAGCGGCGAAGCGAAACGTTTCACGAGACCGTTACAGTGCGGTTCCGGCTTCTGCGGAAGAGTCGCGCTCGCTCGGCGTCGTGCTCGACTCGCGAAACGCGGGCCTGCCTTCCCGACGGCAGCGATCCTCGCGCTTGCAGAGTTAAATATCTCCGTGAGTTTCATCGCCTCTGAGAATGGATGAAGAAAGGGATGCGAGGCAGAGTCAGGAGGCAGAAGCCCGTTGGGTTTGATAGCATTTTTCACAGAGCAAATGAGCGACGCGGAGAGAACAAACTGTCTCCGAGGAGGAGAAATTTGCGCACCTTTAGAGAACAAAAGAGAAAGCGCCGGAGCCCAGTACACTTAAACACCCCGCACATTTAAATAATTTAGTCAAACAAGCAGCGCTTCTTCACGTTTGCTGCTCCGTATTTATTTGTTTTAGCGCGGCAGCCCCGTCGCGCTGTGACGTCTGCATCCGGACGGGCTGCTCCAAAGCCGTACAAATAACTTATTTAAGACGGACTCATCATTGCCATTAGGATTTTGCCCCTTCTTTCCGCACGCTGCAGTGACATCTGCTCATATTGCTTTTATCTTGTCCCCAACCCGGTGCTGAACAGACACTTTTTGCTTTTCCAACTGGTGAATTTTTTAAGACGCTGCGCTCGCGCTCGCGCTCGCGCTCTCGCTCTCGGCGCTCAAGTCCCGAGATGTGCCGTGAAGGAGCGAGCCGTTTGGAGACGAAAGCAGAGAAGCGGAACGACGCGGCCTTCGAGAGCACGCTACGAAAAGACGATACGGTGGTCTGAGCGGCGGCGCCGGGTACGCTACATCCAGGGCAGGAACATCCGTTCGCACCTTGTCCTGCCTGCAATCCGCAAACGTTTCACGAGCACGTTCGTGCATTCCATGATTCCGCTTACAGTGTGCCCGTTCATTTCGGTTCCCTGTGACCCTTTGCCCAATGCTGAGTTGTGCCAAACACGAATACAGGTTCATTTCTTGCCGGTGACACAGGAAGAGAAAAGGAGAGAGACCGGAGGCACATTTCTTGCCGGTGATGGAGGGCGAGCATCGCTAGCGGCAGGACAGCTTGCGGGAACAGGTTCTCGGAGAGAGTTTGACTGGAGCGCAGGCTCTGACCGATGGGCTGCCTGCTGGATTTACGTGGAGAAACAGGCGATCGACACAGGGCTCGCACACCTAATACTACGTCAAAAGACACTTTAAAAGGCCATTTTTCCGGGCCGGTGTGGTGCGCAGGTGTGTTAAGAACTGCACGAATTCGTTCTACGAGGTTATTTCAGAAAAGCTGCTGCCCACAGAGCTCACGCACCCGTGTGGCCCTAAGAGCTTGTCCAGTCACGTAGCGTTTTGTCATGCAGCAGGATTGTCAGTTCGCTGCAAGTGCGTTTTTGCTCTTTACCTCGTCATTCAGCCTCCATAAGTGTGCTTTGCACGATCCTGGAAAAGCAAGAGCTAGTACAACCACGCACACACACACACACACACACACACACACACGCGCCTTACACTAGTGTGAAAAAAGCCTTAATCTCATGAACAAATCCAAGACCGTCTACTGCTAAACACTTGCTGGTACCAGCGCGCGGTGCCTCCAACAGCGTACTGTTCGGAATGACGCACGCGCACAGCGCTTTGAGAGCTTTGCTTCTTTGCGCAATAAATATCTGTGAGGTACGTTATGAAAATATTGCCCTCCGTGGTTCCGCGTACCTCGTCTCACAACCTGCGCTCATGAGGCGGACTCCAGACCGCCGCCACCTTCTCTTAGGCATCAGGCACTGAGAATGAATGAAGGAACGAACGAATCAAGGAACGAAGAGTAATATTGAAAGCAAAGGTGGGACAAATATTTCTTGTTACAGATATCATGCAGTATGTTGGTTTTGTAGTCTCCGTGCATAAACGTACCCTTCGGTGTGATTTTTAACATAATTTTTGTGAAAGAACAGGCTCCGTTTCTTGGCAAGTCATCGCTTGTGGTCGTTAAAGAGTGGATGGGGCATCATGGGTAATTAGAAGAAAAGACAAAAGAGCAGGTCGGTGAGCCGTAGCTTAATGTGTTGTTGGGTCCGTGAAGTGCGCGTGCCCCACAGCTCTCGTCCTATCCCATTATTAATGGATGACCTTTGCAGATTTTAGTGGTTATGGAGTGAAATTAATGTCTCCGATCATTTGTTAGTGTCACGTTCTCTAATGCTGCGAGAGGTCAAAGGTCTGATGAGAATTTCTGCAGGGGCAACACTTTCTCCATCTACAAACTGCAGCGACAATCGGAGTCGTCGTCATTTGCGAAGCGGGTCCGTGTACAGCTGGGCGGAAACGTGGCCGAGCTTCGGGCGGGAGCGTTTGGCTCGCCGCTACCGACCCGCTACCCGCGATCCCCCGCTCGGCCAACAGGGCGATCCTCGGCGAGATACGTGCGGCTGCGGAGCGAGGCGGGAAAGCGAGTCCGGCGTGGCGGCACGGCTCGCCGCGAAAGAAACGGGTAGCGAAGGAGGCCGAACGGCCCGTCCGGGGGCCCTCGACAAGGGCGATGAGGGACACCGCCGCTCGGGTGCCGCTTCAAAGGGACGAAAGTGAAAAAAGAGAAAAGTGCCGAGACTTTCCTGCAGAGCCTTGTTAAGCGAATGAGTACAGTAAAAAAGTACTGTAAAAAGATCACTTCAAAGAGGCTCGCTGCCGACTGTCTCGAAAGCGGCGTGATCCTCCGCACTTTTATTGCCCTGTTTAGGATATTAATCCTCACTGCACCTCCTCGCTGCATCTTAATTAGTCTCGTGCTACAAAAACAAGACAAGACCACAAGGGCAATCTCATCAAAATCATGTAAATATCTCCTCTGTGTGTGTGTGTGTGTGTGTGTGTGTGTGTGTGTGTGTGTGTGTGTGTGTGTGTGTGTGTGAGCGCGCGTGTGTTGCACAGCACTGGTTCTCTTACTTCAGTGGGAAGGAAGAAAAAAATTGCGCCGGCTGTTGGCGCTCTGATGTTTGGGTTCGGAAAATGGAAAATCACAATTTATTCTTGACGACATTCAGAAAAAACATGACAAGTGTTTACATGTGTACTGTAAGTGAAATGGAAAATTGAGAGCTTGTAACCCCCCCTCCTAAAAATAGTCACTAGTAGTGCAGGGTTGTTTGAACATCTGCAGTTTCATCATGGAATTTATGCCACGACTTAAAAGCAGCTGCTTAAAACAGTTGTGCTGCAGAAGAAGATGGAACAAAAGGAGTTCATCTCCCCTCTTTGGCATCTTTTCTATGAATAAACCCTCAGAAAGAACACGTTTCGCTGAGATTCGGTCTTGTGTGATTATAGGAATCTAAAGGACTTTCCATCGGGTTTGGCACACAACTCGCTTCTTATTTTTGGGTTCCCTTTATAAAATCTGAGGTCATAACATGACATTTTTAATCTTGATTTATATCAAGCCATTTCCGATTTGTGCTCTTTTTAGAAAGCGCTGTTTTCGCTTCGCGTTTCATACAGCAGTGTGCAGGTCTTTGAGAAACAGGCATGAAGTGACTTGGGTGCTGAACACAGAAATGCTCAAAGTTGGGAACGTTGTTGGGATTCCCTGCTGACCGCTGGGTGTGGGGGACACAAGGGGCTTGTGGGTTGCTGCCCATCTCCATCTCCACATCCATCTCCAGCTCCATCTTCATCTCCACGTCCATCTCCACGTCTATCTACATCTCCATCTCCACGCCCATCTCCAGCTCCATCTTCATCTCCACGTCCATCTCCATCTCCACGTCTATCTACATCTCCATCTCCACATCCATCTCCACATCTATCTACATCTCCATCTCCATCTCCACGTCCATCTCCAGCTCCATCTCCATCTCCACGTCCATCTCCATCTCCACGTCTATCTCCATCTCCATCTCCACGTCCATCTCCATCTCCATCTCCACGTCCGTCTACATCTCCATGTCCATCGTGTGGCTCGTGCTTTGAACGATTTCACCAGCACCGCCCTGTTCCTGCCCTGCTCTCCTGGGACAGCACAGCAGTGACATTGAGAGCCAGACTGGAATCTGGAACTGTGTTGTTTACAGAGCTTTTTAAATATCTATCTTGAAATTTATATTTATATATTTGGAACGGTTTTGCATAAAGCCATTTAATACGCCTCCAGAGAGGAACTGCTTTTCAAATTCGGACCAAATAAGCACACTTAAAATGTTCAACTTTTCTGCATGTCGTGAGAAAGCAGCCAGAATGTTCTAATGCATTTTCCATCATTACCTTCATGGGGGAAACGTCCTTCGAATGGGAGCCCTTGGATCCGAGCTGTGGATTTCAGATTAGTGCTGGAGACAAGTGCGTAAACATCTCGGCACATCCCACCGCGGGCGGGACTCCTCTCTACGTGCTGCACGACTCGAGGGGGCTGTTCGCCCGGGGCAAACGGGACGCGACCCTGTGTGGGGCAGCGCTTCCATGACCCGTTCCAGTCCCCGAACCCACTGGCTTGTGCTTCTGCCTCCGGCACTGACCGCTGCAACAACCGGCTGCAGCCGTACGGGGACAGCGTGCGAGCGAAGCACGCGCTTCCACTTGGACGCGGGCAGCCAAACGCAGGGCTGCTGAGCATCATTCCGTCAGCCTGCTGTAAACGGGGTCCCTGCGGGACAGTCCGTTTTAGGTGCACCAATTGGAAATTACTTTCTTCCAAAATGTTTTTCATGCTCCCTGCAGCATCCAGCAGCCAAATTAATTCGGCTTATTTGCAATTGGTCTCTAATTTGGTTACAGTTAAAATTGAATGTCGTTTCAGTTAGATTTCTCGTCCTTGGACTTAGGATTATACACATGTGAGTAATTATTTCCACTCACATATCTGCTGCTTACTGGAGAGAACTGAAGAAATGTGCACTGAAGGGAAACAAAGAGGTTCCAGTGGTGTAAGATTACGTGAAATTTGATTTCATTGTGTATTTTACGTCTCTGATTACACACAGACACATAAACGCTTCCAAGCTTTCCACACACACACACACACACACTGCACCAATGGAATAATTACTCCAATCTTTCTTTACATTTATTAGATGCTTTTCCCCAAACCGACTTACAATGAGCACCTTGGAGCATTTCGCTGATACCCGTTCACCGAGGGTAATTTACGCTTGGTGAATAATGTGTGGGCTGGTAACACCGCATAGAGTTCACTGGAAGTCGCTTCGGGGAAAAGCGTCTGATAAATAAATAAACGTAAACTATCTGCACACGCCTCTTCTCGCTGTGCGGACTATGAGGGATTAGATGCTGAATGATCTGCTAAATACATTATTGTGCCTTTATGATATGAATCCAGAAGAATGATTCCTAACCATCCCTTTTCAACTACTCCATAATCCTACCATAGTAGTTAGTGTAAAATTGTGTTTAGCGCTTGTTTCACAAATTATTTCCTTCAGGTGATAGTTCTCACCGTCACACCAGGTGATTCTTCCATAAAAACAGTGTACATTCCAGATTGCACACATTTTTCCACATCATTGTCTTGTTTTTAATAAAAATACCTAGGAATGGACGTCCCTACTTGCAAGAGGGACAGTTGGTGGAGTAGAGGATACAGCTGTTGCATTTGGCTCCAGTGGTTACAGGTTCAAATCCCACCTCTGGCTGTAGTACCCTTGAACAAGGTACTTACCCTAAACTAGTGCAGTAAAAATTACCCAGCTCTAGGAATGGGTCAAGAATGCTTCTGTAAGCTGCTTTGGAGAAAAGCATCAGATAAATGTAAACTGGGACAGTTTCTATATGAAGTTTAAAGGGGAAAATGGAGACAAGAAGTAGAAACCCTGTGAACCTGACATTGCAGTATGTGACAAAGCTGATCTTCTGTAACTTTCTCCCAACTTGTAGAGGAGCAGGGGCTCAATTGCCCGGCGCAGGGTGATGCAGGAAGGAAATGAACCAAGTCAACGCAGTGGTGATGTCACGAGCAAGAGCAAGAGAGGTGGAATGAGCATCCCCTCAGCTCTTTAACGTCCTCGCAGGAAGCCGAGAGGGGAAGCTCGCCAAATTATGAAAAATTATAGCTGTCAGAGATAATAAGAAGTTGTCACAGTGTAGTAGGCGAATAACCAGGTTTTTATCCTCTATTAGCGGCGTCTGCTTTGAGGGGGGATGTTCGACACCCTGTGTTCCCAAATTAGATGAGGGCATTAACTCTGAGACTGGGAGATGGGGACTTATTGATAGAAGAAGCAGATATTAAATTAATTGGCAGAGTATAAACTCTGAAAGGGCAAGCAGGATTTGGCTTTGTTCTCCGACAAAGAAGGCTGGCAGAACTCGTACCACCAACTTGGGAGGATGTCAGACTGTCACAGTCGACGATGAGGGAGTCACTTTCGGCGTCGCGCCGTTATTTTCAGCCCCGGCCATCTGCACGGTAGCACAGGTACGATGGCGCTCAACGCGCTGCACGTGTCGAAAGAGTCGAGGGAAACAGTGACCGGGTTACCGGGTTACCGCGTTACCTCCGAACGCCCCTTGGGGTTCGTGTTTCTCCCTGTTCCCTAGGAGGGAAACGTCTTCTCTGTAGTGTCTCGGTGCTACACCAGTCAATGAGAGAAGTGAGAAAGGTGAAGGAACGGACCACAGGCACATTCGAGGAGGGAGGGAGGGAGGGCGAGGAAAGGGAGGTGTCCCAGCCCAAGCCGGGAAGGGCGTGGAGGCTGGCGCTCTGTGCAGCGGAGGCAGAAGGAGAAGCCGCATTAATGTTTAACAGAAACTCTCCCTGGCAGCAGCAGCATATGTTACCAGCTAATTGTGGTGCAGTTTCCTCCCCTGCTGTTTATTCATTCGTTCATTTGTTTATTTTACGCATGCATTGTTGTGTGGTTCCAACCCCTAAACGCAGGGAGTAAAAGTAGGAAAAGTAACCAACGATGAAAGGGAAGCCATGGATGTCTAGGATGAGCCTTGTGTTTGTGCTGCAGTACAGTATAGTTTAGTACAGTACAGTGGAGTGCAGTACGGTATAGCGCAGCGTGTTCCTCCTAGCAGAAATTAGCACCACATTTCACTTGTTCAGCGTGGACCGGAAGAGCAGGCAGGAAGGGCTCAACACAGCGAGCAGCTGCATCAGTATGAAAGATCCTGACTGAAGCGAAGAGCCCTCAGATCGGAGCCGACGGGAGCGTGTAAGGAGCGCGTCACGGTCGTACGGAGGGACCGTTACGAAGGCCTCGTCCTTCCGCCGCACGCGCCCACCGAGGGGAGGCCCCATCTGTCAGGGAGCGAGGGACGGAGGAACGCGCGGAAGGAGGCCCTCGTACCGCGGCGAGGGAGGCGGCGAGGGGGCCCGTGACCCGCCGACCCCGGAGCAGGAGGCGTGGCGGAAGCCAGCGGACGCACAGCGGTCGCTCGGCGGAGGCCCCCCCCCCATTCTTATCAATAATAGATGATTCAGCGGCTCACGCAGCCAAGCCTGCTTGCCAGACACACACACGCCGGCAGATGGAAAAGTAAACGCCGTTACGAAGGAGACATATGCAGAGCCGCCATGAGCCCCACGTGCAGGACGGACGCGTCCAAATGTCTGCGCGTCGCGAAACTGCAAATCCGAACGTGTCGATGTGCGTTTGTGGTTTTTCCCGCAGCTATTCGTGCAAAACGCACAAAAAGGACATAACCATAACGGAAGCAGGTGGGAAACAACGCAAAGGAGCACTTTGAGCTCCGATTCGCCCATCGATTCATTCGAAAGAAAGACGTTTCCGACGCCACATAGGAAAGAAACTTGTACACGACACATCAACGTATCACAACCATTCAGACCGTTCTGTTCTTTCAACATAGATAGAGCGTATTTGGTGCAAACATAGCGCGTTTACTCCAAGTTTTTGAAGTTATACATATATACTTTAGTTATACTTCACTAACCTCACAGGGTAACTGAGCGATGAAGAAGAAAACTGGAACAGTACCAGTAGAACTTGAACTAGGGACTGTGACATGAAGACACTACAGAACCAGGAAAAACTAGACAAATGAAGAAATATAGGAATTTTGTTTTTCCATTTTCTTATTGCGTATAAGGAGTTTGTTTCGAGACTGGCAGGAGAAGAGGCGAATTGCGTAGAGAAGAGCTTATAAAGTGAGACGACTTCCATTGCGAGACGGTTTTCATCTCTCTTTATGTCTCTGCAAACATCAGTACATGTGGAAACTGTGGATACCTGTTGCCCACACACACACACACACACACACACACACACACACACACACACACACACACATGCAATGTGAAGCAGTCGTGTAGAGTGCGTCACGGGATCTTGTAATTAATAAGGCCGAGTTGTGTTTGCATTGGGCTTCTCACTGTGACTAATAGTTCTGCACATATACAGTGTTCATTCGTTGAATAAGTTCATGACCGTTTTAGAGGATGTTTGTGCCTTTGAGTCAATGAAAACTTTTGGAGACCACTTACTGTACCGGAGGAGCCTCCACACTCTTCTGTCTTCTACTTGTGTCCTTGAGTCCCTCCATCAGGTTACTGGTCACCATCTTCCTCCTCCAGCTTTTCCAAGAACATTTACCAAAAATGACATCACTCATTTGTTGCTTAACTTTCATCCAGTCTGAGTGACTCTATTTAACCCCTTCAGAAATTCCCTGCAGCAACTGGGCTTCAGCTGGTATCTGTACCATCTGGACCATGAGAACCAGATCTGTGAACAAGAGTCGCTGGTTAATGGCAGCGAAGAGCTGATGAAGAACGACAAACTTCAACCGCTTTATTGGGCTGTGAACTGAGCGGGTTACTTGCATTAATGACACGGATCGCAGGTGGTGCCGCTGGTGATGCCTGCTGTGATGCTGGTGAACCTCAGGGCTTTTCACCCCCCGGGTCGTCACCGTAGCCTTCAGTCCGGTCGAATTCATTTCCTCAAGTGCAACTAACCGCTGCTCCGTGTACCTTTAGGCGGCGTTTGAGCAGCTTCGTTGGACAGTAGAGTGACTGCGAATCCCTCAGCAGCATGAAAACTAAAACTAATGTGTAATTTGTTATAAAGGAATACGATCCGGAAAAGCATTTGTGTACAAGCATCGTATTGTCTAAAACAAAGTAATATTGGGAGAGTGGATGACAATAATGATGTATAAAACATATCAATTGATGACGATGTTGCCGATAATGGTTACGGCAGTAATAAGAAAGGGCAACTAGTTAGCGATTTTTATCTGTCCATCTATTAACTATTATTTTAACACCGGTCTCTATGTGACTGTTACAAACTGTGCCGAAGGATTTTTTGCAGTTTTTTACTGCTCTTTGTGAGCCAGATCACTCATTGGCCTAACTGTGGCTTTCATGCTTTCCTACTCTTTTCGTATTAAAAACGTACACATACTTTGTGGGGTGAGAAACACACCCCCACCCCACCCCACCCCACCCCCCGCCACCACTCCATTGCTCAGATCTTGTTTTTGTGAGATGTCAACTCAGAAGATCAGCACTGATCTATCTATCTATCTTCCATCTATTTATCCATCCATTTCTCAGAAGTTCTGCTCCACTCAGTGAGAAAACTAAGACCATCCATCAGTTGTCGGAGACACTGATGCGCTCTCCGGGTACTTGGGAAGGAGTGGGGCTCTGCGTTGGATAGACCCTCCTATGGGCAGGGCTCTAGTGGGTTGTGATCCCAGAGCACCTCAGAACACCTTGGCAGAACTTTGCTTCACCTGACTCCTCTTTCCCTGCTGTGCTGGAGCTGTAAGCTCTGACACAGGAAGCCCCTCAGTCTCTTCTGTTTCTTTTGGCCTGTTGAAACATCTAGTAGGTTCACGAGTTCTCTCCCTGAATTGTCCTGCTGAACATCATATCCTGGATTCTGACTGACAGAAGCTGACAGAAGAACCAGGACCTCGTCATGGCCTGCAGCCCTGCTGAAAAAGTTTGCTGGAGGAAGAGGACAGGATGTCTGGAAACATGCTCAGATTTGAAGGGAAATCTTGGAGGGAAGAGACAACATCCTGAACATCAAGAACTTGTTAACCTGTCAGTCTCAGAAGACGCTCTACCGAGACCCGTATCATTTCTTTCCATTTTCTCAATTACCTGCGTGCAAAATTGAGAACAAAAATCTCAGCGAATAGCCATGAACAGATTTCCAGTAAAATCATTGCTTTCGGATTTCGTGGAACTGGATTGTTTCCGCTGGTTTGCTCAGTGAGATCATTGTCCCATTTTCAGTGGAAAATGTGACAACAAACAACGGATGTGACGTCGACGAGGAAATTCCGTAACGTTGCCGGTAAGCGAGGAGTCCAGGCAAAGCCAGGCCATCGCCACCTGAAGTAGGAGGTGAAAGGAGGCTTTTGCCAGTACTGTCTCTCTTTTGCTCTTGGGGGAGCGACCTGTTGGGCAAGGTCACCAAGGTCGATAAGGACACCTTTACTTAGAGTCTCTAGCCATCACCTGACGCACGAACCAGAAGTCAGGGTCACGTACAGGGAGCAGGAGAGGCGGCGGTCGGCGGTGACGCCTGCAGCAAAGGTCCTGCGAAGATGATGACGTCCAAAGTGGATGGACACAAGCGTAATTCAACAGGTCGAGAGAGACGCGCAGCGGCGGCACCTGCTCTGCAGAGCTGCTGACCAGGCCTTATCGCCTGCGGACGTCTCAGTCCGTGGCTAAAAAACAGTCTCGTTTACTGAGTCGCGGTGCAAAAATAAATAAATGTGTTAATATTGCGGGAAGGCTGGCGTGTGAGTGTTCTTGCTGTTTGGTTTTGCAGTGATGATGCCATTCATCACACGGTGACAGCTGCATGCTGGGAACCAGCGACTGCTCCAGCACACATCCCGCCATATCAGCTCTTTGTGGGAATGTGCACAAGACTGGCAACTTGCAACTGTGACACACACACACACACACACACACACATATATTCAGGTTCACCTACAGCAATAGAGCGAAAGCATCACACAGGTAAGAGCGGAAAATAATGTCGGCAAAATGTTACACTTGTGCCCTTCGTTATACATCACCCCTTCCCACCTGTGTGTGTGTGTGTGTGTGTGTGTGTGTGTGTCTGTTTTCCTGCAAAAGGTGCAGTTTGTGATTTATGCTTTTGAGAGCAGCAAGATGCGACTTGACATTTTCCTGCTGTGGTGTAGCCCACTTCTTGCTCCATGCTTCATTTCATGGCATTCCCCATGCGAGGCCCGGCCCAATAAAAATAGCCCAGGCTGTTTAAAATATATAAAGTGTAAATTAACTCGCATCGGATGCCCTTTTCCAACCTCTCCAGACACAAATGCGTGTTTCAGAGAGATGTCTGGTGGCTTCCTTCACACGGGTGAAAACATTTCTCCTTGGAAACCAGTCGTTCTGCCGTGAGGCGGTCCGTGCGGCTGAGTCGGCCGGGAGCCCTCGTCCACGTCGCCGCGCTCGGGACGGTAGGCTCCCAGCGCTCTCGAAGCCTCGCCTCCGACACTACGAGAAGGCCCGAGCGTTCCCGCAACGGTACCTTCGCTTCGTCTCCCCGCCTGTCGGACTCGGCGCCGAGCTGCCGGAAAGAGTCGCTGCCGGGAACCACGGCCTTCGGAACGACCGCTACCCCGTCGGCTCCCCCGGAAGACCGGGGTCATCGTTCGCCGCAGGCGCGCCGCCGGGTTTTTGAAGAGCTGTCGTCACATTTATTGTGCTTCAAACAAATTGTGTGAAATTCTGCTCTGTCGTGATCTTCGCCACGATGACTCCAATTGTGCATCATTTACTGCGGTGCCAGTGACACGGGCGTAGTTTTCGGCATCGATAAGGTGCGCAGTACCCGTTCGATCGCGCGGCGCAACTCCTGTCGCGTCTCTGTCCTTCACCGTTTCGCAGGGCATTTGTTCAGAAAGCCGGATCGGCTGCGCGTCCGCGTTAACTCAAGACACCATCATTCGGCGCGACCGACAGAAACTCTTTCTGCGTTTGAAGAAGTGGACTTATAGCGTGGGAATATTCCATGAACAGGTGAGGAAAAGCTGAGATGCAGACGTTGATGCGTATCGCGCGAGACGCAAGTACCGTGCGGCATCCAGGAGGCCGATGACGCTCGACGATTGTCTGGGAAAGGTTACAGTTCACGTATTTTTAAAATTACTTCCGTACGTAACGATCGATCGATGCTTGGCTCGGGTGGCCTGTAGGTCACGAGCGAAAACATAAGCGCCGCTTTACCTGCTAGCTCCGTGCCGGAGGCACGGCGCCGTCCGCGCCAGGCGTCATGGCCGGCGGCGCATTACGGGCCAGCGGATGCATAGTGGCGCGCGGCGTCTCTGGTCCACGCGCGGCCTGTCGCGCCACGGGCCCCTCGGCGCCGACAGCCATCGATCGGGTCACACGGAGCAGAGTCCCTGTCATGTAGGCAAAGCTCTCCCAGGTCGACAAGATTAATGACACAAACAGGTGGCTCCTCTGGAGGAATCCGCACGAGGCGTCCGTTTGATTCTCATCGACGCGGAGATCTTTGATATCGATCGCCATTTTATTTATTTATTTCTTGCGCATCCTCCGCACGTATTACGGATAGCTATTGATTGGACAACATTCAGCATGCGCTGTGTTTCTCATACTTCTGTGTAAAAAAAATCACAGCGCAGACTGCAAACTTTTCCGGCAATCAAAGGACCGGGAGCAAGTCGCTCTTGGTTACGCCGACGGTTCGCTTCAGATTTCTGCTCTTGTCCAGTTTCCCCGGAGCCAAAGTGTCGGCGTCACCGCGAACAGCTTGGGGCGACACGACGGAGGCGAAGGGGAGCGAGAGGAGCCACCGGTTTCTCTAAGAGTCTCAAAATATAAAGAGATTCTTATGAACGGGCCAAAAATTCATACATGGCGCAGTAAAGGAAAGACCACATTTGTTTCGTGGCCTCTGTGCCGTGGTGTCCGCCTGAAGGGAGCCGCTCTAGACGGAGCGAAGAATGTGTGACGCTCACAGCGAACGCGAGAAAGAGGCGCCATTGACTTTCCGCACCGACACTCGTCACACGCGTTTCAAAAGCCGCATATTTTCAGGTTCAGCAGCAGCAGCGCGGATTTCACGGGACACGACGTTCTCTCTCATTTCATTCAGTTAACGCTAAAAGTGCGGGAGGATTTGCGTCCCGAGTCGCAAAACCGTAGTGTACAATTTGCTTAATTTTTCGAACCAAAAACAAAGATTTGGGACTCGCAGCCGGACTCCTCGTGATAAGTTCGGATACGATAATCAAACGAGTCTTTTCCCGACCGGGATCTGAAGGGACGTTAGCTAAATGAGGTGAAAAACAGTTAAAACTGACACATAACGTGCGTCTTTGGAACGAGACCGGAAGCAGCTCCTGTAACTAACAGAGCACCGCAGAGCGAAATGAGACACAAACTGCCGCCGCAACAGGAGCAGGAGCTCTAGATGGGGCTTCGGGAGACGAGCAGAGGCGGCTTTCGGAAGAGATGTTCCTCAACGGCGAGCAAGGCCACGAGCGACGCAGCCGAGCGTGAGACGCAGTTCCAGCAATACAGCGGTAGCCGGGATGTGAACCTACAACCCGTGAAGTGAGAGGCAGCAGCTGCAACCACTAAGCGGCGCGGTGCCGCCGGTCCAGCTTGGCGCTAATTATTGTGTCCCAAGTGTCGGAAGAGGTTTTCTCGTACCTTTCCAGCAGCAGTGCGACGCGCACGCACTAACCCTAACCGTAACCGTAACCGTAACCCTAGCGCTAACCGCAACCCCGACGAGCCCAAGTAGCGGCTTCGGAATTCGCTGCCTAGCAAGTTGGGAAGAGGAAATTATTAGACAGGGTTCCATCACTGTAAAACTCACATCCAGACACCCATTATTTATCATTAGGCTTCACAGAGAAATTTCCTAGAGTTTTTTTAATCATGCCTGTAGGTAGCGCACAGCGGTGCTTTTATTTTTACTACGGTACGGCAGACGCAGAGGGGGAAAATAGCTGTGGGAAGCAGTCCAAGGTCCCGGTGGACGTCTTTTTAGTGGCTACAACATTTTTAATTGGCCCATATCTTCCACTGTCTCTTTTTTAACAATATAAGCGGTGGCCCCTCTCACACGGAACCCTTTGTGTTTCCTTCTGCTTTGTTTTCCAACTTTTCCGTGGCATGTGGGAGCGTGCCGGACGCAACACAGGAAGAGCGCCGCCTCTTAGGTGTGCGAATCGCAGTCGCTCCTCTGCCGTGATTCTGTGAAACTAATTAGGGGCGAAGCTCATTTCACTTGCTTGCAAGAGTCAATCGGAGCCGGAGCCGAAGCCGAGGTCAGGAAAGCGGAGCGCCGCACGGCTCTTCCCTGGGGCTCAGGTCACGAGGCCGTGCGGCGTCACTCCGCTCACAGGGACGCACAACCGACAGCGGAGGGACAGCGGAGGGACAGCGGTTCGGAGTTCGGGCTCCGAAGGCTGGGAGATTTCGGCTCGGCGTGGAGGAAGAGCCAGACGCGGACCAGAGCGGAAACAAAAGGGAATTATGGCACAGCCTGCCGGGCTGACGTGTCAGATTAAGCATCGGCTTCCGCACGCGCCGGATGAACAGCTCGCTGCCGTGGCATTTCGCAGTTAAGCAGCTCAGAGCAGCAAGTTTCTGTGACGTCGCTTCTGTTGCACTACATTGCAAGCACAAGACTTAGCGTGAAAGCCCCTCGCCGCACCTTAATCCTCCTTCCCCTTTTGCGGTGTCGGCCTTTTTCTGGCGGCACTTCCCACCCATTTGCATGAGCGGGGCACTCCAAACCCTTCCCTGATCCATCTCCGGCTTAAGCACAACTGGCTCTCCCCCCCTAAACGCACCTCTCTCCCCAGCAGTTAGCAGAGCTAGTCGCAGCGCTTGTGGGCTCAGGCGGTGCCAGATTTGACCGAGCGCAAGCAGACGGCTCACCGCTGAGCAGTAGGAAGCCACCCTGTAAATGCTTCCCTGCGCAGAGATGTGGCTGCACCACATCAGAAGCGGAGGAAAGCAGGAGCACATTTATGACCTCCTTTTGTTGCTTTAAGACGTGCTTCGTGTCTGAAAACGGCCCTCTGCGACTTTCCGAGAGACCAGGCCACGCAGGAGCAGCGTGGCTGGAGGGGTCTCACCGATGGGCCTGCGACGCACTGCTGCTCTCCAGGTGGTGCAGCAGCGGTCGGCACGTAAAAAGGGGCCAGGAATGTAAACGGCCCCCGTCGGGCGTGACGTCGCGCGAATCGTGTTCGGGTTTCTATTGCTTTCCCACAGCCACCAAAGAGAAGGAAAGAGAACAAAGAGGAAACTCATTATGGTGTTTGGGAAAGCAGTGAGCGTCATTAGATGTTGAGAGCAGGGAAAATACACAAGTGAAATGGGACACAAAGTCACATGTTCAGAGGGGCAGGACCCTTTTTCTCTTTGTTTGCCAGCTGCCTCACAGAGAAAGGGCCATTATCTGGTGCCCAGGGGAACCTCCGAGACAGAGACGCTCAGCGATACTGGACTCAGGTGAAGAAAGGCCCGAGAGTTCAGTTCCACCCGTCTCGTCACCCAAATGACGCGAGAGAGCCAGCAAACATGACCGGCCGTCCTTTCGGGTGTTCAAACGCTTCACGCCGTCGGGAGCCGTCTCGAAGCACGAGTACAGAAGGACTTGGCGTCACGGTGCGGCAGCAGCACATTCAAGTGCAGATAAAATCCAGGCAGCTTATCAATCTCAGGTGTGTAACGACAGCCAACTGGATGAGGAAACGATGGCATAATTTGTCCTGACAGTTCCACTGCAAGGAGGTTAAATGACATTGATCTAGGTGAGCCTCATATTTCATCCAGGAGAACAATATTTTTAATTTACATTGATCCGCCATCATGGATAATATTCCGAGTGGCAAAGAGAGCGAGGGGAGACACTACACCTGGCCCACATGTCAAGGTCGCACCTTCTCATTTCATTTCTTTCTTCTCATTAGTCTTAATCACATTCAATGTTTTTTTAATGAAAATAATGCAAATCTGTGTTTTTAATTCTATTGATCAAATAGCCTTCAACGCAATCGCCTTTTCATTAAAAATAATCTATCATTAATTAAGCGGTTTGACTCTTTTACATACAGCGGCGGAGGAAAGCGGGCCGTCGGTGGCACATCAAACAGCGCCTTTCTATCTCATTGAAGCGCAGAGCTGCTCCTCCTGGTGCGTCGCAGGGAGACTCTTTGCCTCCTCCGTTTCCCTCCTCCAAAAAGACGCACGAGGAGAGAAGTTACCACACGTGAACAGTGTTACACCAGGGTGTCCGTTTCCCCCTCTTAGTGGCGAGAAAAATTCCAGTTAAAACGAGGCCCCATCATGTTACATCTTGAATGAGGCTCATAAGCCTCCAGAAAGGTGCGAGGAGCACGAAAAGCGCGAGGGACAAGTGTTCCCGAGTTCACGCACAACGTTCCCGACCTGCAGCCTGTCTGCTACCCACAGAAGACGGCAACAAAAGAGCTCTGCGTTTCAACATTTTATTACTAAAAACAAATCTACCAAGAAGTCCTGAAGATGTTTTGTGTGTCCATGTCTCATGTGCAAGGCTTTCATATGTGGTAAAATGTAATCATTTAAAACAAGATTAACATCATTGACAGCTGCCTGATTGTGATCACGATGATGATGATGATGATGATGATGAAACTGAAAAACTGTCGAAAAATATTATATTTGAATCGGCAACTTTAACCTGTAAGTGTCATTAAACCAGTGTCATATCTATTAGCATGCTTGCATCAGATGTGCATTAGGATATCTTAGTTTAATCTTTTCTCACTAAAAATGTATCCACTTTATTACGACATCAGAATAGCAGATGCTAAAGCATTTTTTACATGTCTTTATAAACAAGGGTAAAACAGAAAGGGGTTATTGTAATACTGTATTTTTAGCAAGAACATTTCAACAAAGATTTTCAAACTGAATACAGTACAACAGAGAAACCATTACTAGGGGTCTATATGATACCGTCAACATTTCATCCTTCACCTCCAGACTGAGCTTTGATTAAAATACACAGAAAACAAACAAACCAAATAGACATCCTAATGAGCCGCTCCACAGCGATGTACAAGAAAGGAGGGCACATTATCGTGTCAGTCAACTAACGGTAGGATAACGTCTTTTTTTCTACATCACTATTTTCCAAAAATGTGAAAAGAGAAGAAAACAGGACATAAACCCTTTCCTCAGGAATTCTTCAACTTTAGTCCCTTTACTTACTGAAGAAAGAACTAGAATAGACACCGGTCTAAAGAAAAGCACATTTCCTTTTTGTTTTGCTGTTTCTGCCTTTTTTTTCTTTCTTTTTTTGTTACACTGTCCATTTCTGTTCTCCTCTGGGACGTGAGGCCTTCAGGCTGTACGAAGACACAGTGCCATGTAAGCCTTGCAGATCTATTGTGCTGTTCAGAAACAGTTGGAGTGTTTTCAGAAAAAAGAAATGGACAGAAAAACAGCAATAATAATAATAATAATAATAACAATAATAATAATAATTAATAACAACAATAATGATAACAAAAATAAACAACGGAAAAACACTTGAGCTCACTGAGAAGGAGGAGAACGAGAGAGGAGTAGGATTCTGTATGTGCTTCACAGGGAATTCAGAGAAATCCAGAGAACTTCCGTTCATTTTTAAAAGGTCCTTTTTTGACAAACAAACAATTAAGAAAAAAACAAGTTAAAAGAAATTAAGTCAAACATCTTTACAAGTTGTCATAGCAACATGATGGAGTACCAGTGAGGGACACTAGGTGTATGCTCTCCGGTGGAGTGAGCGTTTCCCCCGTCCTCCCCCTGAAGGTGGGTTCTAGGTGAAGGCATTGCGAACCGTCACCCCCCTCCAGCTCCCAGCCGGGGAGCCTGTTAGCAGGGCGAGACCACCGTCCGGCCCTGGACACCCCGCTGTCCAGCTTGCAAGAGGGCTGGAGGACATGAGAACCCCCTTCAGTACATTATGGGTGGCTTGATGTAGGGTCTGTTTTCTGTGGAGGAAACACAAACACACATACACACACACACACACACACACACACACACACACACAAGGCAAAGGGGGCGTTAATGCAACATTATACTACAGACACCCATATCCCTCAGCCCTGCCCTGTGTGGGTATGTAATACAGCACATTTTCATGAGCAATGTGTCACAGGGCACCATAGAGCACTTTATGCAGACAAAAAAGAGGAAACATTGAGGATCACATGAGGAAGGGAGAAAGGAAAATGAATCCATGACCCCTTGTCTCGAGAAGCTGCTGATATATGCATGCACATGTAAATGTATGTGTGTGTGGGTCTGTGAACAGAACACGTTAACACTTTTCCTTGCAATGCAGTGGTCAGACAAGCACTAGTGCTGTGAACATAATTCATAATCCATATAGTGCAGCAGTGCTGTTGGCAAGGTCGTGTCACTAGAAGCACGATGTCTCATAACAGCTACAGTCCAGGTCTTGAAACGACCTGCATAATGAAAACAGGTAAATCACAAAGTACTTAAAGCACTGCTTTCAACTCACTTTCAGGTCTAAAAAAACAACACATAAATTTCTTAACAATGCTGAGGGTGGTTCCGTTCCCCGAGACGTAAAACTCAACTCCTGACATATCAAAAATATTTCTCTTCATAATACATGTATCGCAACTACACAGACAAGCACCGGATTCTGCGACTATTTTAATGAAATTTGCATCGGACATAATATGGGTGATTTATCATTTAGTATTAGCTGTCACCAAATGGGGAGAGATAAAAGCAAAACAGCTGGAGACCAAAGTAAAGGGGAGCTGCAGTAGAATGTTAATCCGAACACTGTGTGCTCACTTCATTAGGAACAGGAAACAGCTAATTAGGAAGTAAGTGTTTTGTATTTTTGATAGGTTTGTGTTTGAGTTCTGAACAGATGAGCTAATATGTATTCAGGATGTAAACAAGTATAGCAATCAGAGAGAAAGAGAGCAGGGAGTCCAGGGTCCCCAGAGGAATGCAGCCTGAGCCTGGGAACTGCGCGCGCGCGTGTGCGTGTGTGTGCGTGTGTGTGCGTGTGTGTGTGTAAAAAATGAACATGGGGAAGCTTGCATTCATTTTAGAGGGTAATTACACGCTTCTCTATGTGTGTGTGCGCAAGTGACAGTATGTGTAGTAAAACTATGTCCAAATATGGACACGGTCCTGCTTGTTCGCCCAGATCTCCCATCATCCTGATAAACGGCACACACAGGTTTTGTCAGCTGCACACCCAGCAGCCTCCCCCCCACCTCCGCCCAGTGCTCTCAGTGTTGTGAGGAGCGCTGTCACTGCTGGGAAATGACAGTGTACCGCTGTTGTGCACAGCAGGGAGTCTTCTTGCATCTCTGGGGCACTTTGGAAGCAGCAGAGAAATATATGGCCATAAATTGCTTTGCGGACGGCGTGCTCTCCAATCTGGACCATCTCACAGTCCCTAAATCCGTGTAATACACACACCGGGCCTAATCTGACACTTAAGCAAATTGTTGGCCTTCATTCGGGGACGGGTCACAGTCACGGTGAAGGATGAATGGGCGTCGCACCAGTATGGGCTGATAAGGAGCGAAGGGGGCCCAACGCTGCGCATTCCTTTCCAAGCCTTTTAAGACTCGTACCGTTACCGAACAATCCACCTTATCCTCCTGCGAAGGTTCAGAACTCGAGGTGATTTCCGCCTCACACTCGTACAAATGACATGACGTGAAAGTGACACAGCAAGGAAGCTGGAAAGACCTGCGAACTCACGATGGAACGGAGCAGGGAGAAGACCCCGCCCGGGTGGCTCTCGTACCGTGGGCCTGAGTCTGAGACGAGGAGGAGCACTCGCGTTCGGACAGGCGGTCCGTGTCGAGAATTCTCCATAAGCATGAGTAATAATTCATCGGCAATAAGTGAGGACGGGCAAAGTGTTTGTGTAGCAGTTTGACTCAGACGTTCGCTGATCTGCTAGGGATTACAGAAGGAATATGATACGATGGGACCGGTAACGGAGAGCCTGCTGACACACTCTCCTTGGGGGCAAATGTTCACACAGCAAGACACACAGGAGCGGTGAGAAAGAGGCAACTGATGCAGGGGGTCCAGGAGAACCGAAGCACCGCGGGCAAAACAGACCCACCATGTTTGTAAAGGCAAAGCCAAAGCCTTGCAGGAGACACGAGCACATATTTTAGTGCCTGGAGTCGAGCTGTGGGGGCATGTGCTGCACCCTGAACATGGAGGATTATTTACCCGTGTTGGTGTCGCCGTGTCTCACTGTGGTCCTGAAACTTTATATAAGTCTATATGTCTACGGAGAGCTGCTCTTTTGACGGCACTCTGAGCGTCCCATCCAAACAGGCTGCTTGTACAGAATATTTACGGAAAGACAATAAAAGACAATAATTAGCAGTACTTATCAAATATTTAGCACATTCCACAAAGGGCTGTGTCACAAGGGAGGAGCTGCCAGCCCTGCTCTTCCTCCACAGTGACTCCGAGCTCGAGAGCATCATGGCTCAGAGCTCATTCCTCGCCATCCCGGCCGGTTTCATCCCTGAGACGTGCACACAGGGCGTGCGAGCCAGAGCCCCGATGAGGCCGAGACGAAACACGCAAAGAGCCTGCGAGTGGTTAAGGGACGCTGAGGCGAACGCTGTCAAGACGGCAGGCTGTTTCGGCTCTTTCCCCCGCTGGAGGAGGCAGCCCAACACCGGCATTATCCATATTTAATATGATTCTGGCCCTCTGGCCCCATTATTTCCTGCATATACTGCAAACTGTTAAGTTACAAGAGACCTGGGACCACTGTAAACCTTCACCTTGCTTCTCAACACTTGCGGTTTATATTTTGTGACCAATTAGTGAGCTACAAACTTTTGGAAATTAATGGCACCCCAGAGTCTCATTTTGTGCGTGAGAGTGTGTGTACAGTGTGTGTTTGGTGCTAAGGTGGGTCATATGGGTTTTTGCCTGCTTTGCGAGTGCATAATTAGCTCCGGCAACAGTTCCAGCAGTGCTGCGGTACGAGCGGCACCAGACCACAGCAGAATCCTGACAGTAAATATACAAGCGCGCGGAGCGCAGTAAACGTATGAAAAGGTTCGTTTATCAAATATTCTCACGCAGCCCTTGAGCACACTTAACACCCCACCCCCCAGCCCACCATTTCTCCAACGCGCCGTGTCTCCTCGCGCACCTCTCGATCGCCCCCATCTCCTCTTCCCTCAGTCCCTTTCCCCCTTCTCTCCATCCGCTTCTAAAATCATGTCATCTTCCTTTGTATTCAGCAGTTTCTGTTGCCTCCACTCATCTTGATTAATTAAAATAAAACACGGGTCGGCGTAATGGGCGAGCAGGGGGAACCTGAGAAAGCGTAAAAAGCTTTTACCTCCGCCAGCAGAGTCACGGCGTGCCCCGGCAAGGGCAATCAAACCTAATGAAATCAGTTGTCAGTGCTAAGCTTGCAAAACTGTGAAGTCCGACTTGGGAGTAAAGAGAGGTGTAATTAGATTTCTCTTAGTGTAACAGATAACTGCAGTGGGCCCAGAAAAGCGCTCTCCGTGTCCAGCTGCGCTGCACGTCCACTTGTAGGCGCTCCGGCTGGCCCAGCTCACCGGCACCCATCACCGAGGTCTTCGGCGCGTTCAGTGTGAGCAGACGGTTAAAGCACTGGGCAGCAGGCTGTCCCATCGAGACACCGGCCTGTCATCTCGGCCCTTGTGGAACGGAGCTCTTTGGACACATACTGCTTACAGGTGATGTAATGAAAGGTAATACTGCATGAGAAGTGAGCAAGGATGGCCAAAGTCAGACAGGAGAATCTCAGTGCTTGAAAAATCACTTTATCCTGATGATTTATCAAAAAATGACGAATGTGCTAATTTATGGGGTGCGGTGGCGCAGTGGCACAGTGGGTTGGACCACAGTCCTGCTCTCCGGTGGGTCTGGGGGTTCGAGTCCCGCTTGGGGTGCCTTGTGATGGTCTGGCGTCCCGTCCTGGGTGTGTCCCCTTCCCCCTCCGGCCTTGCGCCCTGTGTTACCGGGTAGGCTCCGGTCCCCCGCGACCCCGTATGGGACAAGCGGTTCTGAAAATGTGTGTGTGTGTGCTAATTTATCACTAAATATTTTGCTAAAAACATGACGCCGAACATTTCCAGTGAGGCTCAAATCCTGCTCAGTCACTATGTTTTTTTTTTTCTTTCTTTCTTTTTTCTACCCTCGTATTACCCTAAACCGCTGTAGTTAGTTTCATGGTAACCGCTGTTTATTCATATGAACTTTGAGCGGCGGGCGGTGCTTTGCCAGAGCCTCACTTTCTGTGGCTATATCTGTGCGACTGCACGCTGCAACAACACCATGTAACGAAAGCATGGAAAAAGGTGAGGCGTCACCCCGAAAGGTCAAAGGCGCTCTCGCAGCGCTGCATGTACACGGCCATTACCCAAGTGTCCCGTGAAGAACACCGGCAATCAGCTGTGAGAGAAGCACAAAGGGCAGGGAAGCTGAGGATCTCACAGAGCCAAAACGGCCAACAAGGGAAGAAGAGAGAGCAGAGGGGCTTCATGTCTGCTGCGTGTCCTTCTACTTCATGTGGGCTTCATGTTGACCTTCTTTTTATTGCAATAAGATGTAATAGAAAATTTAATGCAACACACCCAAAAGCTTAAGGAGTGACATTGAACAACCAAACTGAGAATGAAAACGCCTAAGTCAGACAGTAGTACGAAAGGCTGAGTGATGGGAGCAAACCATGGTAAAAAAAATGAAGTGTGTCTCAATGCTTGGGTTATGGGTTGTGTGGATGAGCTAAAATGAGCTAAAATGAAGTAAAATAAACTGAATATTCCCACCCACATGTAACACTTGGTAACCCATGCTTGAGCACAGACTCAGGAAAAACAGACATTTACTCTTCTGCTTGATCACAGTGGAATAAGATCTACTGTGGAGTGACTCTAATTCCAGTTTTCAATGCATTAGTAATAGCTGCCATTTATCAAACCGCCTCTTTCCTTTTCGCTGTGGTGCCAAACACGGCTCCAAAAGAGCAACGGCGAGAAGGACCCAAGCACTATGAGGCGGCAATCTAGTTTCGTGGCTGGAGCTCTTCCACGTGAGGCGAAGGCGGAGCAGAGCTGTCTGGAGGAAACCTCTCTGGTGAACTTCAGCACTGATCTCATGGGACTCTGCTGGAGGGCACAGTATTTGGGCTGCTGTGACAGGACTGCTGTTCTCACCCACGTGGGCAACATATGCGTGACCCTTGTTCCGTTCACGGCACTCTCGCTCCAGCCCCAGCCACTAAGCTTCCCTGTTGTCCTCACACAACTCTGACAACACTCCTAAGGAGCCCAAAAAAAAGGATGAAAGGCAAAAGGGAAAGTGGCAAAACATGTAGGAGCTCATTGTAGACATACATTGTCTCCACAAACACCTGTTTGATGACGAGAGCTAATGTTTACCAAAAATGTGCAACATCTTCATTATGTTAGAAGTTTTTGAAAAGAGACATATCTTCGAAAAATTCATAACTAACATTTGTAAAACGAGGAGCCGGTGCACTTGTAGTGAAAATGCTGATGGATTCCTGGAGTGACAGGGGTTCAGTCAAAAATAACCCGGAATGTACACAACCATTAATATCATCACTCCAGTCTTTACAAAGAAGGAGCTACAGGGGTGCGGTTTGAAACAGCAACACTGACACTGCGGGGCTACACTAGCTGCCAGTCGGGAGCAGTCTGTGTCTTTTGAACAGTCTGTTAAAGAGCAATAAACCACCAAATGCAATAAGAATGTGCACACACAGCTTAACACAGACTGCATAACACACGCTATGTCACATTAACTACGATGGTGTCCGTTTCCAGCATCCTCAGTCTGTACACACAGCGTTTTGTGTGTTCATTTCTTGGGCTGGGATACACAACGGGGCAGATTGCCCTTGGGGTTTGTACTGTCCACGATGTTTTACCAGTCCGAATGTGGAGCACTTGTGCACAGAAAACTCGGGACACAGAATCCTTGTACTGTACTGTGGGACCACTTCTTGAAGTCAACATAATGGAATGATAATTGATAACTAAATGTCCGTCTGAACAGTGTCTGTACAACAAGGGATATATTAAGTATACTGTGTGCTTTCTGGCCTTTTCAAATGTTTACCTTATATTGTGAATTTGTTTTAAAAAAGATTCAGACAAATATTTCTCATCTATGAGAAAATATAACTGCGGCTCAAAAGTAGCAACCAAGGCCGTGTAGGAACCCTTGCTGTTGCTACTTCAGGTGGAAGAGCAACAGACTACAGCAGGTGACTCAGAGAGGAGAGAGCTGGGCCTGAGAAGCTGGGCAAGCGCAGAGGGTGTCGGGGAGTTGGGGGTTGAGGTACCACAGAGATCAGTGGAGGTGCCTGAGAAATGAGGGCCTAGCTCACCTTGTACAGCTGAGTTCTCCTGCTGGTTTCCATTGTGTTCTGCTTCCACCTCTGGTATCACAGCCTCTGCAGGTGAGCAAACAGAGCTGTGAATAAAGTCACTGGACGACAGCATAATGTAAACTGGCACCAAGACACCTGAGAAAGGGTTAAAATGCGTGAAACGCATAGACTGAAGCATGCTGACTAGTACCATGGTACATCACTGGAGTGTCACTCATGGTGTGATAGAGTAGCTTGTGTCAGATCGCTGAACAGCCTAATGGGAAAACACGATCGTTCGATACGTTTCATTTCGATAAGCGTGTTTTAACACTTAGATGTATTAATGACTGGTTGCTGGGTACATATTAAAGCTTTATACATGACGTTAAAGTACAGCGTGCACTGTAATGATATTTTACGGAACAGCAGTTAGTTATGTCTCTGTGAACTGTAATGGGATTTGTCTGCCTTCTCATGTAGAAACGTCTCAGCAATTCACATGGCAATCTATTAGCAGACTTTATTGGTTCATCAGCAGTACTGCAGTAACGTTACATGAAAGGAAACAAAACGTATTTCCTCAATACATTCCTGTCTAATCAGCCTTGGAAATAATTGCCCACCCTCCACAAATGGTTGCAGATGTGCTCTGTGCTCTTGATATGCTTTATGGTTTTTTTTTTTTTTTTTTTAAAACTTACGTTGGAATATTCAAAAACAAAGGGAGAACTGAGCTGCTATTAAAATTATTTGTGACTTTAATGGCTGCATTTACAAAGCAGTCTGATGAGTATCTGTGTGTATTTCCTGTTGGCGACTCGTGTAAATGTTCCAGCTGCTGGAACAGTACCGGCAGCAACAAAAAGAGCCACAACACCAAAAACGACGTGAGGGACAAGAAGGTGGAAGAGCAAAAAAAGAGGGGTGGGAGCAGGGAGTGGGGAGCTGACAGAGAGCAAGAGGAGGACTGCCCACCATTGAGGCTCATTCGGAGGTTCTCTGGGGAAGTGGCCTGTTTGAGCGCCTGCTCCACCTGCTCCCGCCGCTTGGACTCGAACTCCAGCGCCTCTTGCAGTTTTCTCTTGGCCTTCTTCTCCTTCTTCAGCCGCTTCTGGATGGTGGCTGCATGAGCGGGGTGAGAAAAGACGGTCCTGCTCAGGGTCTCCATCACCTCCTCTGAAGTCCTATGTGATCTTGGAGCTCCTCATCAGCAGTGTTCGCAGGAGGCTCTGCGCACCCCTGGCTCATCTGCTAATCGATGATCAAACCCATGGTGGGGGTGGGGGTGGGGGTGGGGGGTTGGGGCGGTGACAGAAGGGAGTCCTCACACGGCTTCCCCACCCCCCGGCTGCTGTTCCAGCTCCCGCTAAAGCCCCCCCAGCCGGTAGCTGTGTGGCGCGCGCCACAGCACACAGTTCACAGCAATTAGCAGCCGCGCGTCCCGCCGAAGAGGAACCGCTGCATCCGCGGCGGCACTTAGCTCCACGTCGCTCCCCCATCGCCCAGCACGCACACATAACATCTCTAATTACAAGCGTTTTATTCGCTAAATTATTACTTTCCTCCCTCTTTATTAAAAATAAATTTGAATAACATGCAATGCGATAACAGGCATGGCTAATAAATTATTAAAGTGGCTGTACATATTGTCGAAGTTGCTACTGAGGCGGCTAATTGCCTTAATTTCTTGGCTTGGGATAAAGAAGCAGACTTAATTTTAAAAACCGACACTGATGTAGCCCAGCCAAGAAGCAATGAGATTTTTGTGCACGATTTATTTGCTTATTTATTTATTTACTGCAACGTTTGCTACCCCGAGTGCAGTGAATAATGAGAGGCGCATGCTGATGAATGTAATGCGAGAGGAAACGGCTGTTTGCCACATCAGGTCTGTGAGCCGGCAGCCCGCCGGCCATGCTCTCTGTCTGCGGCTGAGCTTACGTTCTCCTGCTGCCGAAGTCAGGACCGCGTTGGTCTACTGGTCTGGGGAGGAGCACAGACACACACGCGCATGTACGCACACGGACACGCACACACTGGCCTTACCTCGGCTGTGAAGCTCAGAGGTCAGCTGCCGCTCCAGGCTCTCTCTCATCTCTCTCTCTCTGTACAGCTCCATCTTGAGCTCCTTCTTCTCCTGCTGCACTTGCTTCTCCTGCACTCGGGCATTATCCACAGCCACCTTCAGCAGGCCCTGCGGGCCCCAGGGGTGGACAGATACCCCCAGTATTTACTTCACTGCCAGCCGGAAGCTCTCCATAAGGGCTTCGAGAGGAGCAGCTGTTCTGACTCCGCACACTACATGGGAAACGTTTCTTCGGCTCCGAGTCACTATGACTTTGGGATGCGGCTCCTGATTACAGGAGAGCATCTGGCTACAGGCGGCTTCATGAGCACCTTTTCTTTGGAAGGTACATGGCTCTGGCAGGCGGGGTTACCTGGATGTTGGTAAGCAGCGTCTCCACAGAGGAAAGACCATCAGCGAAGAGGAAGGGGGCAGGGAAGCCAGGGGGCAGGGCCTGTCCCCCCAGGGGCAGTTTGTCAAATCCTGGCTTCATCACGGGGAGGGTCAGCTGGGCCTCATCTGCAGGAGACAGGGGGGAGAAGAAGCCTGGGGTTAGCCCTGCTTTCAGACTGCTACTGCATCATCTAGTTCCAGGGCTCAGTTTCTTGCAGTTTATTTCCCTCCATTTTTGGAGCAGCCTACAAAATGTGCTGCATCGATAGAAAAACATGGCATGGCTGCCCAGGTGGAAAAGTCAAAGCCATAAGTCTAGCCCCCACATAAAACACACCTGGAAAACTGGATCAACTCCATGCAGGGGAGAGCTGAAGATAAATGGGAGAAAACGAAAGCGCGTGTTTACGCCTTTGTGTAACGTGGGTCCTGATGACGGTTGGCCCGTCGCTAACCCGCACAATGCGGTTCGTTGCATTCGAACACGGCATAACAGAACAGGGCACACCGGTGGAGTGAAGCATCAAATGAGGAAGAGCATCATATTTTACCCTCCCACGGCCAACCTCCCCCTCGCCGTGCACTGCCCCCCCCTACCCACAGAGCACAGACAGGCCCCAGTCCCGGGGAAAATAGATAGAAGTGAAAGACTGGTGCAGGCCATGATTCATCGGGATAATCTGGCCTGTGAGATGACACCAGCCATCCCAGCTTCCCGGGGCAAGACAAATAGGACAGCCAGGGTGGGAATTGTGATGACAGTGTATCACAGGTCACATCGATTTCCCGCTGCACTCGCGGGCCGGCCAGATAACCCCGCACTCCATTCGGCCCATTGTTCATATTCCACCTGTCCCACAAGCAATAAATTTTCCCCTGTACTGGAAAGGGCATTAAAGTAAAGAGAGGAGAAGGAAAAAAAGAAGAATTCCACCCCACCCCCTCAACGCCTGACAGTCTGTGATTAAGTTTTTCGTACCGACTGAAAGTGGTTCGCAGATCAAGGTCACACAGATATAGTGTAAAGTGGAGAGAGCGGGGAGTGGAGGTAAGGAACAAAGAAAGCGACGGAGGGGAGAGGTGTGAGGTGAACGTGTCGGATTTACACGTACAAATGAAGGGAAGGAGCCGCAGAGCATAAACAGTCTGGAATTAGCGCGAGCGTGTTTATCGGCGGCGACACACCACCTGTTTATCTACGGAGGCGGGAGCGCGAGGCAGCCCCGGCCCCACCCTGCCCTCTGTCCCCCCCGTCCGCCTTGTGCCGGCAGCGCCCCAATGACTGATTAACACTTCACCTGCACATCCGCCCTGCGCCCGACGAAGGACAGTGCGGCTCTCGAAGGGGGGCGGGGGTCGGCCTTAAAAGCCTCGGTACGCGCCCCGCCTCCTGCTACCCTCTCTTCACCTAATTGCTACTCCCTTTTAAACGACAGATTTATCTTGCTGCTGCTGGTGATAGCACACAGTTCAATTCATTTTCTCTCTCAGCCAAAGAGGGGGGAAAAATGGCCTATGACATTTACAAAGTGCCCTGGTTCTGTCTCGCTCGGGGTAATGTGCGCAAGTAATGATACACGTTGCGCGAAGCGTCTGTGTCTGTCGGCCGACGGGCCGTGCAGAACACACACGACCACTGTGCGTAACACCGATGCTAAAGACTCTGAGACACACTAGCTACGAACCCCTCACACACAGCACTTCTCAATACACACTCCACAGACATTAATTTGACTGCCAAGCATGTGTGGTCTCTTATACGAAGGGTTTCTCACCTCTCCAGCTAAACTCATAAAGAGTTCAGCATATGTTTCCTTCATGGGTCCTCTGAGTGCCTACATGACCAAGAGGCTTAAAAGTGCCCCCCTCAACACCCCCCAACCGTCCACCTAGTACACAAAGAGAGCAAACAGATAAATAAATAAACAAACAAATGAAGGGGAAGTGCTGTTTCCTTTTAACCCGGCGCATGACTCAATAAATTATTCAGCCATCAGACCTTTTATTTTCTTCTCCTAAAAATAAAGACAATAAAATGTTTCTGCAAAAAAAGTTGTGTGTTTCAACAAAAGGAAAGCTATTTTAGAGGGGTATTAAATCCATCAACTCCCCGAGCAAAGTTCTCAGCTACAAGAAGAAAAGGGAGAAGAGAAAGAGAAGAGGGACAATGTGGACACACAAAGGAGACCCTCTCTGCTATCTGGGAGTGAAATAATTGCCTGGGAACTTCGTCTGGGATTCTTTGTCCCTCACGGAGCAGAAATGCCCAATATGTGCAGCCACAGGTGTGGGAAACATCCCTCCTCCAAGCACGCACGCACGCACGCACGCACGCCTTTTTCACGTGAGTGTCCCCCAGGATTTGTTTCCCTGACCAATGAAGCTCTGGTCTGGTCCCTCCGATCCCCCTCTGTCTCCTTCCCATGATGACTCCCGGCTATTCCTGCCTCTGGCCCCATTTTCCTTCACCGGGGGGTCCGAGAACAGTGCCGCCTCCCCATGTGTACGTGGGGCCTCGTGACAACTCAGTGGAAACGAAGAGTGTGAAGAGCGGGCTGTCAGCACACACACACAGCCTGTTGTCCAAACCAGGGAAGACCAACGTTGGTCCTTGAGGAGCCTCAACTGCTGACCTCCACTGACATGACTACTTGGAGGGTAAGGCACCTCACCTGATACTTCAGCAGGTGTAAGACACACATTGTTTGATGGACTGTAGCCCCCCTGCCAGCCCCGCTGGGTCACTTCAGTTTGTTCTTCCTTCACAGAGGCAGGAGTGGCACTCAGTATTCTACCAGCATGTGCTGTTCTCATTTGAAAGTACTCTTCACGGGTCCAGCTTTAACTGGAGGTGGATCTTCATGGGCCCATATGGGCGAACAGATGCTGAAGTAAAAAGCCGGTGGAAAAACAACATCTACAGAGCATCTCCGGCAATAACCGTGCTATTTACTCCAGCAGATTTTATAGCACCTTTTCCCCAATGGTTTTTTCTCTTGCCTGTTATTTTTTGCATGTGTTGAGGGGATGTCTGCTGAATATTCAAAGCCATCTAATTAGGGGGTGATTTACTGCAGTCTAGGCGATGCCGTGCTGCTGTCAGGGTTGTGGCAATGGAGGCGCTGAGCTCTGCTGGGGAGATGCCGTGTGCTACACTGACTTATGATCAAGGTAATAAAATAATTATAATGATGACCATAATAAACATGAAAACAACAACAAACTTATTCATTAGGGTCCACATTTTTCAGTGTAATGAGTCATACATGGAACTTTTAGGCATAGTGTCATGTAATATAAGGCTCTGATACCGAGCGCAAAGCTGCAAGGATGAAAACGTCTGTGTTGTGGTTGTTCCACTGATAAACCGTGACCCTTATGCTGTCGCTCGCTTTCTCTCTCTCTCTCTCTCACACACACACACACACACACACACACACACACACACACACACACACACACACACAGAATGCCTCATTCACCCTGCTGTATTCCCCATTGCACATGTGGATAGGAGTCTCTCCAGCTCCTGCTGAGCACGCAGCCGCCTTCGGCGGACTGATCACCGCGCTGTCTCCGGCAATCAGTGCCCCCCCCAGCGGCGCTTACATGTGTCAGTAACCCAGAATAAGTCACCTGCTGCACAAGAAGACATATCTGTGGCCTCACAGCGATATCTCAACAGCAGCACCTCTTCTAAGGGGAGGAGGGGTGTGTGGGTGTGTGTGTGTGTGTGTGTGTGTGTGTGTGTGTGTGTGTGTGTAAAAGGTGGGGGGCCACATCCCTTCCCTGCCAGCTATCTATTTATTCCCAATAAGACAGCAAGTTTTGACAACAGGCACCCTGGGAACTGCAAAGCTTTGGGAACTAAATATCTGCCTGATATTTATAGTACTCTCAGAAAAATAATAATGTTAAAGAGGACTACGAAAGTGACTATGGGTCCTCCAGGGGAGCCTCTGACAGACACCTGCTCCTGTCTACTAGATCTCCTTGGCGCCGACTGGAAAAGCATACATCACTATGAAGCACACGTACAGTAGCTGGATACAGACCAGTCCCTTTGGCTCTTGAGCTCTGTGGCTGGGCTGGAGCGCGTCCCAGCTCTGCAGGTGTACGAGAGTGTATCCCCTCTCGGAGTGACTCCACAGCCCTACCTGCTCCTCCAAGCAACGTGGACATCCGGGATGCTCTGTACGTTTGAAGAAAAGCTGTCCATACAGCCCACGAGAAGAGCTCTCAGCGTCAGCTCTCAAACCGTCTCATTTCTGAGCGACTTCTTCCGGAATCTGTTCTCTGTGCAAATTTGGCCACTTGGAACCTTTGGAAGCTCATTTGCTTTACTGTTATCAGCCCCTTCTTTCCTTCCCTGACTGCATACTGTGACTCCTTTCGGTTTCAAACGCTGTAGCGAGCAGTGAGGAGAACAGCCCAGGAACGTCATATATCGTTGTCACCATCAATACAGGTGAAGACTTAATCTAGGCTCCTTTTTATAGGAGAAAGGATTTGAAGGGATTAGATGAAATGGCAAACCTAAACAAATGTAAAAACACACTGGATTTTTAATAGAATAAATCAGCATATTTGAAGGGCACCTGAGTTACCATAAGAAAGAGAACATGCTAACTAGAGGTGACAAAAACGGCAGCATGCTCATAGTTTCCTTCAATGGTCGGGATGTTTTAACAAAGCAACACTTTTATACCCTCAGGAGGAACAAACACAAGCAGAAGTGCCTCTCCTGCCAGATGCAAAGAAACGGGCCAGGTCTGTTACCACCTCCTCCACAAATCCATATCCCTTTACTTCCACGCATTCTCTTCCAGATATAGTGCTGATGAATGAATCTACCACACTATTTTAATTCCTGAGGTCAATGTTCATTTCCTGAGACAGATTTCAAAGCTGGATCCCACCACACCACGACTGGCTGTGCAGACAGATATAACTGTGGGCTGAACAAGGTGCCCTTCGGCACCCCACACCTCAATAAAGAGCACACACGGAGCTCCAGGTGCCCCAGGCCAACCTATTAATTTGCTCCACTACTTCAAATGGGGTTGAATGCTGCACATTAGTTGGGCCCCAAAGAAGGCCTCGCACAACTGGGCCGGATTCAAGGCAGACTGGACATACATTAAAACCAGGTTCAGAGCTTAAAAATGTGGCGTTAACTTAATGAGTATAACCATCTCAAGCACAAATCACAAATGGTAGTTATTTTCAGAAGATGAAAGAATGACAATAAAAGTAAAACCAAAATCAGAGGAGGAAAGGAGAGGCAGGGTTCCATTTATTATATTTAACTGCTATATGTGGAAGTGCTTAAATATGAAATTGCTCAAGCATTTAAGGTAGAAAATTGAAAACAATTTAAAGGGGCACTAAGTCCTGTCTGTCTATCTGTGTGTGTGTGTGTGTGTGTGTGTGTGTCTATGACGGCAGGTGGGGTACAATCGTTGTGATTTGCAGTGTAAATAGAGAAAACATGCAGCCGCTGCGCAGAGCGCTGAGAGGACGTGCCGAGAGCTGCCTTAATGCCGAAGCAGCAGAACGGTGCAGCGGACACAAATACCTGCGACAGACAGGGCACCGCTGCAGAAGCAGGTGGAACAGCAACTTGGGACTGGAACTAACAAGCACAGAAAATGACAGAAATTTGGAAGAGCATACAGTGGAGAAAATCCCAGAGAAAATACTGAAAAAAGGGCAGCATAAATCTTTTCCCTTCTTAGCATACAGTAAACTTAATGCATCAGTATGTTAAAAAATGGAACACGTCAGAATGAAATGGATGCGTTTCAATATAACCAATATAAACCACTGAAATGTAAATATTTATGAGGCCAATGAAGGACAATGAAGTGGACTGACTGTCCCTTCAGTTCTGACAGGTTACACTTTGCCTTCAGGTTAATGTGTGAGACATCCTTCGCATAACTGCTACATAACACCGGTAAAAAGTGTAACTGCACCTGCTGGAAACAAGTGATTTTTTTTATATCCAACAATAAATAAAGAGGTTTGAGCAGGAAATCAGCCTCTATGTCTTTCTTGCTCTTCTACAGTCACACCGAGAGATGCAGAACATTTGCTTTCAGTCCAGTTCATCCCATAGAAGTACTGAGCAGGAGCACTCAAAGTTTCCATGGGTAAAAGAAGCGAAGAGAGAGACAAATACATGACATTTATTCACTGAGCTGATGCTTTTCTCCAAAGCAACTGACAACTATTTACCCATTTGTACAGCTGGGTAATTTTACTGCAGCAATTTAGGGTAAGTACCTTGCTCAAGGGCACCACAGCTGG
Source organism: Scleropages formosus (assembly GCF_900964775.1). NCBI lineage: Eukaryota > Metazoa > Chordata > Actinopteri > Osteoglossiformes > Osteoglossidae > Scleropages > Scleropages formosus. The sequence goes on along the minus strand of NC_041809.1, from coordinate 38,107,373 downwards.
AGGGGGATTCAAACCTGAAGCCTTTGGGTCCAAAGGCAGCAGCTACATTACCAGCTGTACACAGACAGACAGACAGAGAGACAGACAGATACTGTATATATACACACAGTACATACATGCCCCTCGATTTACAATTTCTCGACTTAACAATGGTGCGTTAGCGATAGACGATCGGTACAAACCGTACTTCGAATTCTGAAATTTTTCCTGGGCAAGCGATATGTGGTACGATACTCTCTTGTGATGTTGGGCAGCCGGGCAGCGACAGCGATCCGCATCTCCCAGCCTGCCACGCGGCGGCTAGCGTATACAACCGATAATCTACAGTGTTCTGTGTTTCTAGCATTTTTTTGGATACCCCCTGTATCTACGTTGTGTTTTGTGCATCCATCATGTCTATGAAACGCCCAGATGTGTCTCCTGCTACTGGTGAGAAGAAGAAGAGAAAGGCAATTACTCTTGAGAGAAACTCTAATTAGTATGTTTATACCTATAGTATTTATTATTATATTGTAATATCTTCTGTTTTTTACTTTGTTTATTGTTTCTTGTTTAGTAATTACTGTACTGTCTTGTGCCGTTTTGCACACGTCTTGCACACGTGCACTTCATGTAGTCCTGTGTAAGTAGCTTTGTGTTGTTTTATGTAGCACCATGGTCCTGGAGGAACATTCTTTCCTTTCACTGTATACTGTACCAGCTATATATGGCTAAAATGACAATAAAGCCACTTTGACAAAGGTGACAAGCCCGTAATGGCCACTGCATGTGAACTTGGACTTTCACAATCGGCCATCATAAGGATGACAACCAACGATGTTCGGTAGGTTAGGTGTGTTAAATGCATTTTTGATTTACGATATTTTCAACTTACGATGGGTTTATCGGAATGTAACTCCATCATAAGTCGGGGACCACCTGTACAAACAAATATACATACAAACAACATTGATTGTTGAAGAAAAAGCGACAGCCTCAGTGACGGAAACACACAACAAGTAGCGACAGACACAACACTGGAATAACAGGAAGAACAAATAAAAGCATTCAGTGACAGTAGGTACTTGTGGACTTTTCTCTAACTCCATGTGGTTCCAGTTAAGATGGGTGAGGTCTATATTAATTAATAACTGATGAAATAAATGAATAAATAAAAAAAGAAGAGAGGCAACAAAGCATGTTTTTTAATTAGAGTCAATTTCAGCATGTTGCTTTGCCTGCTTGACACCCCAACCTCTGAAGCTGATGAATATTCGGGGAGATGAAATGAACTTTAATGAGTTTTTCCCCAATTAGCCTTTGAACAGTGATATGTAGAATATTAAGTATGCGCTTTACTAGGTCAGAACTTTCCCACTTAACCTGAGTGGAGGCATGGTGCAGAGCCCCAGGTAGCATCTCCTGCTCCACTGGCTCATGGCTCGGCCCACTACACTGCCTAAAGAACATACTCCATTTGCTTAGCAGACTGTCATCTATTTACACACCAGAGTCCCTTCTAAGAATACAAAAAATTTCTGTTCGAACCTGGACCTGCCATCTTTTAATTTTTTCAATACATGTACAATTTGATCATTTGTCTCGCTGAATTTCAGAGCTTTTACCATTACCTACAACACTCTTCACGTTTGTCTGGTTTCGGATCACTGCTGAGAATATCCTATTTTCCATTTGCCCAAGACACCATTTCCACGCTCAGCATAAAATATATACATGTCATTATGCTTCATAACAAGGGGTAAAATGAAGGTTCTACCAAGTGGAGGTTCTTCTGCTACTCTGCTGCAGCAGTGTGTTTTACTGCCAATGGGTGCCGTCAGCCAGCCCAGCGGGCGCTGAGCTCTACTTCTTGGCACTGCCGGCCACATGTCACCATTCATGTCCTCTCTCGGCCAGGACACCAAGTGAGCCCAGTGATGGCCAGGGGCCAGTGGCAGGGGAACTGGGTGGAGAACCCATCTAGGATGAGGTCTTGAACACCATGCGAACCTATCTGTTCACTACCGCACTTCCCCTTGCAGGTGGGGTGCGGGTGGGGGTTGGGGGACGAACACCAGGCCCACTTCATCTTGACACCTGCCTTTCTGAGACAAGACGCACTACGGTTTGCTAATGACTTTGTCCTGGATTTCCCGCCGACTCCAGCCCCTTCAGTCCTCTCTCCCCGGCTGTGTCCTTCGGCTAATACGCTTTCCGATGCGGAATGCAAAGCCATAGGAACACTGCGCTGATTCTGGGTGCGGCAGACTTAGAAAGGCAAAGCGTTGTGCGAGAGCAGCGCAACCTGCCAAAAGGGCCCGGCTGCCTACGAGGGCCGCTCTAAAGCTGCAGGGCAGAGCTGAGAGCTCCAGTTTAATTAAACCATCACAAACTCGCTTAGAACAGCAATCAGTTTAATGATCAAAAAGGGCTTTCAAAGCCGTGTGGATTTGTCCTTTTCCGCGGATTCATGGGAGCATTTCTCATAAACAAACAAGCCTTGATTTGCACACGGATGGAGGATGGAGTCCTTTAAAAAAACCCAGGCTCACATCGCATATCTGCTCCTTCATTTTCTCTGTGTGCTAAGAATAACTGTGGTCCCTCGCCAAAAAAGTTAAGAAGCTATCAGTTCTGAAACCTGGCCAAGCACTTGCAGTTAAAGTACAGATTCCTGGCTTGGAACAAGAAGAAAAAAATGGGAAAGAAAAACAAACCTCTATCTTTCCTTTTTTTTCGGAAATGGCTCTTTGCATTTGTTTTGACTGATTTACCAGCTCGCTTATCTCAAAGGCCGAAGCAATGCTGCACATTTCTATCAGAAATCATTACAGACCATTTCAAATCATTTCCGCACAGCTAATTTCATAATGGCAGAAGGAAACATTGATTGTAACCAGATGCCTCATATCTGCTTTATGGAAACTGGCCACAGCAATTAGAGTAAGAAGCCTGAGTGGCTTGACTTTCCGCATTTCACTGAGACTCCCTTCTTGCGCCCGGGAAGCCTTCTGTGCACGTGTCCAAAGCGTTGTCCATCGTCACAGGGGACAACACAGGGGCTAATAGCGATCCGTCGGGCCTGGAGCAAAGAATGCCAAGTATGTTCACTGACCCTTCGTACTGCACTGTGTTATGAGACCCACAATCCATGTAGTCTCCATCACATGTGTCAGACTTTTCAACAAATGAAAACACATACAGGATGAACTAAATAATGGCTCCAGCCAGTAACACTCTTCTTTCAGGTCCTTGCTGCTTAACAAAGTGCAGTGCTAATATCAAAGTGCTGTTGTTCCATGGACAACACTAAGGGCCAGGGCGAATAGAGCCCTACAGCAGGTAGAGTGGTAGGTGCAGTACTGTGATGTCAATGCATTATTCAGCAGAGACAGCTTGTTTCCATAACGCACATTGCGTGGAAAAAGGAGGACGGTACGCCGGCTGCACAATACTGCTGTTTACATTAACACGTGCGCAGCCCAGTCTTTATTTATCCATAACAGCTGCACTGTTGCTTCCTGTGTGCCCGCAGTGTCACCAGTCTGCTAGGGGGTGGTGCCATTCCCACTTCCAGTTGGAGGAAAGGCAAGAAACTCAGGCTGTGGCTGCCATGGCAACGTGGACCTTCAAATAACGTGGCATGTCTGGCCAAAGCAGCCTTTGAGTCTGCTTCTTTCGACCATCGATCTTCTGTGCCAAAGTCACAATCTTACCTGTTTATACAGTCTTCCATTTTACTTGAAGCAACAGAGCTGAAATGTTTTGCTAAGGGGTACAATGGTGGTGCTTCTCCATCATGTGAGCTGTCAACCATCTGCTGCCCTGCTTGTCAACAACCACAGCTCAGACTTCCTGCTGGGGAATCATGTAGTCCACAGGTTCCCATCTATGGGAACAAGCCCAGTCATTTTTCACATGGATGCCACCACCATCCAGCACTTCCTTCTGAGCTTATCCTGCCAATGAGTTACTCTGCCTCAATGAGGTACACTCTGCTTCTTCACTGAGTTACTCTACCTAACTAAGACAATGCACCTCTTTGAGCTATTCTTCTTTAATAAGGGACTTTACCTCAGTGTGTTCCCCCCGTTGTACCCCAGTAAGGTACTCTCCCTTGCTGGGGTGCTCCACCTCAAACTCCAGCTCAAGATGATACTCAGCCTCAATCAGCTACTCCACTGTATGTCAAAGAGTAACTCTACTCAACCTCACTGAACCACCGTACCCAAGCAAAAAAAACAGTGTGGTCCGACTGCTAGAAAACCCTGCTGCCATCCCTCTCTGAAGAAGAGCCATGTTCAGGACAGTGATCTCCAATGTATGTATTTGGGCAGCGGAGGTGGGGAACGGGAGCATCCTTGAGAATCTGAGAGAGTCTCTTGCACAAAGCTGAAGAGACGTGGAATGAGGCTCAAACGAGACTTTGCTTGAAACCACAAAAAGGACAAGAAGTATGAAAGAAACAGAAATCATGTCCTGCAGTTAGCTCACAAGAGGGCATTCTTTACCAGCTTGTCTAATACCATGACACACAATATCATTTCCTTGAGTACAAAGGACACAGAGAGAGCAGATCGAGGAACAGAGCTGAAATACTTTTATTTTACATTAGGTGCCTGTTTGGTAACATGAATATTTCATTATCTCATAAAACCTTTTCTTTTTCCAAGCACTATCTCAAATGACTGCCCCTCTGTGGAAATACAGCCCTTCTGTGCACAATTGGCGGAATTAACAGAAGATGTGCAACTCAGCCCTTCAGCGTGGAATTGATAGGAAGCTTTGTGCTGATACCTTTCTGCGAGGAGGTTTTGTTTCCCGTTGCGCTGCCTGGAAAGGGGGCCGTCAGCCGGAGAGCCAGAGAGTCAGTGAGTGCTCTCCCAAATGGTTCACATATGAGTGAACCTGAAACCATCCGGAGCGAGGAGATTAAAGGCGCGGGTCCCCCTTCCCCCGCAGGCCCCCCATCGCCAGGATCCAGTGCGCATGGGCCACAGTGGAAAGGGGGGACCTTGCCTCCAGCAACGTACCGCGCACCACTTACTGACCAGCAGGCTGTGATTTATAGACTGGGAAAGTTGGGTTCATTCAATGGACTCCTGCACAAAAGGTGCTCCTTGCCAGAGGGGGCCCATTCATCACTATGTACCGATGTGTCACATTGTTTATCATACAGACTCAGTCTTCCGTGCACTCTCAGACCTGTCCCAGTAAACAAACCAGGCGCAATCATTATTAAAAGATTGAACCCTTTGTTTCAGCAAAGTCCAGGTAGCTTTTGGCTCTGCTGTGCAGATAGTCAAATTGATTGATTTCATTGTAGATGTATTATTTATTTTTATGAAGAGAAATTTCATTAGCAATAGCTTAGGGTTGTAGTGCAAGTCTTGGGAAGCTCCGGGTAGGTGGGGGAGTCAATAAGGGCTGCGTCCGTGTCGCTTTGATTCAGACAACAGATCTATTGGGACCTTTTGCAGTGGAGGCGACTGAGTCAAAGTGGACCGATGGAAAACAGACATGGCACACACCAAGAGCAGAAGCTCTGTCCTCCAGCGCACACAACACATCCAGCTCAGGTACGCAAACCTCATCAGCCAAGCGCTGCACCCACAGCTCCCGCAATCTGCTTACCTAATTGTCTTTCTGGGGACTCCAGAATCTAGGTCATTAAATGATCGGTGGGCATCGCTGGCATCATTAGGGAGAGTGCGCCTTACATGCCGTCGAGGGGTGTGCATTCATGTGCCATGCGCTCGCTCTCTCTCCCCCTTGTCTTTCTTGTCCGGTTTGCCCCGCTAATGTGCGTCCGGAGTGTGGGTATGCCATGAATGCCAAGGTGCGTGCTTACGTGTGTGGATGTCCGTGTCAGCCCATGCTTGTGTGTGTTTATACAAAGAGAGCCAGTGTGCAAAGAGCAAGCAAGCAAGATTGCGAGAGCGAGTTTGAATACGTCCCCCCCCTCCCGCCTGTCCGGCTTTCTTTTCAGAGCCCCACTGTCAGTGACCTACATCCACAGCTATTTGATGAAGCCAGCCTTTCTTTCTGCGCCCTTTGGAAAAACCAGAGTCCTGCTTTCCCCTAAATAAGAACAACAGAATGCTGCAGAAAAGGGGGTGGGGGAGTGGGAGTCTTGCAGTGGATTATTTTCCCCACGCATTAATAAAATATGGTAGCAGACCAGGTGCACATTGAATCTCTTTAAAAGTGCCTGGGGGCATCTTTGCTTTGCCTTGTCCCGACAGCGTGTGCTGTACATTAACCCGCCGCCTGCCTCCTCCTTGGCCTGCAGTGGCAGAGCCGACATTCCCGTGAAGAAAGAGCTCAATAAAGAGGCATTTTCATTAGAGAAACACACAACCGCTGACAGACAGTGCATACGGTGCACACGGTGCACACAGCGCACAGAGCGCACAGAGCGCACAGAGCGCACACAGCGCATACGGTACCCTTGCTGATTGGAGCACAGCAGAGTAGCTCAGGGACAACAGCTGGAGCCGCACAGAGCTGGAGGCAACAATGTCCATCCAGGGAGGGATTTAGAGAGGCAGAGATACACAGAAACAGAGGAGCGCAGAGACAGGGATGTGGAGACAGAAAGGCTCAGATGCAGGGTGACAGAGACTCGCACACCACAGTAGAGGAAAAGAGGCAAGACGATCCAGAGATAGAGGCAGGAGGCGAGGAAGACGCCAAAGAAGAGTGGCACAGAGGCAGGGAGACGGGGAGGCCATGTCAGTGGGGGGGGCACAGACACTGTCCTGCAGCTGAGAGCGGTCTTTGCCTCACTGCAAGCTTCATAAATAAGCACTTCATAGATGTTCAATTAAGTCACTAATTAAGTCATTAATTAAGATGGACCGTCCGTGACGCTGACGGAGAGTCAATGAGGATGCAGTCTAATGAGACGAATTAGGGGTGTAAATTTCCATAATGAGCAGTTTTGGATTTTGCGGGGAAACATCCTATCGATTATGTATCGCATTTCCTCTAGAATGCAATGGCACATTAATGGTATCGCTCATTTAGTTGATATCGGCTCTCCTCGAGATACATTTCCGCGGTCTCCTCGAACACATGCACACTGAACATCGTCAGCACACATTTGGCCTCTACATGTGCACACGCGTCAAAAACCTCACACAAGGAATTTCTCTGTGTCAGACGCACCCAGACACCAGCTGGTCCTTCTCCAAAACTTTCGCTCTCACACAGCACAGCACAGCACATGTAAGTGTGGGCCGGCAAACTCCCGATCCCGCAGGAGAAGGAGTTGAGTCCAGATCACAGCGCACCTCCCCCCTCGCCTCCTGCTGCCCACCTGGGCCGCTCTCCAGCCTAATTCTCCCCGACAGTGATGGATGGGCAAGGGTTACTGCGTCGCGCTCCCTAATAATGGGAACTTGTTGCATAAAAAGGAGCGCAGAGTCGAGGGCCACTGGTAAACACTCTGATTCAGATTAATGGTGTGGCTCTGAAGACACTTCTCCACATTACAGCAATGACTGTGACCGCTGTCAGTGGCATGCTGCTGGTGAGGGACTGCTGTGGCGGGCAGGGCGTTCCACACCCTGAGGGCAGCATGTCTTTAACCACCTTCTTAAGCCCACACTTGCTTCCTTCTCTCCCGTGTGCAGCTTGACCCTCACTTTGACCCAAATAGGACTCCCCACTTTGTGTTAGCTGTAACTGGTACAACTTCAAGGCTCAGTTTGTACTGTCATGTTTGAGTGTGAGCACCATTTTGCCCTTGGTCTCATTTTCTATGGTTTTGTGGTAGGGTTAATGCCCATCGTAACAGCAGCAGCAGCACATGAAGATTTTTCGCTTAACCTTCTGTGCGCCCTCACTCGTTCAGCTTAACAAGCTCTCCCAGCACAAGAGAGCCATGGGCTTAGTGCGAGCGCCTAGGTGGGCAAAATGTGTAACAGTGTGCCATTCGTACTGGTCCAAATGCGTTGCATCATTTACACACTATGGTTTACTGAAACCGGTAATGTGCTCCAGTGGAAGTTTATAAGACCACAAGTGAACTCTGACCTCCTGTAATTCTCCCTTGTTCATTATTTTTGCACCGAACAATGCTACTCTCACAAACCTCGGTGACACACTCAGTGTGTATGTCGTGTATGTCATTGTATTATGGCATACTGTCATATGGCACTGGTGGCGTTCCACCCAAAACCAGGACGCATACAATTAAAGATGGCAATGTCCCAGTGAAATACCTTTTTCCTTCAACATCTTCTTCATGTTGAGTCCAGCCTCTCGATCCCCAAGCTCTCCATCAGGAGGGTTCAGAACTGCAGAGACAAAGAGCTGAATCAAGCAACGGGTCCAAGGGACACACAGGCAAACTGTTAGCGCACCACACAGCCAAAGAGAAACATTCTAATGAGTAACTTCAATGTACATAGGCACTCTTATTGCTCTTCTTTGCACGAGTAATTTGCGAGTCACCAAACAAAGCGTAGAATTACGGCCAGGGGAAGGATGAGGGCAAAGATGATAGGATACAGATGCCTCGAGGGGGAAGAAGGGCATCATCTCACCCAGGCGGTCTGGGGTTTGTTGATGTGGTGCTGGTGAGCTTGAGGCGCTGCTGCTGGGGTGCGAGGAGGGCTGGGACCCAGGGCGTGGGGGCTCCTCCAAGGATGGTGCAGGGGAGGGGCTATCCTGGACACACTCCTGAGAAGGTGGGGAGACCCAGAGAACCATCAGCCTACATAATACTATGCCAAAAGCCTGAAATCAGGGCACATAGCTCATATTTGACTCATAACTGGCTCTGCTCCGTTTTTCTGTCCACGACTCATTCACATGTTCTGAAACTGCTGCAAATCGGTACGTGTGGATTAGGTAACAAAAAGGGAAAATGAATTCGGACAATAAATACACACAAATGTGCTGAATGATGCTCTAACAGTGTTATTTCCTTAATTTGGAAAAAAGAGTCCCAGAAATAGCCATGGCAGCCCCAGAGTCCTAAAGAATTGTTCTGTAGGCCCGGGTGAGACAAGTCAAGGTGGTGCCGGCCCTGCTGACACGGTGGTGCCCCCCCCCTTCCCACCCCACTGCTGCTTTCTGCTCGGATGTCTTTGCAGGGTAGAGCAAACAGGACAAGGCAGGAGGAAGGGAGAGGGAGATGCTGGGAGTGTACACAGTACCAGACGCTGCACCCCCTCTGCCATCTGCGGACCGGGTGTCACTGTTTAAATAGAGCAGATCTGTGCCACGCAGCCCAGTGCGCTCGCTAAAAATACCCCCCCCAACATTCATGCGCGATCTCTAAAAATACCCCGACATTTGTCAAAGCTGCGCAGGGGTTGTGCAGACAATCAGGTGCTGGACTTGAACGCAGGCTGATTCAAGGTAAACGCCTTTGCTAGGGTGGGGCAGCAGGGCAGCAGTGGAGCAGTGGCTGTGAAAACTGAAGCAGTAATGCAAATCAGAGAGGGAAGTGGCGGGCAAAGCAGCGTATTTGTCACGCTGTATTGAGCGGAATGCTGCTCCGCTTCCCTGAGATAGCTCGTTGCGAGCCGGCAGTCAATCATCAACCCCCCCCCACAGAACCCCCACCCCACGAATGTGAATGGGAAGTGAGAGCGAGCACACTGCTTGTGGATTCCGCCCCAGGCACACACTCATGTGCATTGTGCACTAAGCTGCTCCCTGTAACGTACACCTCCCATCTCAATCTGCCTGCACTCCCTTCGTGAAGTTTACCCAGAATTCTCTTGCTGGGAGCCAATTGGGAAGAATTAAGGAACATCAGTGAAGAAATATTTGGCGGGAGAGACGTGGCTCTTCATGTCATCGCGGTTGCGTGTCCCTACAGAAATTCCACGCGGACGGTGTACTAATGTAGAAATAAGCCCTCTGGAGTAATAGCTGGGTACACATTGAAAGAACCCCTGAGTGCTTCACACTCCACGAAGGAGGCAGCAATCAGACATGATTTCTGCTAATGACAAAGCTCTCTGCAAAGTGTGTGCTCAACAGCAGCTGGTTTCCAGAGGTAGGGAACACACAGTGTAGATACAGGCCTGCACCAGTACAAAAAAGAAATAAGGCCTTTTGTGTACAGTCATGCGCTTCGGTTGCCTCTCTGGAACAGGAAGAAGGTCCTGGATAACAAGCTGTTTGCTGGTTAGCACACAGCAGACAATGGCTACAGTGTGTGGTGCTGTCTGGCGGCAAGCCCGCTGTCTTACCTTGATGACGGAGGCTCCAGCTCGGGACAGGGGGCTGTGCATCTGAGCAGCAGCGGCCATGTTTGCAATCGTGTTCAGGTGGTTCATCTGGTTCATTGCCATGGCAACTGATGCAGGAGGGAGACTAACAGGAAGGAGGGGGTGGGGCATCATCATAAATGGGAGGTCCAGCCCTGCAGAGAGATTCCAGCTGGCTTTTAATGTTCCATTTCATTGCCACTAACATGTAAACATCATATATCACTTTACATACTGGAAGACTGTACACATCGCTGGAAAGAGGTGGACTATATCTGAGATGAACCTGCTGGTGCTGACACCCTCAATGCCCCTGCCCCGAAACACTGGCTCTGGCTCTTCCTTTCCTGGGAGGGGCAGTGTCACTGGTGGCTGCAGCTACTGACTCTGCTACGGTTCTTCTCGTACCCTGAACTCCTAGTCCCGCCTTACCCACAAACTACGAGGATCTACTAGGGATGGGGCAAATGTCACCATGAGACGACCAAGGAATGGAGATGGTCAGCGGGGGGCAGATGATGACTGGGTAAGGGAGCAGGGCAGTGCGTGGGGGTGCAGTGCTTTGGCGCTGAGTGAGGAGGAGCTCACTGGACTCACGGCTGGCCAGCAGGTGGTTCTGCTGCAGCGAGCTCAGGTGGGCACCGGACAAGCCGTGCTGGCCCGACAGGCCGCCGTGGCTCAAGCCGTGCTGGGCGGTGCCGGAGGGGGGGGACTGCAGCTTCTCCTTATCCCAGGAGGATTCGCTGCCACCTAGGGACACAGGGAGACACAGAGGCTCGTGTTGGCTGAGAGAGAGACAGAGAGCACGGGGCATTGCGGGAGGGCGGCTCTGCCCCACAGCCCATCAGAAATGCCGCAGTGCCAAGCAAGGGCAGCGCGTGGCAGCGCTACAGTGATGGTGCCAAGGGAGGCCGAGAGAGCGGTGCAGGGCAGCTCTGTAAGGCGCAGTGCCAAGCAAAGGCAACACAAGGCCGCACAGGTTAGCGTGGGAGGAGAACTCCACCCCATAGCATATCTGAATGCTACAGCGCTGGTTGACCGCAGCACAGGGCAGAACAGGGCAGCCCTACAGGGTGCAGTGCCCACCCACAGTGGCACAGCAGGCTGCCGCAGTTACCACCAGCCAGCCTGTGTCAGCAGCACAGCACTACAGCAATATGCGGCAGCCAGTCCGCCGAGCTGGGAATGCATGGGTTAATCTCTAAGCCCATTTCAGTCAATAAGGCTCAGGGTTGAGTGTCTCATACATAAATAAATCAATAAAATGAAATGCAATGAAAGCCCTGTTGTGAGGGGCCATAAAAAGAGTTAAGCAGAATCGCAAGGAAAAAACAGAGGAATCAAAATCATTGTATAATTCTGCTTAATAAGCAACTGAAGTCCTTTGAGTGAAATAACAGATGGTGTTTTTGCAACAGATTGCTGTGAGTGATTCTTTTAATAATAATGTGAATTAAATTCTTCCTCTGTAGGATCCCACCATTACATCGGGGAGCAATTTCAATGAGACAAAAAAACAGAGTTAAACTAATGGCTGAATGGAACACCTGAGGCCTGCCTGCGCTGCTGCGTGCACCATGCGACAGAACGGGTCGGGGTTCGAGGCTGCTGAGAGCCAGATCTGGGCCTGGGTCGGGGGGGGGGGACACAGAGCTCTGAGATGCTTCCGAGTTTAAGTCATCGAGAGTTATGATCGGAACACATCAGGAGTCGCCGCACAAGCTCCAGGGTGACATGAGGAAGGGAAGAAAATGAGAGCGAGGAGTGAAGACACTCTGACACGAACATGTGGGCCTCTCTGTCGCTGAGCGCTGCAACACCACTGTGTAGTTACTCAGAGTCTACTGCAGGCTGGGGGTGGAGGTTCCACCATAATGTCACTGCGCCAACCCCCCCCGCTCCAGAGCGAACGCCACTGTTTGAGGGGTAACTTGGGCTAAATGGGAGCCCTGAGCAAACAGTACAGCTAAACCTGTAAAATACCATGATCTGTGTGTGCGCTCTCATGCTAAAGTGCACTTTATGAGTGTCATTTTGCGACGCGAATGCAAAGCTCAAAGCTGCAAACTTATTTTAGGGTTTCCTTCCACTGAAGGTGAACAGAAGAGAACAGAAATGAGCTCATTATTTATGCTCTTAGTCCACGTTCAGCTGAGACGTGATTTCATTTCCTCTTTGCATTTCTACACTTACGGTACAAACTCTCTGGCATTCCCTCCCAGGTGGCGAGAGAACACCCTACTCCTTACCCCCAGGTAAAAGGTGTCAACGGGAGTGAGGCACGCAACCTGGCCTGGGCAGGAGGGTGGACACTCGTGGTGTGAGGTCAGCGCTCAGCTCTCAGCTGCAGGTCGGGTCACTTTGTTTTTATGGAGCTGCCGTCACTCCGCCGGTTTCGCCGCAGGAAGCGACATCGCAGCGACTGGGAGAGCGACAAAGCCAGCACGGGAGGAGAGCTGCAAACTGAATAGAGTCTCGGTGGTCTTTTCTCGGGGTGCAAAAAGAGGTACTGAAGTACAAAACTGGAGGTAAAGCGAGGAGGCACGCGGCGGTAGGAAGAAAGGAGCCATGAACGCTGGGCACGAGGGCCGGCAGAAAGGCACTCCCGGCCCTGGCGCTACAGCGTTACTTGCCCAGCTGCTTCTGAGCTCTTCTTAAAGCAGCATTTAAGAGTGTGTGAAGTGGCCCGCAAAAAAGAAAGAAGCATCTTTTCAGGGTTTTAATACACCGACAGTCCAATAATTCAACTGTTTGACCTCCGTCGCCGGATCCCGTGCGTGCAGCAGCAGTAAATCAGGGGGAGTGGAGTGTTAAAAACTCCAGCGCCGGTGCTGATGGCCCATTTGGGTCTTTTCCAGCAGCTCCGCCAGCGCCCGCTGCCAACGTAATTAGCCCGCGACTCCGCCAGTGTGGAGAGAGTGAGCTGCCATTAATACAGCGATTCCCCGACCTGTCCATCCGTCAGTCATGCTTTCAAAATGTGTCCATCACGGCTCCCCCCCTTAACCACACACTGACAGACCTGGTTAACAAGCTTCTTTAAAGACCCAGACCTAATTACAGCACAGACTCGAGTCCATGTCACAGGCCCCGCCATGCGCCCACCCACCCGTCCCCCCGCTCCCCCACGCTCCGTACACCTCACTTTCATCTCAGGCGACCTTTTTCTAGTGGAGGGAGCAGCTGAGTGCTAACAATCTGGGGTATTAATCCAAATGTACTTACATAAGACAAGGTTGGGCTGCAAACCCGTAATTGTGCCCCAAAGATACGTTTGTGCGTCTTCGTTATTGCGGCACTGAACGCAAGCGCATCTGTGAAAGCTCACTGTAGCAGCAACAGCAATGCTGGGACTGGTGCTTCTCAAAGCAATAACTTAGTAACGCACATGTCACGTGAGGAAGCAGAAGATGAAGCAGCGTTAAGTGCGCCTCCGGAAGAACCTCGGTGCATCGCGTGCTGTTCCCCTTCTGAAGGCCACCTTCCACAGCACGGATCCCCGGGTCGCGTCCCACAAAAAATGCTCGTCACAGTTCGAGTCCACGAAAGCGCACCGTCGCTCCCAGTGACATTTGCCGAGCCGCTGCCCTATAAGGACAACCAACGCAGATGCGCTACAGTAACGCACACACTCCTCCGGACTGACAGGGGGTTATTGATAAGGGTCCTTTCAACGAACTAACGCGCTCCATGCTGATGATCGGTGTGGCTCCGTTCGCTCCACCGCATATTTCATTGTGATCGATAGCCAGCTGTTCATCCGTCCCCCATCTATAGCACCCTGACCAGCTCTGCCGCACCCCCAGCCTCACCCCTCAATGGCCTAGGCCTTGTATGCTATTGATTTGTATCTACAGAGACATCAGGGGTAGGAGGTCAACATTTACCTGTCAATACTGCAAAACCACCAAATAAGTATGGATGATGCCAGTAAGCCAAAGGCAACAAGTGGGACGGTAAATTTTAGCACTGGAAATTTTGTTCTTATGACTGCTGGTGAAGGTGAGCTAATATAATTTCTTCTTCTTATTATTATTATTATTATTATTATTATTATTATTATTATTAGCAGCAGTAGTATTACTGCTGTATTATTATTGCTGTAAACACTATTGCTTCTGCTGTTGCTCAGCAGGTGCCACATGAGCTATTACTACAGCAACTAAAACCATGCCAAATATTTAAAGTTCCCCCCACTTAGAAAGGCAGACATTTTACATAAGTAATGTAGAATAATTATTATTACTTTATTTAGCTAATGCTGTTGCCCAAGGTGAATCTTTAGAACATCAGATAAGTGCCTTTATAATGATTTACCCATTTATACAGCAGGGTATTTTTACTGCATCAATCCAGGGTATTTAGCTCGATCAAGGGTACTAGAACAGAAAAGGATTCCTTCAGATTACAAAGGAAAAGCACTAACAGCTGCACCACCAGCCGAATAACTGACTTGTACAAAGGTTAAACAGCAAGGATCCTCACGGAGCTTGAATGAGTAACCTTCTGGATACAAGATGAGGACCTTAAACGCAGTACAGTTACTTGACAAGACAAGAGGAAGAATTTCATCAGAGGCAATATGTAGTACAGCAGTTAAGGCTCTCGGCTGGCGAGCCTGAGGTCCGGGGTTCAATTGTACTACTGCTGTGGTACTCGGTGGAAACAGTACGAAGACCGGGTCGTACCAACGGTATGTTTTAGCACCTCATTGCTATAATTTCCTAACAGTGTAAAAAAGGTGTAAGTTGAAGAAGAAAAGTCACGTCATCGAATGTGTGCTGCCTTAAAAAGGGAAAATGGATCTTCATGACCTAAAGTGTCTCTCATGTTCCTCTGCAGTTGGACAGAGTTTGGAGGATCCCGCTGAACACACTGTCTGGGACCACAAGGGAATGCTGTTGTACGGCTCTGCTACGCACACACTCGCACAGATTAAAGTCCTCCTGAGTCATAAGCGCAGGTGATCATGGCTGAGCTCACATTAGCGTGTGGGGAAATAGTCCTAAACTGTTTAGTTGCACTTGTTTACGGAAAGGGGCGCACCGAGCGCAGACAGACAGGATGCTACCCACGCATGTTCAGTTCGAGAGCAACAAGGCCGTGTCAGTGCTGCACTCTGAAGACCTCAGCATTCGCTCATTCAAAAGTCTTTCCAATTGTATTTGCGGTCGGCTTGCACTCTGAGTGAGTAGGGTGATGAAGCACAGATATGGAGAGTGGACAGCGATCCTTCTCCTTTGAACTGGAGAGACACGTCACCTTCCTTATTTAAAGTGCCGTCAGAGCAACACAGATACAGACTGTTCTGGCAGCAGCAGTGCACATGAGCCGTTCATTGCAAAGCGGTACTCCTCACGAAGCTCGCAGCCGTTCTGTGTATGCAGGCGCTACGTGCGTGTGTGTGCGTGTGTGTGTGTGTGTGTGTGTGTGTGTGTGTGTGTTTCTTGTACTTGGAGCCATTAGTGTGACACAGGCTTTGAGGATGACCATCCATGCCCCTGGTTTTATCACAACACATTTGCGATGGAAACATTTGAAAGGGAGCCCACAGTGAAAGACACGCACACATACAGTACAAGTGTGCGCACACGCACACGCGCACGCACGCGCACACACACACACACACACACACACACACACACACACACCAAGGTATCGGGGAGCGTGCTGACAGCTTGTGGCGGGCGGCGGGCGGCACACTGGCGCTGTGTTTGTCATATTTCTTGTGGGCCTCGCCATCTGCCAGGGTGGCATTTTCATGGCTGTTTACCCTGACTCCCGCCAAGGAATCATCTGCCACCGCATAATGCCGCCCGCAAAAAAACGGGGATTAAGTTGGTAATGCAACTGAGACTATTGCTAATTTGGTGTAATTGGGAAGAAATGAAGATAAATGAGGGCGAGGAAGGCGAGGCAATCAGTGCAGCAGGCAGTACAGCTGTGCTTTTGGCCAAACTCCCCGCGGCCCCTGCGCTCAACAAGGTACATGCAAATTCACACTAATGACAAATATGGTAGCCACAGTTTCCCGTGTCAGCCTCGTACACTCTTACTTTTTTCTGTTTATTTAACCTCCATTACCTGGCCTCTAAGAAAAAAAAAGACAAAATATGAGATGAAAATAAAAAAGACCACACTGCCTTGCTGGTGTCTGAAAAGCCAACCCTTCATCACAGACATAAGTGAGTTCGTACGATTAACGCTACGGACCTCTCTGGGACGCTGTTCACGCTTCCTCGTGGATCACCGTGCCATGCCACGGTAAGGGTTTGTGCGGACGAGGTGCGCCGCTATTCTCTCGGACGGCCGACATCTGTTCCCGGGCGCTCCTCTCCTTGCTGAAGGTTAGCCGATGATGGAGGGTGACTGCGAATGGCAGCGTCTTTTTAGGCTTCTGCGGGGCGTCTCCCATGCCCCCGTGTCCTCCCGAGCTGTGCCAGACACCCCTCCGGCCCCCGGCTCCCCGTCTGCCAACTCCACGCAGATGTACCCCCTCCCCCACCTCCATCCCCACCAAACCCCCCAAGGAGGCTGCTCTCTGGAGCTTCTGCACAACTGCTATTTATCAGCCCGAGTCTCCTTGGTGACAAGACATCTGGATGTGTCTTCATGTGCTGCTGGCCACTGACTTGGGGCAGCTCCGCTTCGATACATGTACATCGTCCGTCAAACAAATTGATTGGAGGAGGAGGAAGGTTGCGCGAAGAAAGCAAACACTCGTTTTGGGTGCCTCTTTGTCTTTGTGTGAGGAGCAGCAGCAGAACGCAGCAGTTATCCATAATTAACACTGTCTCCGTGAGCTCAGCTGGCGAAGGGGGTGGGGTGGGCTCCAAAACGCACCGCTTCGGCCCTCAAACCGGCGTTTACCTACAGAATTCATCGTAATCCTTAACAAGCATTCGTGTCCAGCTGAAGAGGTTTATTCTCAGCAGCGCTAAATCGCATTAGGTTCAGCGTGCAGCGGAACTCCGTCTCTCTGGGAGGAGAAGCAACCGTGAGCAGGGAGAAAACATGGAGACATATGTCTTTACATATTTATGAAACGACCTCGGATTAAAAAGAAGGAGGGAGCGGGGGGATCGTGGAAAACTCCATTTACATGCAATAATAAAAAGTAATGAAAAATATAAATGGTCAGTCATTAATTCGCTCCCAGAACAATGCGAGTACAATCCACGAGAGGCACTTGCAAAGGTGTTTGAATTGAAAGAGAAAACGATTAAAGAGATCTCTTAATGAAGTGTTAATTGCTGTGAGTAAATAGATGAAAGTTGGAGGTAGGAAAGCCCCTGACAGAGCGAGAATTAATCTCTCGGAGAAGACGCTGTTCTCCGGCGCAAATATCAGAATAAATGTACGGCTGTAAACACGCCTTCTCCAAAAAGTGCAGCTGCTGCCGGAGGCAGAGTGGAGCACGCAGCTTGTACGCCGTCCTGCAGTTGGGCCCGGACCAGGACACGCATTGTGGGATTGGGATTGTACCGTGGCGTTGTGGGATTGTGGCACTGTGGCAATGCTCAAGCTCTTCCTACATCTCGTCCACCAGCACACGCCTACTTTGCATCTAATATGAAAATAAAAACGTAGATATGTAAAGTGTACCTCAAAGTACTTTTTACCATGTTTGTCCAAATGAAAGCTCATTAAGAAGCTTCTCGGAGACGAGGTCAAAAGATGCAGTTTAATTGTGGAACAATTTTGTTCATAAATGTCTAGACAACTAGAGGAAAACACAAGTTAATTTTTTCTATGAAGTGCACTTGTTCCTTCTTCATTTTCTCCCCCGCCACTTGTCTCTCTTCTCACCCTGGACTCTTTTACAGTTACATCCTTACTTCTGTATTTTCCTGTTAGTTTTTCTTTAGTTTTTTATTTAGCACTCTCACTCAAAACTGGGGTATCAATTACACAGATTTGCAATTTATAGAATGCAAACAGCGAGGGAAAATACAGCTGAGTTACTGCGCAGTGGGCTTTACTCTGAGGAGCCCTAGGTGTCCGACAGCACGGCCTTTGTCCACTCGCGTCTCTCTTACATTTGCATAAACCTAACCCACTTGTCCTGTGTAGTTTCTTAGTGCTGCACATCACATGTAAATATTTTCAGTATTATTTAAAATGCCTGTGCATATTCTGTATATTCTGTAATTGTGTATATATTATATATTGCCAGACTCTGAGCTGTGTGCTGCACTGTCCTGTGTCTGCACTTGTTGTGTACCAGATGTCCTGTGTGGCACGGAGGTCCGAAAATAAGTGACATTTCGTTCCCCTGTACCTATGTGTATTTCAATGGCCAAGAGGAATGACAGTAAAGTTGACTTTAAAGTTTGACCCTTCTTTGAGAGGAGAGCAGAAGAAGAGAGACGCAGAGATGAGATCCTGGAGATGAAGGTCGTGTCGCATGCTGCGGGGCTACAGTGCAAATCGCAAATCATCACTCGGCTCTTAGGTCGTCATAATGTGTCTGAGCACTCAGAGCTGAGCCAAGGAGCTTCTCCTGGACATAAGGACGCGCAACGGTTAAGGACACAGATGTTACCCAAAAACCGTTGGCTCAAGTCCCGGGACGAGCTGCAGTGCCTTTGAACAATGCATTTAATTTGAATCGCTTCAATAAAAACATCAAGCTGGATAAATGTGTGAAATGTTATGTTGTTTTCTGGCGAGAAAAGTAAACAACTGATGTTGACCCATCGAAATGCAGCTTTGGAAATATATATATCAATTCCAAAAAGAAAATGTGCTATTGCCCTGAACTGTGTTTTTAATCTGCCTCATAAGTGGAAACTGTTTTTTTATCGATCGTATCAGACGAGCTGGAGACACAGGGGGCGTCTGCTGTGGGACAGAGAGAGAGACTCGCAGGGACAGGGCTATGAAAGAGCACTCGTTCCACATATGCAGAGCCACACTGCGCCGCACCGCACCAGACTGCAGCGAGGGCCAACACACAGCGACTTCCCCAGGCCTCGTGACACACGACAGAAGGGCCCGGGGGGCAGAGGCCTCCCGTTAGCCGGGGGCAAATAAAGGCTGATGTTGACCTGCGCAGATTTGCGGGACCTGAGGAAGGCGGCATGGTTAAACACGGCGTTCAACGAGCCCAGTCTCAGCCTCAGCCGCCACGTGTAAACAAGGAGCACTACAAGGCAGAGGGTCACAGGGGCACAGGGGCACAGGGGCACAGGGGCACAGGGCCACGGGGTAGAGGGCGGGCTGCACCACCGAGCCACTCAGAGCAAAGAAAGTAACACTGAGCATACAGGTCACATGATGCCCAGCTCTCTCACCATGGACAGTGGAACTATGTGCTACACTAATTTTAATCAGAAATTAAAATGAATTATTTTTCCCCCAGCAACTGGTACCTGTTTGAGAGCACACTGGTTGATGTACATCACACCTTCAATTCTTTCTATCAGCTGTGTTGTTGTTGTTCCTATAACACAACAAGCTCTCTCAGTTAACAGACTGTTTCAGGCATCTGACATCCTTATGTAAGTGACCGAAGTTTGGAAAATATCAATTTAAATACCACGAGCTGACGCATGCTATCTGTAGAAAAACTAGAGTATTGCATTCATTTATGTGCACCATGTTGACGAAAGAGCACAGAAGTATTACATTAACATGATAATTAAATGCCTGAATACATTAACAACAATAACAACAACAATGGTAATAATGCCCAAAAGGGTATTCGGGTAATCATTTCCAATGGGAATTTTATTTAATGTACATTTACATAACATCATCTCTCACTGTTAACTACAGTGCGCAGTATGTCAAAAAGGGCTTAACTGCATTGTGGAATAAATGGAAATTAAAATATAGTATAATATAAAACAAGACAACTGACAGGCTCTTAGATCATTTTGTGCTATTTTTAATAACAATTACATTTACTGTTGAAAAAAGTAAAGGCGGTAAGTAAGTGAAAGAAATAAAACCAGTGTAGTAGACACAAATACAATTAATTTTCTCTGACAGCGTAGCTTATTGCTAGTAAGTATACACACAAAATGAGGGTAACGCTCATTAAGTGGCGCCTCAAAAGAAGCAGTTACCAAGTGGCCTGAGGATCACAATGACACCATGGTAACGCGTGTTTGTCGCCCTTCAGGGCACCGAACCGTAGAAAATGCAATTACCAATAGTCAATAATTCAGACATGTCTATTCAGTCAAAGTTAAGGGAGTGGGAACAAGGCCACCTGAGAGGGTAAGTTGGCCTTTATTGTTGCATTGGAACCGCACCCCTGAACCCCCGAGGAGTGCTGGGGTAACACTCAGAAAAGGTAGGAAGGCACACAGCCTCATCATAAGGAGCGACACGTTCCGAGCGACAGGAAGAATCCGAATTTGTCTGACATGCGTTTTACTAGGAATCTCTGCCGAGAGACGTGATGTCAGACAGCGGGAGCTGAGCGACAGGGGAGATGAGAGGCGCCGCGAACGTGCATATTTACACACTTCAGACAAAACACTCCTGAAAGATTTGCTTCAAAGGAGCATGTGAAAGCTGATCCTCTTGCTCGGCCTCCCTCGGCTCCGCCGCTCGCACCCGCCTCCTCCAGCCTTTCCGTGGCCAGGAGACGGTGCCGGTGCCACGCGTCTCACCAGCGCCCGGCCCCGAGTGCGTCCGGCTGGCTGCCCCGCGCAACGCCTCCTCCCACGACCCACGGCCGCTCACCCATGCCTTTCACCTCAGCACAGACATGCAGCATACATCAGAGCGCTCGCTTCCTTTTGAGCGGCTCACGATGGGCGCGCCTTTGATAGCCACTAGTATTAAGAGAGAAGAACGAGGGGAGAAATAAGTCTCTTTGATTACCCCCCCGTGTTTACATATCAATGAAGTTGAGCAAATACAGGAGCCCAACAATTCTCGATTAGTCTCTCACAAGTGAATAAAGCCCTGTTTCTGTACATAACACGGATGTGCAGACGAGCAAAGAAACACACATAAACACACACACATGCATTAACATTCTTGCTGGCGCTAATAATCCCTACTAAGTACACTGAACCCCGGGTGCTTGGTTGAGGCCGCCGTCAGGGTTCGCTATGCATTGAGTGTTTATCCTCTGCTGGCTGGCTAATTTGGTATTTAGAAATGAAAGTGTCTTTACAGGTTTTCATTAGACATCATTTTGAGGCTCATTTAAAATCAATCCCCCCTCTGCCGCTCTCGCGCACCCGCTTGTCAGACGGATGAAAAATGACGGGGAGCGCGGGGCCTCCGATGGCCCTCGTCCGTTGCACTACCCTGATCTGTTCATACAGTATCATCTGGTACAAAGTGTGGGCAATTCCCACATCTAATTACAAACAGGAATTCGGGGTCATTAAACAAAATACATTTCCATTAGCTGGACTGCAGGCTCAAACTAAATACCAGGGCCTCTCACTTTTTGTACTCCCTGTGTCCCCACTGCTCTGCTCAGCCGTTCCCACAAGCTGCTCACAGACAAGATCTCTCTTGCTGTCTCCCTAACACACACACACACACACACACACACACAGACACACACACACACAGACACATAGGAGAAGAACAGCATTAGATTAATTACCCCGTCGTCCTGCTATGTTTGAAGATGCGTGATAAGGTATTCAGGGAGGCGGTTTCCACATTGACCCGGTGCCGCTGCAAGGACCCGCCGCTTCAATACCGACACGTTCTGCTCAAGGTCGGCACACGGCACCCTGCGAGCTGAGAGCACTTTGGAAGGGTGCGGTCTCCTTGACCCCGGAGAGGCAGCAAGGTGCAGTACGAAGAAAGGAACCTAAGATGCAGCGACAAACACTTCTCTCCCGTTCCTCAGTTCCATGTGACCACAGAGAGGACAAATAATGAGTTAAAAACTGCAGGATCGACATTTAGATGTCACAGAGAGGGCAAGTTCACTGTCCCTGTCCTCCCTCGTACCCTTATTCACTCACTGCCAGTGAGGTCCACAAGCACACAGAGCCCGTAATGATCATTTCCGGTGTGAACGGCCCCCTGGGGCTCTGTGTTCTCCACACAAAGTGACCCGGCCTTCTCTGTTTACTTCCTTGAATGATTAATGCACAATGTGCCGCATATTTGGCTGATATCTTTCCTTCCGACTTTCCCTAAACACATTAATGGCAAGCGAAGGTTTCGGCCTTGGCTGCAGGAAATTCGAGTTTTGCCACGCCACTGAGAGCTGACGTCAAAGAGTGGAAAAGACGTGGAGAGGTGAGGAAGCTCACCTTGTGGCGGGGTGCTCATTTGAGCTTGAACCCTAAGCACAGCCCTTGCTTCTTGTGAAGGAAGAGCTGCTCCTTTCAGTTAGTGGCCTCCTTCCGACGCCAGTACATAAACCAGGGTTTCACTCGCAGAGCTCCCTGAGAGTCAAGTCACAGCTCAGGATCTTAGTACCCGACATACATTGTGGTCAAAGCCTTTCAGACAATGTCTGCATCTGTGTGTAGCTTTGCATTTGTGTGTGTGACGCGTGTACGTGTGTATGTGTGTCAGGCTGCTTTGATATGAGTAGTCACCACACAGCACCTGTCCCCTGGATATTTATGATTTATGGTTCATTAACTCTTGATGCCTGAAAGTCAGGAAATGCTTCAATGGGAAGACCAAGCAATGAAGAAACATCTGAGATGTGAGGACATGGAGGAGACTGGAAGAGACAGTGCTGAGGGGACGCATCTCCCACAACCTGGATGTTAGTCTCACCTGGCTGTTCCATGGGTCTCCACATGGGGTGCTACTGAGCCCACATCTAGATCCTGAGGTACAGAGTGCAGAGCGCAGACACCAAGGTGATGTAAGGAAGGCTGTGGCCTCAAAGCACAGACCTATGCACATGCACACATGCTCAAGGGTACCATCTTTTGTTCAATCCCAAAACAGTTAAAGCCTTAAGGCTGTGGACACCCCACAAAAATACTTTACTTGTCAGAACTGTTTACACCTCCCAGGTTCTCTAGGACTCTTCACTTGACTACACTCAGTCCTCGTATAAATATAACAGTATAAAGGGATCCCGCACAACAAAAA
Source organism: Scleropages formosus (assembly GCF_900964775.1). Lineage (NCBI taxonomy): Eukaryota > Metazoa > Chordata > Actinopteri > Osteoglossiformes > Osteoglossidae > Scleropages > Scleropages formosus. The sequence goes on along the minus strand of NC_041809.1, from coordinate 38,084,115 downwards.
TGGCCAAATATGTGTCTTTTTCCATTCAACTAACGTGTCATTCACTGCACACTTATCTGTTCCTTTTATTTCTGCAACAAGTATTTCACTCATTGCCAACTATGTCTTTCAGTGTACAAAGCACACGGACACGACGGTTCCTCCACAACAAAACCATCTATTAAATATATTTCCCTGCTTCCTATTACACCCTTGTGCACTGGGGACATTGTGGCATGGCAGGTAAAACTGGTGCCTCACAGCTCCTAAGCTGCTGGGTGGGTGTGGGGTTTGAGTCCAGCCCAGGGTGTGGGGAGTTTGGACTGCCTCCGACAACCTTCCAAGTGGTTGCTTCAAGTTGGACTTGATGGCCTATCCATCCACCATCACCTTACAGTCTCATTCAACCACATCCCCTGACTATGGAAAACAAAGAACACTTTCAATACTACTATTATTAAATCATTTATCTGACACTTTTTCCAAAGCAAGTAATAATGTTTAGTTGACAAGTGCAATAATTTACCCATGCATACAGCAAAGCAACTTTCGCTGTCTGGATTCCTGGTCGCTTCCTTGCACAAAGGTAACACAGCAGGAGTGGTGATGAAACGTACCTCAGTAACGCTACACAGCGCCTTTAAGGGGACAGTAAGTAATCTTGTTTATTTCTTTATTTGATAAACATATAAGAAGCAAACTGTCATGTCTCATGGTTCCTGGATAGATTCTGGGTCTCTGTGACCCAGCAGTAGACAGGCAGTTACTGATAAACACACACATTTTCAGAACCGCTTGTCCCATATGGGGTCACGGGGAACCGGAGGCCTACCCGGTGACACAGGGCGTAAGGCCGGAGGGGGAGGGGACATACCCAGGACGGGACGCCAGTCCATCGCAAGGCACCCCAAGCAGGACTCGAACCCCAGACCCACCGGAAAGCAGGACTGTGGCCCAACCCACTGCGCCACTGCACCCCCCCTGCAGTTACTGATAATGAATTAATAAAATTAACATTAAAACACCAGCTAAAAATAATATTTTTTCTTAGAAATGGTGGTGTTATTGCCATGTGTAGAAATACCTTTTATTTTGGTATGTGAAAATATATTGTAATGTAAATGTAATGGTATGTTAATTTACAGTGACATATTTTCAGTGCAGGAACTGATTATTTTTTTCCATAAGAAACAAAGGTAATTTGACCCCTCAGAATGGCAATTCTTCTACCAGGGTTATTTCACAGAACACGTTAACACTGTGATGTAAGAAACAGATGTACAGTAACCCTTTCACTGCAGAATGCTCACACATACATAGCGCCCCAGTTCTGAATTGGCTTCTAATGAATATCATTTGCATGTGGCACAGTGGCACAACAGGTAGTGCGGCTGCCTCACAGTTTGAGGGCCGTGATTTCAGACGGAGCCTCGAATCCTGCCAAGGTGTTGTGGTCCTACACTGGATGAGTGGTTGATGAAAATGAGGAAACATATAGTGGAATTTTTATCTGAGATCAGAAATGACCCCTTTACTTCTTGTAATACAATATTGTCCTAATTTGAGTCACTGTAAGAGAAACAGTTCTCAGCACGTACCAGAGTTGTTTAAGTGTTTCGAAGCATCAGTGGTTCATAGTGCAGCAGCCAGCACATTTGACGGATTAGTGACAGAAGTAGAACGGGACTGTACAAAGAGCATCTTCCGACCCTCAGCTGACTAACAGGTGCAGAGCAGTGACAGCGAAAGCCGATACCACCGCCAGCCCACAGGCCACTACAGGGCCTACCTCACACGCAACAGTGTCAATATTTTGCAAAAACACAGTGCTTCTTGGTATCGGGTGGCTGGCACCTATTGGTCAGGGGTGGTGGTTGCTGTGGAGAGGGCCACTGTCTCCTGTTTCAGAGACAGTGGAGAAGGGGGGGGGCTGTGCAAGCAGAATGGGATGGGCATGGATCTGTTACACCTTTCATTGTGTGCGGCATGGCAGCAGGTGGGACTCAGCCTCTCGCTGACTCAGGCACTGAGGCAGAAAGCTATAGAGCCCCAAAGGCATTGTGGGTAAACCTGGTCACCCACAAACTACAACAGCCTCGCCTATCCTGTCCACGACAACATTAAACACAACTTAACAGGCAGAGGCAGCTTGTGGCGTAGTGCTTAGAGCTGCTGCCTTTGGACCTGAAGGTCACAGGTGTGAATCCCAACTCCAGCTGTAGCTCCCTTGAGCAAGGTACTTAGCCTAAATTGCTCCAGTAAAATTACCCAGCTGTATCAATGGGTAAATATTTGTAAGTCACTATGGAGAAAAATGTCAGCTACATGAAAAAATGTGAGTTTCACGGCTCTGCGTGTAAATATATTTATTCATTTTTCAGACGCTTTTCTGCAAAGCTTGGGGGACGCGGGTGCCTTGTGACGGACTGGCGTCCCGTGCTGGGTGTGTCCCCTCCCCCTCCAGCCCTACGCACTGTGCTGCCGGGTTGGGCTCCGGCTCACCATGATCCCACTTGGGACAAGTGGCTTCAGACAGTGTGTGTGTGTGCTTTCTCTCCAAAGCAACGAACATCTCAGAGAAATACAATGAGTTTGTTACATTAGGAGAAAGAGGCATAGTTGCACACGCGTGATTCTTTAGTAAACCTAATTTGTTTCTTTCCTCTTTATGCACCGATATTCATCGCACGACTAGCTGCATAAAACTCAGGATAGACGAATCCTGATCACCTTCCGACATTTGTTTTTATTTTAAAGGTACACAAATATTTACATACAATACAGGGGTACTGGCTGTGTAAAGGTTTATCTAGGCACAATCATAAAGTTATGGTGCATGAACATTTACACCTTAGATGAGCTTGAGAGATGATGAGCAAAGTGAGTCTGGAAAAGGTGAGTTTTCAGACCCTTCTTGAATGTGGACAGAGTTTCAGCAGTTCTGAGTGAGAGGGGGAGGTCGTTCCACCACACCACAGCCAGAACTGAGAACCTCCGCGCTTTACCTTTCATGCATGAGACCACCAAGTGGGCAGATGTGGAAGAGCGTAGCAGTCTGGTTGGGGTGTAGCAGTTGATCAAGTCTGGTATATAGCTAGGAGCAGTCCTATCAATGCTTTTGTAGGCAATAACCAGGGTCTTAAATTTGATCCAGGCAGCTATAGGAGGCCAAATACTGTCACAAAACAATAATGTTTCTGTCTTAAAATTCCTTCTTTGTTATATAAAGGCTGTATATTTTTTCTGTAATCCCAAATCACAATTAATGGCAAGGTAAACAAGGAAAAAAATTTACTGGTTACTAGAGATGTGTTTTGTAATTTCGTGGTTCAGCACACAAGCGCTTAGCCAGTAGGTTCACTGTGTCCACTTATCACGGCGTCAAACAATGACAGAAGGTGCTTGTAAAACGAGACGTGTGCTACTGCAGGACTGGACTTTCACTTGCTGTCCTTTTAATTCCTTCCACAGGCTGGTGTTGTGCTAAACTGCAAAGTCAATCATCAGTGAAAGGCCTGTGTGGGAAAAGACTGCAATTCAAACGTGTTTTTGGATGGAGAGGGGCAGCCAAGCAATGCCTACGGGAACATGTGAGAAAGCAAAAAAACATGCAATTACACACATCCACATACTAATACATTATGTCCCATGTATGTTTGTGTAGAGAGCTCCTGGGCACAGTGGAAAGCCCTGCTGAACACTGAATCTGTGGGGAGGGTTAGCCAGTTAGGCCTAGCCTGTTAGGACTTTAACAACTCAGTGTCAGGAGACAGCTCAGCGATAGACCTTCGGCGCACAGCCTGGTAATTCCCATCATTCCCGGCTCTCTGAACCAGGGCTCTTCGCGTGGCGGCCTATTAGTGAGCCATTAGGGCCTGCTAGCCCCCGTGTCAGGGAGGATTTGTCTTCCACTAAAGACGCGGCTTAGCAAGCAGTGTGTGCGGAACACAACGCCTCGGCAAGCGGGAGCAAGGCCATTGTGGAGGGGTATGGAAGGGTGCTCAGTGGTATTGCTTTCTCTTGCTCACGGTAAGGTGAACCCAGCAAACTATGGATACGCAGCAGCTGCCCTAATGTAGAAAATTTACACTAAATAAGAGTGGCACCTGTCCTCTGACGGGAACAGCTCCGGTGGTGGGGGGGTGGGGGGTGGGGGCAGAAAAGTGCTGAGCGTGTGGTAGTCAGGGATCGGCAGTGGGCGCCTGCACCAGGGAAAAAAAAAAAAGAGGTTACACAACAGAGCGGTGAGCCCACGCTCTCCAGCAGCACCTGTTTCTGCTAACTCGGCAATCACAGGCCTGACAGATTCCTGAGTCTCTTTAAATAATGCATGGAATTTCTCTTTTAACTTGTCAGTGGAAAAGAGAAATATATCAGTTCTTCTCTGATGTCATTTGTGACGGTGATTTTCCCTGACAGTACTCCATTAGAGCAATGAGCTTTTTTCGCTTGGCTATTCTTCTATTGCCACTTGTACAAAAAACACATGCTCCCAGCTTTTTCCTGTTAACGTGGTTTCGGAAGCATTTATATTTAAAGGCATCGTTTGAGCGGGAGCTCTGCACCTCACCTGCATCCGCTTCTTTTTCCCTCCCGTTTCGGAAGGCCGACCAATCGAGCGCGAAGGTTCGTTCAAAGGACGTGGCACGCAGAGACGCCATGGAACTTGAGCGCTGTACTTTGCGAGACTTTGGCAACTAAAAACGGGATAAGCCAAATTGCCTGGTGGCCGATTGTGGGGCAACAGCTAAAATGATCAAGCACTTGTCAGCTCTCTGTAATGAGCCTCCAAAGCACCGGCTAGAGATGCTTTCGAAGTGTGTGAAGTTCCCTGGAAGGGGGCGGGGACACTGTTTGAGGAAGAATGGAAAAAGGGAGATTGAAATCAAGCCTATCTCTGCCGACTGTTCTCTGCAGATAGCTGCGGGTTTGAGCCCGATCCGCACGGAGGGGGAAAACGCAGATTAGATGCCCTTTGATGTTTTCCAAAGCAGCTTGCCATCAGAGAGGGAGGGACCAACAAACCGCCCCGGGAGCCTCAAAGAGAAAGGGAAAGAACAGAAGAAGAAAAGAGAACAGGAGAGGGAAGGAGACAAGCAGAAGTTGGGCTTTGCAGCTGTCGTCTGGGGATCAGTGTCTTGGCTGCGGAAGAGAGGGAGCAAGGGTTAAAGTTGGCGCGGAAATCTTCTGAGGCCGTTTGATTAACTTAGAGAGGACTCGGTAGATTGCGTTCCAGGACCTTCCCCCAATAAAGCCTGGAAGGCCCACTAAAAGCCTGTTCCTTTCTTGTCTTTGAGCAGTTGGAAGTCTTAAGCAAGTGGCCGTTTCTGAGATGAAGAAGCGTGCGCTTGCACCGTGCACACGATCACAACGCCACGCGCTCATGGTTCTCCGCAGTCCCCGTTCTTCGAGGGCCTTGAAGAACATTCTGGGCGAGAATGCCCTGAAACATAATTTTTTTAAAAAAAGTGTTTTTTCTGCTTGTTACAAGGCTTTGGCCAACCACTGCAGAGACAGTGCCATCCCTGCTCTGTCCAAGAACATAACTTCTGCAGCATAAATCGGCACACCATTAAAACTGTGCCATAGGCTCATGGAACACAATGAGCAACAACACTTAATTCCCTCTTCCATAATGCTGTGGAAGAGGGAATTAAGTTGGTCTGGTTTTACCACCAACTCAATCTCTGCACTGCTGGTTTAATGCTACATCCACCAGGACCTTCAGCCTCAGTCTTAGCAGGACACCCCCGCTACTCAGCTTATTGGCCCCATCCGATGAAGACGGTTCGGGCATTTCCAACAGATACTTATATTCGCTCCAACTCTCTCTGAACCATGGGGCTGTTGCTCCAAACATACCGTTCCGACAATCAATACATAGTTGATAATGTCAATGAAGAGGAAGCACAGAAATCTGATATGGAAAATATGGAGCAGAAAGAAAAGACAGGGAATTGGTACACTAATGCTTGGGACCTGAGCCTAAATGGGGGAGGGACAAATTTGTGTTCGCTCGTGAATTATGACACTCCATGCTCTCTGTCCACTGATCAACTCAAAAAGCTCTGAAAATAGCATCTCCCTCATCATCATTACCTTTATAACGGTCATTATCATTAGTCTTATTAAAGCAAATTCCTACTGAGTGTCTCAGTGTCAGCAACAGTACATTAGAAGCTCGCTAATAGAGTACGAGACCCTGCTACCTCATCCAAGTGCACATCCTTACATTCTCTCTCCTTCTCATTGCCTTCTGCTGTGCCTTTCCACACCCCCCATCTATCACCTTGCACTGTTAGAAAGGATTAACTCATTTTTCTATCAACACCACGATGCCCAGCGGACTCAGTATTTAACATATCTGTTACACCAAGGCTCGCTCTCCAAGATCTCTGCAAGAAGTCAACTGGTTTCCCCTAAAGGAGAGATCTGCCTTAACACCACTTGTCTGTATGTTAACATATGCCCAGCTAGGTACACATCTCCTCTACTGCCTGTCCATCAATCCTTTTTACGCATCGTCTTTGTTTCCCTTTCATTCCAAATTACACAGACTGTTAAATATTCAGTGTCACGCGGCCCTGGGAGTGGCCCGCTGTTTTTCACAAGGACAGTTAAAGAGCAGGGGCCACGTTTGTGGCATGGCCCTGCTCTCCCAGCACCCAGCGTCATGCACTTCCTCACATCGCAATCTAAATGCACAGTCAGGCTGCAGCCATTAAGGATGCTATTAGCCCCAATAAAACATATCTGAAGCAAAGGGACACACGGCCAGAACCAATTACCTGGGCTCACTGTGTGTGCTCGGTGATGGAGGGAGACAAGGCCCCCGTGATTTATAAGCAAGCAATCCCCTGTTCCTAAATAAACTTCCCCCTGATTTGTGGTTCTGTGAGCAGCACTTCCCCAACAGAAGGGCCACGCACCATGTGCTTGACACCGGGCAAAGCTGCACCTGAAGTTTACAGAGAACACAGTGGAGATGCACCTGCTCTTCTGCTGGCAATTCCATCTGGATCCCACAACTAAATAATGCAACATGAAATGAGCTCATTTCAGTGTTTCTATATGAATCAGCATGGGAATGGGAGCCACTGATATTTAAAGCGCAAAGGATGGTCGGACTGATACTTTGGCTTCTGTATATAAATATAGTAGGTATCGAAACTAAACACAATGACAGTGTTTGTGTTTTCAGTTGAGTTTTGGACTAGGATTAAACGGACAGTAGGGGTCATCATGTGGGACTGAGTCCACCACCAAAAGACTGGTTCTAAAAAGAGCTAAATAAATAGGGAAAAATTCAATGAGAAAAAAAAAGTTTCTGCATAGTAAGGATGTCTGCTTAACAAGTGAACTAAGCAAGGGCAGAATAAGGAATTCCGTTAAGTAAGCATATACATCTGTAATCCTGTGAAAAATGTGTAAAGCTCCTTTTGTTTCATTATGTTTAGCGTGTTAACTATAGAAAATAAGTGGCTCCAGTTTACAGCTCTTCACTAAGCAGAAACGTATCGAATATCTGTAAAAATATAGGCTGATATGAGAATGTCATGTTGTAGTTCTGTAAGTCTCAGTATACAGTGCTACCTTAAGTAGATGGCAGTTGCAGCAGTGTGTAGCAGTAATTTAAGTGTACAGTGCTGTATCTGCGTGCCCGTTGTGTGTGTTTGTGTGTGTCTGTGTAGCGCTGACCTGCGTTGGAGTTGAGGTCCTCGTTCTCAGATTCTGTGCCATTCTGGCTGCCTGTGCCATGAAGATTGTTCATGGCCATCAGCTTCATCTTCTGCAGCTTCATAGCTTCTGCCATTGCCGCAGCGGTGAGCCCTGGAGAGGAAACGGACACATTAGGATGTGAACACATACAGATATTTCCGCACATACATGCATGCGTATGTGTAAACGCACTATTCTGCTAATATTAAATATATTGTGTAAGAATTCTTCCTTTTCTATCCAGGAGAAAGAAGGGTTCAACTCCACTTTCAGAAAAAAAAAAGCTGATTTAGAGCAACAGCCAGAAATCCAAGTCAGCCACATCCTCTTCTTTTTTGGTTACAACAGCTGAGCTGTACTGCAGAACAGGAGCTGCGGACCACTCACGTAGCGTCATTACAAAAGCATTTCTAGTAGCGGCGGCCGCTAAGAACCAAGTAATGTTCTCCTCCAACACAAAGTTGGCCTTCTTCTCATCAGAGACCTTTTCCAGCACTTGTTCTTTAGAGAGGACACAGGGGACAGGAAAAAGTGGATGATGGGTCGAGTCACGGAAACCCTCCTTCTTGAGCGATCAAACTGGCATGACCTCCCCGCCCCCCCGCGGCCCAATCTCTGAAGCAAAGGGGGTTGCTGTTGCCATGTAGGTACTTAGCACAACAATGTCAGGGGCTCTCCCAGGAGGACCGCGCCTCACAGGCTCCCGTTGTACCTTCAGCTCTTTGAGCGCCCCAGAGCCGGAAGCCATCATCACTCCGCCCAATTAAGCCAATAATTAATTCAATTAAACAGCAGAGAGCTACATTAAGTAATTCATTAAGTGGCGGTGGCTGCGCCTCAACGTGCTACTCTGGAATGTAGTGATCTAAATTTTTAGCAAATCGGGACAAAAAGGCATCATTTACTGATGTCCCTGGTTGAGTTGTGCTGTTTCACCTGTGCTGTTCTAACGTAGGATGGAAATGACCTCCAGTGGAATTTACAATTTGGAGCAAAAAACAAGACTTCCTTCATCCTATTTATTGGTAAAAATGTAAGGGCACAACAGTTGTTAAGGCTTACTTCTGTGTTTTATGACATTTACGTCTACTTGCCTGTGAAAACCAACACCAAAGGCAGAGACGTAAGAAGAGTGTCATACTCACAGCTCATTTTCTCCATGACAGAAGACAAAGCAAAGCACATAAACCTGCAAATTATTCTAACTTCAGAAAATAAAGAGTGAGCACGAGGAGGCGAAAGGGGTGGCAAGGACACGGCTGGGGAGGGAAACAATTGAAATACCCAACCCCCCCACGCCCCCGGCCCCAACAAAACAGCATCCTTCTATTTTCACGCATCCAAGACCCTTCGACTGAGCGTGCCCGAGGAAACAGGCAAAATGTTTTCAATAGCTACATTTAAACAAAACGTCACAATGATTGATTCATTTTATTATGAGTTAATTTTGTAGCCTAATCCCACAGACTGTCAAGAGCACAGCTGTTGCTGCTTTGAGGGAAACACAAGCCTCTTATTGAACAGCGAATTAGCTGTCGACGTGCGGCCAAAGAAAAGGGGGGAACAAAAACATGTACAATAACGTCAGCACAACTGCCAAGAAGATTTTGCAAATCTATTTGTACAAGAAGACTGTCTGGGGGATCTTTTATGAGGACTGGGGTTTGAAATTCATTTGATGAGGACATCTGAAGTTTTGCAACACATCTTACATGTACATTTGTGCACAAAGTGATCTAAACTAAAAACTGAAGGAGGTGGAACAAATCATACACAACGCTGATAACTGAGTAAATCGTAACTTTCAAAACGATAAATCACTGTAGTTTTACACTATGATTTTGTGTCAAGAAATATTTATCAATAATGACAAGAAATATTTAAGACCTTTCCATGTTGCCAGACCTTAAGTACATGGTTTTAATAAAGAAATGTTTTAAAAATAAAAAAGGAAGAGTTTCTGCCTTAGAAAGAAAGGAAAACATAGGGACAGATAATATTTTCCCAACCCTGCCTTGCCCTTACTGTACATTTTTGGTGGATAAACAGAGGATTGAGCTCCAAAGCTCTGGTGCAACAAAATCATAAATAGAGGATTGGGGTCAAATCTCTGGTGAAAGAAAAACTGTTCTTTTTATAAAGTTACTAAACATTACCAACTCAAACCCATTAGTCACCACGGCTATTTTAGAACTAGGTTAGGTCCTATCAGAAACATATCGGATTAAACGCAGTGCTGCTTTCTCCCGTTCACATGGACTTTCTCTGTACACTCATCCCCATATCGGGGAGTGTGAGCGCATTCGGGAAAAGCCAACGCTATGTGTCAACGAGGAAGGTTCTTGGAGGCACGGAGCTCTTGTTCTTCCACAACGCAATCATTGGCCACATTCCTGCCACTGAGATCTGCACCTCTGAGCCAGAGAGCCCAGTGAGACAGCGCCAGATTCCTGAGTCCAGTGGACCAGCAACCGGGCTTAGCGGTCAGCGACTGACTCCGGCCTCAACAGGAATGGACAGTCCGAAAAGTTAAAAAAAAAAAAAACACAGAGCACCACAATGGAGGCATTGTTTATACGGCAATTTTTTTCCCCCCTTTTTGTAATATTAAAGGTGCTCTCTCCAAAAACGGGGGGCAAGATCAAAAAAGTAACAGTAATTGATGTTTGACTAAAGTCGTGACCCAGGGAAATGGGAAGGAGCACATGAAAGAGACGGCGTTTTTTCAGGAGCGGACAAATAGATTGCTTATTGTTTGCCTTTCATATAACACGTCAGATGTGGAGAACTCACGGGAGGAGTTTGGGGGGAGCCGCTTTATGGCTCAACGCTCAGAGGCGAAGACAGAGCAGCCCGGCAGCTCTGCAAAGAAGAGCCATTCGTGGCAATTTTACCACCCATTTTGACTGAAACAAGGGAATCTCGGCGCCAATTCCTACCCTGCCGGACAGAAGGCGGCGAACACAGCGACCATTGCTCCAAATTCCTCCACCGCTCCACTGTTCCCAATACGCCCAGTGCTCTTTCTCATATCCTGCTTGACCCAACATCCATTTTATTAAAAAAAAGGACACATTGTGACACTAATTTTAAAACAAACTAAAACAGGATCCTGTTTCTTTTGATCTTTTTTCATATTCCGTGGCTTATTTTGATTCACCAATTTATTGATTTTAATTAAAATACCAACTGCAACAACAAGGCAGATGGACAACGTCCAACACAAGATCACAAGTGCAGAGAACGTGACTATTATATAATGTATCTTCAGATTGTTTTCATTGCCACGGAGTTTCAGGCTCCTGCTTTTTTGGCTTCAAACGAAACAACATATGAGGGCTTTTTATGCCGAGAAAAGGAGATAACTGTGTGACACGTTTGTTTCCCCAATGGTGAATTTACACTGCAGCAGCACAAACAAACACACTCTCGTTCTGGGTGAACAATTCCTGTTTTAAAAGTATTCCTACCAGCGCAGTTCCCACTCAGGATGGAGCCTCTACTTGCAAATGTGACTTCAAAGCAAAACTATCAAAAGTGTCCATAAGTTCTTCAGCACTGTATTTACCTAAAGTGCACGTGTAAACATTTAGCTTTTCGGAAACACGGTACATTCAAAGTTCTGACAGTACAGGTTACCTACAGATAGAGCAAAGAAATAAGTGAAACTGTAAATTGTCCACAGAGCCTCTGTCAGTGGCAGTGACACACCTAGTGCTCCTGTTTTGGAAACGGAACAGGCTGTTGAGACAGACAGACACACCAGACCCTCACCAGCAAAATGCTTTTGTCTGCTTTTGCCCACAATTTGAAATACTGCGTTTAAAAATCAGTAAATACATAAACACTCAGACCAAAAAGCAGCTAAGCCAAGGCCTCTGTGTCTTGGCTGCGGTCCTGTGGGCCATGTGAGCTCTCATTCCTCACACTTCACACATTTACACTCTCCAAAGCCCTCACTGCAAGCATGTCTATTGTCCTCACTGGTGTCCATTAAATTTTCTTTTCCTAAACAAACCAGTGCGCACAGAAGCTCGTCGGATGTGTTTGCAAGTACGGAAAATGGGTTACGTGTGAGAACAAGCCTGGCAAGATCATGTTTTCAAAAAAAGGATCACCCATGCAATTTTCAGTTCTCTACCGGATGCATTATCATATTTTACATTTCTCCCTTTCTGGAGACAGAACAACTCCTTTTCTTCACATAGACAGAGTGTCCTAGCAAAGTATCACATTTGTACGTCAAAGTGGGGACGAGAAGAAGAAATATTACTTTCCTATTCTACATTTTCAAGTAAACTGAGATTGCGGGAAAGACAAAAAAGGAGGCGAGGGCTTGGGGGGGCAACACTGTATTCGATTCGCCTTTGGAATTTCCGAACAGCAGAAAGAGGACGAAATGAGCGGACAACAAAGCGAGATAGCTGCGAGGTGTAATCAAATCTCTGGCACTCACAGCGGCACAGAGAAATGGAGAAATAGGACAAGATGGTAGTGACTAATAAAGTGGGAAGTGTGGTGGCTCACTGGTTCGCGCAGCAATTAGGAACGACGCAACGTGACACAGTTCTCGCAACACAACCTTGTAAGGCCTCATGCCGAGAGAGTTAGGCCAAGACCGTTGCTCTTCCTCGAAGGCGCAGTGTCTGTGCCGACTGCCCTGGAAAGACCCTGCAAAACAGGCAGGAATGAAGTGAAAAGCACAGAGCCGTCCGGAGTTACATGCCACTAAGGGATGATCCAATGGCATTTTAAGCTTCATTTACCTTGAGACAGCGCGCTGTATTTCATAATGACCAATTTAGCATGGATTAAGTGTTAACTGGTGCTCTATATACTGGGTGATAAAAAGATGGTGGCGTTAATCCTGAGTCTGTGCAACTTCTGCACAAATAAAAAAAATATACCCAAATCTGTTGCACCTTTTTGAACAAATTCACTGCTTCTGCAAGAATTTCGGTCTGCCTTCTGGAAGCCATGCCGCCTTAAACAAGGCTGTGAAGGCTCTAATTAGTCTTAATTAAGTCAGATATTAATTTCAAAGTATGTCCTTATTAGAGCACAGAGAGCAGAGGAAGGCGGTAGGAAGGCGGTGGAAACGTGGCATTCCGGTGAAGGCGGGCCGTGCACAGGGACCAGAGGCATGGACCTCACCCATCTGGAGGTGGCTCTGGCAACGTGCTTAGACTTCAGCTACACAAATGTAGGCACACAATAAACTGAAAGTGGGACAGGAAACAGAATAATAAAGATGAAGGAACGCTATGAGAACTCTAGGGGACACAACAACGTTGTGGAGTAGGCCCTGGGTTCAAAACTCGGGCCTCGTGTTCTGGGGATTCACATTCCTAAAGACATCAGGGACCTGCTGTGCTGTCACTCTGCAATGAGAGGTTTCCTTTTGCAGCTCAAAAAATATACTGTAACACTTGCAGTTCATAAGCAGTTGAGCCAAGGCTCTCCCCCCGACCGAAGCTCAGACAAATAACTCGTCTAGCCGTTTCATTGGACTTGATTTCTTTCTCATAATAAATTTAAGGAGCAATTTCAATTAATCATATTCCTCAGTTTTACACCAAATATTACTCAAAGTGGAACACTTATTAATCTAACCACCTGTAATACTATAACTGTGAGTCCATAATCTCTGATTGTTTTATCAATGCAATTAGCAGGAGGATCGATCCATCGCCAGGAGAGACATCGACATGGGACTTTTTACAGTTTGCTGAACCCTAGATGCGACTTGGCAATGTGACGGTGTGAAAAGGCCCACAATCCGCCTATCTGGTTGAATAAAGGAGGCTTTCCTCTCTAAGGAGGCTGACAAATAGGGCCCGCTGGCTGCGAAGTCATGGTTTTTCCTTTCTCTACTACAGAAGTGGGGAGGGGAGCCACCACAAGTGTGGCGTCTCCAGAGATGGGCGCTAAAGTTTCGTTTTAGCACCCACGACCGGGCTCTGTCACCACAACATGCTCAGCAGCCACCCTTAAATAATTCACCCGATTATGTGCCTGTCTGCTGCAGTCTGATTCGAGGAAGCCTTGGATTCCACTCCACAGAAAGGGAGCGTTTTACCAGACCGGATACAGTGGCATCAGCAAGGCAGAGGAGGCAAAGCTTCCCTCCAAAAGTAGCCTTACCGGGATACACAATAACGGAGCTTTACAGCCGACAGGTCAACCATTGAAACTCTCTTTACTGTCTGCGTTCAGCCCCGACAGTTATGGATCGCACCAAATGCGTCGTCAAGAGAGGCTGTGGGACGCGTCCCATAATTAGCAGACGCAGCAGTAGCTTGTGGTTTTATATTACATTGAGGTAAAATTACACCGCAATGAGAGGAGATTACTTTTATCAAACAGGGAATAAGCTGTTAATTAACTTCCTGCAGCAGCAGTTGCATTCTGTTTTTTTTTTTTTTTTTCCTTTTTCTGTAGCCCACAACAGCTATTACTCCCCTGCTCTGGCCACAACTGTATGTCAAGTGTTTCAATGCGAACAACACTGCTTCCATGCATTTTGCTCTTATTGAGGAGAGGGTGACATGACGGGTTAAGGAAAGAGCAACTCAGCAAAGGGCTCCACACTGATTCCATCACAGAGAGATTTTTCATTTTCCATTTGGTCCTGTTTACTCCTATCCGTGTGAGACTTTAATTAGCGTGTGGGTGTTGTGATCTGGACATATCACCAGCGGTCGCCCTGGCGGAGCAGTGGAGTGGGTGGCAGAGATGGATCAGATTAATAGCCTCCTGTGGAAAGCCCAAGCAATGAAGCTCCAACTTGAGGGCATGAGAATGTGGGAGAAATGGAAAGGGAACGCACCAAAAGTAAAGGGGGTGGTCACAGGGGCAGTGAGAAAAGAATACTTGTTTGAAGTCACTGCGACCATGTAGATGAGAGACGCTCCACACAGGTCTTACACATCTTCAGGAGTGATGTGAGAGCACATGTGCAGAAAGAGCATGAGTGGAGTGCAGCCCACTTCCCCCAAAGAGTGAAACCACACAGCTATACTAGTGTGCATCAAAGCCCCCAAGTGACTAGGTCGCCCAGCCTCCCTCTGCGGACGCCGCGCAGCATCTGACCTACGAGCAGCACTGATTTCAAGGCATCTCTTTAACCCCAAGAACTTGTTAATGTTTCATGGAGGGAGTCACTGGAGCCTGGGCTCGTTGAGTCAGAATATCCTCGACTTAGCAGAAATAAATGGGCCAAGTGTTCAAAGTGTAACAAGGGTATGTTCAGTGGGCAGAAAGTGAGTGGAGTGCACTTTTTCCTCTTGTTCCCCCGCACCACCCGCCCTCGTCCCTTTGTCTCTTTCTTGGTCCCTTGTTGTTTTTTAATTAACTCAGCGACATTTTTTGCCCTGTAACTCAAAGTTTTAGCTGCAGGGCATGGGTACATTACAGCATAACAAAAGAAGTACAACAAACATAAAGATATTAGTGGATGACACTTTTTTTTTTACAGAACTGCTACAGAATAAGTGTTAATCAGTAGAGCTGTGTAGTAAATTCTCAACATCGATGAAAAATAAAAATATGTATGAAACTCAGTTTTTTTGTTTTGTGAAATGCCTTTATGAAGCTAAATCTGCATTTCCTTTTCAATGTAGGATGTACGCGGGGTGCGGTGGCGCAGTGGGTTGGACCGCAGTCCTGCTCTCCCGTGGGTCTGGGGTTCGAGTCCCGCTTGGGGTGCCTTGCGACGGACTGGCGTCCCGTCCTGGGTGTGTCCCCTCCCCCTCCGGCCTTACGCCCTGTGTTACCGGGTAGGCTCCGGTTCCCCGTGACCCCGTATGGGACAAGCGGTTCTGAAAATGTGTGTGTGTGTGTGTGTGTGTAGGATGTACTGTATTTACATCCTTCCTAAAGAAAAATCCTTTACTTGTTAAAACTCAAAAATGTAAAAATTATATATATATATATATATATATATATATTCTGACACGTCAGAGCCCTTCAGCAGACCGGATACTCGCATTACATCATTTCAGGGTCAGTCACTAGCTTCATTGTTATGGCCAAAGGGAATGTGAGGTATACATAGGTGTTGTACTGTTTTGGTGAGCATTTCAAGGGCAACACACTCTCAGTAACAAAGGCATTTAATTTTTTTGTCTCTGCTCCACTTACAAGAGGAAGCCATGCATGAACATGGGTCCCAAAAGAGCTTGAGGTCTCCTCTTGTCTATAGTGTGCCTCCCAGTGTGTCTTCTCACCTGGGTTACTTTACAAAGCACCGGGCTGCTGGAAACAGGGGTCATGTGACAGTCAGATTAACCTTTGAGGGGTAATGTATGGGGAGAGAGGTGTTTCACTTTCTGCCGTTAACGTATTCCCACCTACAGCCCGTCCATGCTCTGGCGGTGTCAGATATTTATAGAAAGGACTATTGAATCCATTTTCCAAAGAATCCCTTGCAAGAAGGAAGATCCCCGGGGTGGCAGGAAAAGAGGGAGCAGCGGGAGGAGGAGGCGGAAGGGGGCGGGAGCACAGTGTCACGGCGGCGGAGATTTATCGGTGGGTAAAACGTGTCATTTACACGAGGAGTCACAGGAGAAGGGCACGAGTGGGCTAATAACACAGTGGCATGCCATGATTACCCTCTTCATGAGCACCGTTTGTTGAGAGGAGTTGGCCCAATACTTGTCAGGATGCTCAAATCCTGACTGGGGTGATGAGGGAGTGATTGGTGGTGTGTGTGTGTGTGTGTGTGTGTGTGTGTGTGTGTGTGTGTGTGTGTGTGTGTGTGTGTGTGTGTGTGGGCAGCAGGGCTCAGTGCCCGTGTAAAAGCACCTGTGGGACTACATAAGTTGGATAAAGGGAATATGCTCAACCCTGCCAAGCATCTTAATGCTATCTTACTTTCAGTCTGCTCCCTTGTTTTCTCTACAGCATTTTAGTTTTTCCCTCTCATCCAGTTTTTTTCCAAGACAAACATGAAAAAGAGAAGTGTTTTTTCCTTGAATTCGAGGAAGTTGTTCTGTTATTACTGAGCAAATAATACCTATTAAAAATGCATTACATTGACAAACAATTAAGTAATGAAGTTTTTAAAAAGCGCTAAGCTGTTACGGATTCTCGGGCATTGTTTTTCTTTCATCATGCTACTGTTTGTATCCCTTAAATAAAGCGAACTCTTAGCCAGAGCTGAATTTAGCTGGCATCTTGCTCCCCAGGCTCACTGTAATCGACCCTTCTTATTAATGCCATTAATTACAGGAGAACAAAGGTTTTTTACCTCCTTGCTGCTTCAAAGGCCATCCATGGTGCGCGGATCATTAAAATGGACCACCCAATACTCCGCCGGGACTCCCGGTGTTTACTCCAGCTAGACCACAAGCAACGAACCCAACTTTATTGTTAACCTTGAGCTTTGTCTCTGATTTGCATTCCACTGAGCTTCACCCTTTCATTCGACCTTCTTTTTTACCGACTTGCTTCCACTGGGTGAGAAAATAAAGGGGAGGGCTGCTTTGTTTTCTTAGGCCCATCGGAGGGCTTTCCAGAAGGTTCTGTACCTGAGGCTAACTGGCTGAAAACCACACAGGCTACGAGATGACAAAAGGCAGAAAACAAGGAGCCCCGGTATTTGTGTAATACTCTGCATTTTTACATAGTGCACTGAGTGTTCATTATTAATTTTGAGTTCATTAATTAAAAGCCTAATTCTGGGTGTTGTGCAACACCTGTGAGAAAGGCAAATGCAAACATTCTCAAACTCTTTTTCTCATGCAGAAAATTAAGATAAAAATTAATTCATACCAATTCAGTTCTTCAGTTGGTTTGTACTTTCAGTGGCTCACACGCAATACACAGATAAAATACCAAAATATTTATTTATTTGTACACAGAGAAACACCCTTGTGGAAAAAGAAAGTATGTAAGTGCTTTTCCCGTTTAGACTCAAAGTAAGCCACCTGATACCAGGCTAGTCTGTCCAAATGGTTTTACCATGATTGATGAGCACAGCAGCTAGACCCTCAACCCTGCCAGTCGCTCTTCCCCCTGAAAATTCACATCTACAGAGGATACAGAGTGAAGAGGTGGGGGTTTTGGGGGGGCAGAAGCATTCTCTGTAAAAACAGAGGCACGCAGGAGCCGAAGCAATAGTGACAGGCGCACTGGCTGCAACTTGCTGCCCGGATTAGCTCCAATAGCCATAATAAATGAAACAGAGAATAAAATAAAAACAATTTTACACTGACTGAAGGCTTGACTTATAGGAAGTGGCAGCTCTGCTGGCCCCAGGCACCGAATTAGTTTTGCCACTCGATAATTTGACTGATTCACTTGAGTGGCCCGAAGAGGACATTTTCTGCCTGATTTCAATGTAATCAAGTCACCTGCTCTGTGATTGCTGGGCCAAGATAGCCGTGGAGATTCGGAGAGCAGCACAGGGATGGGAAGGATGGTGCAGCTCAGTGGCATGGCCACGGAGGACTCGCCCAGCTGCGCACTTCAACAGTTCGCCCTGTTAACTCTTCACACGCGCCCCTGCTAGAAATCTAAGACTGACCTTTAGATTTTACTTCATGCTTTACATTACGCATAGTACTGCAAAGCATAAGTAAAGCCTAGGAGGAGCTGCTGAGACACTGACGTGGTCAGTCATGCCCACTCCTTCAACCAGCACTGCAGTTGTGTGGGCTTCTACGTCTGCACACTAGGTACACTCTCTGCACTGTTTCTTTGTACAACATGGCTCTGCGGATCATTGTTCTGCTTTTGTGAAAGTGAGACACATCCAGAGTAACTGACTGCTCCCCACTAAAATCACACGTATGCACACAGAAACACACACACAAACACACAAAATGAATTATATTTTTATATTATAAAGAGAAGGGGGGGGTACGGTGGCGCAGTGGCGCAGTGGCACAGTGGGTTGGACCAGGTCCTCCTCTCTGGTGGGTCTGGGGTTCGAGTCTCGCTTGGGGTGCCTTACGGCGGACTGTCGTCCCGTCCTGGGTGTGTCCCCTCCGGCCTTACGCCCTGTGTTGCCGGGTAGGCTCCGGTTCCCCGCGACCCCGTATGGGACAGGCGGTTCAGAAAATGTGTGTGTGTGTGTGTGTGTGTATTATAAAGAGAGAGAGATAACAGATGGTATGTTTAAGCCCATGAACTTGTAACCTGGAGGTTGCAGCTTCAAGCCACTCTCCTTGTTATTGCTGTAGCACTCTTGAGCAAGGTACTTGCACTTAACTGTTCTTGTAAAATGTAAAGATGTGTAACTGTCAAACACTGCAAGTCTTTTTAGATAAAAATGTCAGTTTAGTAACAAATTAATAATGTTTTGCATTTGTGTATTTCTAACTAGGTTCCTCCTACTGAGCAGCCTACAAACAAACCAACATTGCATGGCTTTACCCCGATGTGATGGAGGACAATGTGGTTTCCTCTACTGCAGGGATGGGGTTGGACAGGAGAGGAGGGTGGATCTTCCGCTGAGCCAGGCCAGGAATCTGTCATAGCCACTGAAGAAGGGGGGACAGGGTGTGGACAAGGGCTGCTGATGTCTGCGTACTGCAGCTGAAGGGTAACCTTTGCTTAACCTTTCGCATGTTGAAAGCGCATTTCTACACAGGCTTATTAATTTGGACAAGGTCACCTTTTTTCATTTTAATACCAGATTAGCAGAGCTGGATCGTGAACTTTGATGTAGAAAATGTGCAGATGAGGGCAACTCTCCAGAATGCCTTGTAAAAATTAGCAAGACTTTTATTGATGTGCTATTGACATTTTTTTGCAGGAGGAGAAATGTCAACGTGTGCTGTGCAGGGTAACCAGCAGAGTAAGCATTAAAATCCCAATTTACATATTGTACTGTCGAAATTAATAACAGACATTGCAAGATACACAAATCTTTTTTCCCCCTTGGATTAAAGTCAACAGCTAGTGGAACAGAGTGAAGTTGTGCACTCCAGTAAAACAGGCCCTGCCTGTACCACAAATCAGTTATATCCTTCCCTCAGACACATCACTCTTGTCCCTTCAAATGGACTCAGTCTTCATTTGTGGTCAATACATGGCTAAACCACAACTGGGGTGTTTATCCAAAGTGTGCCATCAACTGCACCCTGAATGGTCCACCCTGTAGGATCAACGTTAGTCACGGACTGGAGGCTGCCTCTGCCTGGCTCCCACTCCCCAGGCTGCAGCTTTCTGCTTTCTGCGTCAGTGATGCTGAATGGGGTCCATCTCGCTTGTTGTGTACGACAAGGCCTAATCCGCCCGGTGACAGGGAATGTTCCTTAATCCCAGGCCCCTGGAGGCCGGCACAGGGCCCGAGACACCGGAGTGGGGGGCATGGGAGGGTGGATTTAGCAGCATTAATCCCGCCCCCACGCCCGCGATACACAGCACGGATGCCCTGATTTAGAAAGTGTTTTAGAAGGCGTTTCCTTTAAGAGGTTTTGCACACTTTTGCGGCTTCAATATGTCGCCTGCAGGGGTACTCACGCTTTCCTGAACGTGAGTCACTGACTTCAAACTGTCACTCATTTCCCATCTCTAATTAAGTCGCTAATTATAGTATTAATACTGCCAACCAAAGAGCTGTGATAAAGAGGACACGTCCACAACAGACAGACAAACAGACCAATGGCTAGATAATATCGAATAGCACACACCAGAATCCTTTAAAGCAGATGTCATACAAGCTCACAAGACCAACTCCATGTGGTGAGACAACACAAGGCCAGGCCTGTTACGCTGTTTGAGGTGGATAACTTATCACCTGCCAGCCCTGTCACTGTGGTCTGCATTCACCACATCCTTCCAGAAGAATAGAGTATCGCAGTTCACTCAGGCCACACTGGCTATTCACTACAACAGGTCCCTGTCTTAACCACGTTCTTCCTCCAAATGAACACAAATAGACCAGTTTGCAATATGGTGCATGCATGGTATGTAGAGAAGGCAATGAGTCATAGAAGAATTAAGAAACAATTTCTAGAACATGTTTTGCATCACTTCTTGGAGCAAAAAGTTATCGTTAGCACTGTGGTTCAGGAGGAAAGCAAGTAACGGCTCTTACAAGTTATGGGTTTGTAATCTGAAACCTCAAACAAAAGGAGGAGCTCTGCTCTAGGTCTCTGGGGTCAGTTTATAATTTGAGTTGTTGACGTTAAAGTCAGGTGTCTAAATGCTGGGCCCAAGCCAGGATACAAAAGGAGGCGTGCTGGGTGTAGGGTTAGCACCCTCACCCCAAAAAACTCATCTTGCTACAGATATACCAGCAAAAGGAATACCAAAGACCTCAAACCCGTACACAAGATAAAAGTTTTTGACAAACTACTGTTGGTGGCCTATACCCTAACCAGGGAGACAGGCAGTTGGCTATTAATGTGCAAAACTGGACATGCTGTCAGTTTAACAACTATACAAAAATGTCTCAGCTGATCTGACAGAGTACAGATACAAAAAAAAAAACAATGTTTGATTCTTCATATTTCACCTGCTCATCTTCTCTGCCCTGATGATGAACATTGGACAAGTGAAAGCACAGCGGAGGGAAATAAGAACTTCCTGTTGCTTGGCTTGCAGCACTTTCCACAACAGGGCTCTTATTACTGTAATGTCTTTGTTTTACAGTTTCAGACCCATTAATGAAGCCCATTCTCCTAGCTCCTGAGAGTGCGTTTGAAGACAGGCATACCGCTTGTAAGACAAATTAAAAGCCCCCCCACCCCCCTTTTCCAGTCCTTCATTAAATGTGGATTGGGGGCCACCCACCTGCATGCGCGTGTTTAATTTAGGGCTCTGCTGGCGTGACTGCGCATCCCAGCACCGAGCTCTTTATCAGGACGATTTACAGCCAGCCGCCTACTGAATACAGCCGACGCCCGAGACCCAAAACCAGGGTTACTCCCGGTCCCATGGGCTGCTGGAGCCTTGGGATATGGATCTCTAGGTGACTCAGTACACTGGTCTAAAAATAGCATCGTCTTAATTTTCATGACGACACTGACGGTGTGCTTTGAGCTACATTTGGTGATATTTCCAAAAATTACTGCTTCATTACAGCTTTCTCCCCTAAAATTAATATTTTAATTACAACAACTGTGGTGTCACTTCATAGAATTGTTCTATTTTATTAATTCCCAGGAACAAACATGTTTGTTTTATAGCTACTCTAATGAAATGTTCAGCAATAATGTCAACCAATAATTTATTCAACTTTATTGCACATGCCACTTCCCCCTCCTCTGCATCAGCAGGACCATGAAGGCAAAAAAAATCTACTCCCATCATTCCCAGCACCCCACTCAAGTGGACCCTAGCTACCCCTCAGAAGCTGAATTGTAGTTTTTGCAGAGAAAAAAACTGATGATCTCTGACAGGGACCTCTATTATTAGTTACAATTCACAGTATACTTCCACAAACCGCAACTGAATAATAATAATAATAATAATAATAATAATAATAATAATAATAATAATAATTTATTATTATCACTGTCATCATCATCATCACACAATTTCCCCTTTAGCTCTATCTGACAAATGATCTTGAACTTAAATTTGTGTATTCTGGAAATGCAGAGAAATGCCAACCATGTAGAAACTTCACAGAAATGCATCTTCCATATCACAGATCTAGAAAACACTTGGTGCCAAGCAGGCTGCTGGAGTCGAGATGGATAGAACTGAAATTTGTCAAATAATCTTTCCTTCTCATGTGGGAATGTATTTTATCAACATCAAAAAAAGAAGCAAACATATGCATTTTGTTTATAATCAGGTTAATACCTGATTATACATAATAAAACACTAAATAAATAATAAAACATTAACATGTTGTTTTAGATAACATGTTAAACAGACTTTAAAATACACATAAAGCAAAATTGCAACTTTTTAACTTCAGTTTCTTAGGATTTTATTATTCTGTATTCAGATTTTTTTAATTGTTATAATTAAGTTTATAAATGTTATAAAATAAATTACTTCATAAGCTTTAAGTTGGACAAATGCGATTCCAAAGCTATCACAGGTTTACACAAATTTTTTTTTTTTTTTACCTCTTTCTCTTGATATCTATATTCTTGGCAGCACTTAGTTCTGCTGCTCTCTCCATAATGCCGTCCTTCATTAGCATGCAGGACAGCTATGCTGGCCCATATGTCACTAAACAGATCCCCATGTTTTATTTATTCAAAGTTATTTTACCCAACAACCCCTCCCCTTCAGATAAGCATGTGAGTCAGGAACAGAGACAGGGCATGGAGTGTGGCAGAGTCACATACAAGCTTCTGTCCTGGGAAATTTCACATGGGTAATATACATGAGTGCTGAAGGATTCCTAAAGGCAGAAAAAAGAAAGGAATGGATTTTAGTGTAAAATATTTAAGACAACGTGTTTAGCCCATAGGATGCTGTTCACTAATACAGGCCATTCCTACTGGCTCCATCTCGTTATTGACTTCTTCAGCTGACAGTTCTCCTACAGGTTTTCATCTAGCCTATTTTCCATCTCCTAAGCAAATTCAAAAGAAAGGCTCCTTTTTGCATTAACAACATGAAGCGACTTGCCAAAAAAAGCCATCAAGGAGGCGCCCATGAGCTTCCGGGGAATGGCAGTCGGAGGCAGAAGGCAAGCAGAAACAGCAGTTAAAAACAATTTGTCAGAGCGAATCGTGGTGGACAGGGGTGGGACACTCCTTCTGGGTGTGCGAGGTGTGGGGGGAGAGGGATGGGGGGCTGTGAGCAGATGGAGCACTGCTCCCATTGGGACATGTCATTCATCAAAGTCACCAGGAAGAGCCCAGCTTGTATTCTCCAGCAGAGAGCAAGAGAGAGAGAGAGAGAGAGAGAGAGAGAGAGAGAGAGAGAGAGAGAGAGAGAGAGAGAGAGAGAGAGAGAAGCACAAGTGTGTAAAAGAGATGGCTCGATGGATGCAAGGCATGGTAGGAGCAGTAGCATGTCGGTTCAGTTTGGCAACACCAAGCACATCTCATTAGCCTCATCATGCTAATGCAGAAGATACTATGCAGTCACTCAGGAAAAGTCAGGGCCAAAAAAAGAAGGAGAAAACAACCTCTCTGACTGGTTAGAAGCAGAGGTCCTGTCATGTGGCCCCTAGTGATCAATCCATTACTGGCAGGTTTCAGACTACTGCAGCAAATGGGGATCCCAGTCTATCCAAAACTCTGAAGGCTCAAAGAAAGGCGAAGAAGTTGAAAGACAAAAAAAAAAGGATAACACACAGCTTTCCAGATGGCACACACATTTTTTGTGAAGAAATGCACAAGCACATATCCTTCTGAGGACAGCACAGTTTCAGCCTTGACTCACTCTGCCGAGACTAAAGGAAGTCCTACAGGTTAAGGTTAAGGTCAGAGGTCATCCGAGTAAAGCATGGCCTGCATCCCTGGGCCCCCCAATTCCTCCTTTCCTGAATCTCTTTGTCTCTTGCTCTAACTCTCTGGCTCTCGCTCCCTCACACTGTGACCTAGATTGATTCACATTACTGTACCCCTTCCACTGACAGCGAGCAAGGAGGAAGAGTGAACCACTGTTCTACACGACAACAGAGTAGGAGCCGAATTCTAATTCCAACAGTTTAGCTCCCTCCCTGCAGCGCGGCAGCTTATGATGTTTCCTGTCAACAGCGATCCAGTAGACAAAAGGCCAAAACAAAACAGACAACAAGTTAAGTTTGGCTTTTTGCTTTGCTTGTTTTCTTCCTTGTTATGCTCTGCCTCCGAACATGAGAGCAGAGACATTGACAAGAAAACAATTCCCCTGTGAATTCTGTGCACTTCTTCAAGAGAAGATCACGATGCACTGTAAAACGAACATCCACCTGAGGTTTGGAGGACTGTTGCTCTATACAAACAAACCATTACCACATTTTTCGGACACCGTTTACATGATCCCAAAGGCTTTGGTTAACAATGTAAAAAAAGATGAAGTGCAACAAAACCTTAATTGTAGTGAGACTTACTGTGCATCTTGGATGAAATGTACCTTGATAATGAACCCGTCATTCTAAGAAAGACTGCAGAAATATCCTTTGATACCCAACATGTATGGCAGAATTAAACAAATGTGTATTTTCTACCAACAAAAAATGCAATTATAAAATCACCCTCAATGTTTTAAAGTGTACATTCCAAATTATATTTTGAGACAGCAAAATTTCTTCTATGATCACATTTTGAGTGTTCCCCTTTCCTCCCAGATGCTTCAGCTGAACTGGTGACCAACTTGTCCTTAGTGTGCATATGCGAGTGAATGAGTATGTGTGATTACCCTATGATGGACAGGGTCTCCTGTCTAGGATGTACCCAGTCTGAAACCTATGCTTCTGGGATAGGCTCCAAATGCCATGAGACTCTCCATTAAGGCAAGCAATTATTGATGGTAAATGAATGTATTAACCATGATCAGCTTTATCCTAATTTTACACACAGACTTTTTTATTCATACATTTTACTTGCAATGCTCTTCTTCAAATCGTGTTCTACTTTCAACTTGTTTCTAAATGTGCTCCTTACTGGATAGCTTTCCAGCCCTGGGCAAGATGCACTGATTTGTACTAATTGGTGCTTTTTATTTTCTCCAAGCATTTCTGTTTCATATGGACTGTAACTTTGTATAATCAGCCACTCCAGATAACAACAATCTACTAGGACCATAGAACATTTCACTCAAGTATAGAAGTAAAGAGCAAACTTAGCTGTAGGAGGCTCAAAGCCTGGACATTACAGCTATTGTAATTATAAAGGTTTTACCTCCAGAAATGAATCACTGATCTTTTCTTACCTCTACTGAGATACATGCGTGATACACAAAGCTCCTGAATCAAGAGACAAATACCTCTCACAGAGAGAGTGACATAGTGAACTCAAGATAGGTGAAACCCAGCAACTATATTTATTTAGCATCTGATGTAGCACAGTGTTTGATCCCTGATAAAGATTCACCAACTCATCACAAAAACAGAAAATCTATTTACAATTTGCCAACGTCAGTGCTTACTCCTGACTTTCAAATATGCAACAATTCAAATGTGTTTCTATTACAAAAAACCTGACATGATTCTAATAGCCTTCTAAGCAGCAGAATAATGCATTACAAAACTGCTGACTAAAAAAATTACTGTTACTTTTATTACATTTCTTTTATTGCATTCATGATTAAAACCACTGATATTTTTTGATATTTTTTGCAGTTGATATTATCATAAATACAACTATGGACAAGTGCAGAAAGATGTTCAGGATGAGTACACCACATAATCTTAAATGGACAGTTGGAACAATTAACAGTGAATGTAAAGAATGAAATGAACGCTTAAAAAAAGATACACTAAGCATTAGGCCATAGAAATAAAATTAAGTTATCTGAAATCTGATCAGTGCTAACATTAACTTGTGGCTCAGGCTACACATCTGCAAAAATCAATTTCGTTTATCAGCGAGCATGAGGACAAAATTGCTTCAACCTTTGTCAATTTCAAAGGAAAAATAAGTAAATAAAAACATAAAAATATGTTTCACAAGACAATACCTCCAGTAATGGCAGACTCAAAGACATGAAATGTTTCAGTCTGCCTGCGTCTGACACCCCCCTCCTCCCTACCCCACACACACACACACACACACACACACACACACACACACAAAATCTAAGTGCCGTAACAAGAGCTCAGTATCATTCGTGAAAGCTTGGTTCCCCACCACAGAATACTGGACCTTCAGACAGGTAAATGCATGTTGTGATTATAAGGGAGATAAAACAAAGTATGTGTGCGTGAGGCAAAAAGTGCGTATCGGAAAGAGAGCCACAGAAATTCAATAGTGTAACCTCTGTCTAAGGAGCGGGAGCGGCTGCTGAAGGACAAGCTGAGCCAAATCAATAGCCGATCTGCAGAAGGCAGAGGAAGCAGAGCGGGGCAGGGGTTGGGGGACAGAAGGCTGGGGGGAACAGAGGGACACGCAGAGGGAAAATACCGGATGGTGGACAGGCTCACCTCCGAAGAGTATAAAATATAGCAACGGGGGGCAGGCCTGTGAGTTTATAAAATATTTATATGTAATGCCGCCAGGTTGTTCAGCTGTAGGGGGATCATTACTGGTGTGTCTGTTCGGATGGTCACAGCACACAATGACAAGGCTTGAGGGTGTGAGCACTCACCAGGAGTGGGGGCTTACCTGTAGGGGACAGCAGGCCTGGAGACAGCAGGCCATGCACACTGTGGGGCAGAAGGCGAGAGCTCTCCTGCATAGCCACGCCCAGGGAACGCTTCGGAGGACGGCCTGGCCTAGAGCTTCAAAGAAAGAAGGAAGGGGGGAGAGAGAGAAACCATCAGACCTCTGTACCCCATTTAAATGCCACCATTATTAATCCCACTAACCACAATAATAATAACAGTATTATACTTACACAAGGCTACAAGAGAAATTCAGTCATCACTTTAAGACAGACAGAGATTCACAGGGAAGAATTTGCACAAAGTCACTACACCAGGTTCACTACGGTCCCACCACAGACTTAAACCCCGAGGGCTCCTGAACAGCCCACTGATCCCATTTCAGTATGGCACCTCCTCCTTCTCTACCTCCCTCAGCCAAAGAGAGCGGCTGTCGTGGTCAGTGCGGTGTCCCTGTGTGTATGTGCGGTGCATATTTAAATTGCCTTTACCAATGAGGAGTGCACCTCAAAAAAGAAAAAAAGAGACATTTTAATTATGAAAAATACACTTTTAGCAGGTATATCAGTTAATGCAAGAACCTATTAATACTGTCTCCAATGGGTGGATGGCTGTGTAAAATGTCATATACTGTAAATGCTTAAAGAGGTGACATGTGGACTTCACTGCTCATCTTCCTCCAAGGGAGGGGGCCAAGCTCACTGCGACAGACTCACAGACAATAACTGTTCAAATAAGAGCGAAAGCTCATCTCTCTGTACTGTACTCACGCACTGGGTTTGATAGCGATCAAGCCAAGACATAGTCTGGAGCGTGCACACGTCTTACTTCTACAGGTCATCTCTGATAAAACCCAGTGACACGCAGGCATATTGTACATAATGCTATTTAATCCAACTGAAAAATTCCTCCCTGGTGAACAGGAAGCCAGAGAAAAGCATTCAACTTAGTTCAAGATAGTGAAAACCCTCCACCCACTTCACATCACCTCCAGCAAGGCCCCCCACCACCAGCCTGCCAAGGCAATCCCCTTACCAAGGGCAGAGAGATGGGAACCTTTCCTCACAGAACACAGAGACGAACATATGACAGGTTGAATTAAACAGACCGGACGAAAGGGCCAGGGAGAGGAAGAAAGAAAGTGCTTGAGTAGGAAAATGCTAATTTCACCACTGTATATCATTAGACCAAGTCCAGGGCCACTAACTAGAGAAGCAATGTTTTTTTCCATTAATGTTGCAATGACAACAAACAAAAAAACAAGACCGCAGTAAAGAAAAGAAAAAAAAAAAAAAGGAAGCCTACAAATAAATGAGGGGGGAAACGTATATGTAGGAACAAAACATCTCGGTCTTCAAAAATGTAGTTGGACGTGACATAAAAAAGAGCCATCGAATGCTCGGGGCGGGGGGGGTGGGGGTACTTGGCTGGCCTCAGCCTTTATTTTCCTGGATAAAAAGACACACAGCGGAACTGAACAGAGAACAGAGTGAGCACGAGGAAAAAAATAAAAACCTGGCCGGACAAATGGGACACTCTTATCTGTGTTCCAAACAGAATGTTGCCATCAGAACAAAGCTGATTTTGCTGTATAACCTCGCTCTGACACACACACACACACACACACACACACACACACACACACACACAAGTGCCTGCAACAGGAGAAACAAACACCAAAGTAAAGCAGTTGATCTTGATTTTACTTTTTTCCTTTATTCACTCTGGTCTCCTGCCAGCCTATTCTTCTGTTATTATGGCTCACCTGCACTGTAAGCCACAGTAGCCGTGGACTATGTTTTGCTCAATGTTTTGCACACTAGAGATTATGCACAAACAAAATTGACTGATCACAGCTTCAATAAAGGAAAAAATCTTTTTTCTTAAAATCTTGCTTCTTCTTTGAAACCCCTTCCAATTAATTTACCCAACCCTTTGTCTACCTGAACATGCTATCTAAAATACACACGTTTTGACGCTGATGCTGTGAAAGTACGTTTTATAGCATGGCTTTATTTCAGCTAAACTGTGAAAATTATTCTCATTCTGTTGCTGTTCTTTTACGCACCCCGATTCTGTCCGAAGCCGATAGTGGATTCTTTCTTCTGCTTGGGAGTTTCAATCCACTTTCATTTCACCTTTCTAGCTCGCATTCCTACATCCTTTGCAAACCCTACCAAGGGCACTGAGGCGGGAACCTTCCCTCTCAGGACGGAGACAAACCTGTGACCTGTGGATGAATGAAACAGGCCGTATGAAAGGGCCACGGGGGGAAGGGGGGCTTCTTCAGAACGTGTCAAAAAGAATTGTTTAAAATCTTATTTCTACATATTTATGAACTGGAGTGGAGGCATATCGGATTGGGATGAATCTCACAAAAAAAAAAAAAAAGAGAGAAAAATTGGTAACTAAGCGATATGAAGGCATTATCACACTTACAGAAGAGTGAAGAGCAAGTCTAGTTTCGTTATTTTTGTACTTTAGTACATTTCAAAACGTCAGATGATGTTGCTTAAAATATCAATTAGTAATTTCATACATTTAATTTTTGTTAAAAAAAGTACACAGTAATAATGTACACACACTGACTGAGTGATAAAAATCAACATCGGTTAAGACGGAACTCGAAACTTTTATTTGCTTTAAAATCCTAAGAGAGTAAGTTTCAATTATATAACACGTATAATAATAAGTAGATATTTTACCCGTCGTGTCTTTTCGACGTTAACCGACCGTTTTTCGGTTAGTTCTTCTCTCGCACTCACAGGCGGCGCGCGACAAGCGGGTAATTACCAGAAAGTTCCGACCGCTAAGCGTTCGTTTCCGGGAGAAACGGCGCCTCATAAAGGCGGGCGGCGAGTGGCGAGTGGCGGGAACAGGGAGCAGGGAGCAGGGAGCAGTGGTGGGGAGAAAGAGGAATCTCGGGGGCCGCAGGGAAGGCGCAGCCTCCCTGGAAGGAAAGAGCCTCGGGCGGGAGCTGAATGACTCAATGAGGCGGACGGAGGGGACCTCCTCTGTAGCCTTAACCAGACATTTCCTCAGCCGACACGACGGACGAAGGGAGGGAGGAGGGGAAGAGTGTATTTTCCTCTCAACTGTGCTGTTGCAACTTACTGGGCTTTTTGCTTTCCGGGAACGAAGCACCGACGCGAGTCCCTGTCCCCTCGTCCCCTTGTCCCCTTTCCCAACCGCGAGAGTCCCCGGGAGCGCGAGAGGGGGGAGTCGCGCGGGCCGCTCGAGCTCCGACCTTTCTTCCCGCCACGAGGTGATTGTGCGCGAGCCCATCGGTGTCCTCCCCGCGGAGTCATAAACGTGTTTTCTTGTTCTTTTGTTCCACTCGGCCCGCCATTGTTGGGGCCCCAAGGAGCCTTTTCCTCGCTCGCGACAGGTGCTTCCCTTCTGCTTCATTTCCAGGGAAAAAGAGCCAAAAAAAAGGAGAAAAATACCGCAGACTGCGAGCAAACGGCGAAGCCGCAGCCCGGGATCGAAACAATTCTCGAAATGTAATTGTTACACGATTGTTGGGCTGCGCGCGGTCTGAAACTGGGCGACTGACACTGACTGACAGAGCAGGACTCAACTCGGTTCGTCACCGTCACTCTCTCATTTCAGCTCGCTTCGCTGTTCCGTTAGACGATGGATGTCTGAAATTTTGAGGTAATTTTATAATTAAAAAAAAAGCGTTTCTTTCCGCGAGATTGATTCCTGCTCTTATTGTAGTTCCTCTTAAACCGAACTGAGTTTTTAGCGAAAGAAATGAACAATAAATGTAAAAAGCGAGCAATGAATCCAATTGTGAGCCTAGGCTTAGACTAACTAGTTGTCCGAAAAGCGGAAGAGCAGTGAAGCGTTTTTTTTTATCGATAAGTAGTCCTGTAATTACTTTACCGCACTTGTAACAAATGTGCGTTCATTAATAATTTAACGACTTGGCAAAACTCATTACCATCAAAAAGAAGCATCTAGATTAATTTCCAATCAGATGCCGACACTCGTATTAAAATTCGTATTATTTCCCAAATCCCACATACAGTGAGTGAGTTGCATTACCATTATTCTGCTCTCGCTCTTAAGATTCATGTATTGTATTTACTGTATTTGTGCCGTGCTCCAGCCTAGGAGGACTTTTCCGCATGTCACCCAGCTGATGATGGGCACGACGCCCCTCGCTGAGCTCTGTTTACATAGATGTCCAGGCCCACATGCTAAGCTCTTCCATGACCAGCTCATAATAGCAATGACAGAAAGGGGAGGGGTCCGCGTGCCCCCTTCGTCTGCCTCGGCATCCCCATGGGCGCAGCGAACAGATGGTCGCGTAAAGTCATTCACACGTTTCCTCACGTTCCGCTCAACAGAAAGAAAAACCTTGTCAATGCACACGTCCACACTAATCGCTCCCCCAAGTCCCTGGTGGGGCCGCACTTTCTGCTGCAGACAACTTAAACTGGGTTACTAAGCACTTTCTATTCCCTATGAATTTCATAAATGTGCCCTTGTCATTTTTCAAAGAGTCATACGAAACGCTCGTTCCGAGGCAGCACCCGGCGATCCTGCCGGAACGAGGCTCCGCCCCCGAGTTCCGAGTGCTCCGCCCCGCTCCGTCAGCGGCAGCGGAGGGTCCGAGCAAACCCCTCTCTGGCGTCTCGCTAACTTTCTTCCTCCTACGCACGAGAACCACGGGAAGAGTTGCGGTGCCCGGAAGGTTCGCTGAAGTTTTCACCGGGGTCGAGAGGGGTGGTGCATCGAGGCAGCAAAAATCTGATCTAAAAAATTTTAATGGGAAATTGTTTAAACAACAACAAAGACGATAGCAGCCAAAAAAAAAAACTGTACAAGTCAGGGTGCCTTTGAAGATATTTAATTAAAATCTAATCCTGCATTCTTAAAGGCTCACATAAATTAAGCTGTCATTCAGGAGATTTATGCATTCACATTTGCATATTGCATACAATTCATCAATTACTCATGTTTGAAAGGCTTGCGTTTCCCAGGGAGTGCGGCTGCCAGTGTGCCAGCAGAGAGGGAAAGAAGGAGGGAGACAGACTGAGAGAGAGAGAAGGAGAGGGTGAGAGAGAGAGAGCAGAGCGAGAGAGAGGGTTCGCATTTGCCACCGATGCCCAGGAGAAGCCAGTCTCCATATGTCCACGCTCACAGCCCAACCCAGTTCCATTCTCCATGGACACTGACACTCACGATTTCCAGCATCTCCGACTGCAGTCTGCATCACGCTGTTTTTAAAAAAAAAAAAAAAAAAACCCACACGGCCCCCGCCGCACTCCGCAGCCGCACTCCGGGCCATCTACAGGCCCGTACTTCTGAGGCAGGTGGTTTCAGATGGCACGCCACCAGCAGGGCGATGAAGAGGGAGCAGCATTGGGAACGGGTGCGAGGACTGGGTGCTACATAAACAAGCCTCTCTTGACTTGTGAGCCCAGAGAAGTGAAGCGCACAGAACGGGACACACGCACCCTGCTTTTTCCCACGTGCATCATTTGTACCGCGCTGGATGAGACAAATGACCAGACGGCTAATGTTTCACTGAGCTCGGGATCACCGAAGGCCACCCGACAAGGGGGACGCACGGTTCGGAAGGGAATATCGCCGACTTAAGGCCGACAGACGGCAAGAGGTTTGGCCTTTGAGCGGCAGTTACACACTGACTCAAAGCAAAGGAGGAAAAAAAACAAGATCCCACCACAGGCTAGGAGGAATCTATTGACTATTTGCAGAGTGCAGTCGGATAATAAAAGGTTTGTAAACATGTTTATTTGTCTGATTAGTTAGGCTCGCACTCAAAGCCCTCCCCGATGTGAAGCTGATGGGTTTGGGGCTGTGTGCTGCCACACACACACACACACACACAGACGTACGCAGAGTTAGCCTTAGGACGCTGTATCGATCACCCCCAGGGGGGACTGCGCACACATGAAGAAATCGGGCTGCAATCCTGACTCGTGGGGCGACTCGACGCTGCTTATTTTCATTACTTTTATTTGGCTCCTCCACACAGGGGGTGGGGTGGGGGGGCCGCTGAGTGGGGCGCCGCACACCCGCGTCCATAAAAGCTTGTAATTGCCATTTTCTACGCAAATCAATACCTACAATGTAAGGATTTGAAGGAAGTGAGCTACTAATAAAGGCTCAATTGAGGAAAAGTAATTGGGAACACTGGGTGAGAAAATGAACGGAGAGCGTCACACGAGCCGGGGGGGTGAGGACAGACTGCCGCAAAACAATCTCTCCGCTTTATAAGCTATTAAAGGCAGAATATTAGACAGTGCGCCGCACGGGTGGCACTGCAAGCGGCTCTTCAAACATGTGCGGCTGTGCGATGCGTCCTTTCATGAATAAATCACATCGACCTTGGCCAACGTGGCCGCCCTCCCTCTCGCTCCCTCCTTCTTAGAGCCTCCAAGAAGTAAAAAAAACCGAGAGCAAAGTAAAACAAAGTAAGTTAAGCAAATTCAGAAGTGGCATGTCAGTTCGATGCGTTTCCCTTCCGCTGGTGGGACAGAGAGCTGCTGTAAATGAAGCAGGAATGGGGGGGGCACAGGAAACAGGCCCAGCAACTTACCTTTTACCGCAGGGGGGCCTGTACCTTATTATTATTATAAATGTTTATTCATTTTGCTTTGCTGTGACAACTGAGCCAGTTCCTGTGTCAAAGGGGTAACTCAGAACTCCAACACTGTGCTTCTTTTTACCCAGGAGGCTGTCTGGGACATGTACGGGGCGGGGTGGGCTGGGCTCTCACGGCAGAAACCAGGTGGAACAGCAGCTGAAGACCAAATTTTTCTTTTCTACTGCTGTACCATCCAACAAGGTACGGTAAGGGACAGGGTTAGGACCATCGAGCTACAGGGTTAGGACCATCGAGCTGAAGTGAACTTTTGGTGGCCACACGAGCAGTTTTCACGGTGGTGGTAGGGGTGGTAGGTTTGCATCTTATCCTGGTGCGCGTGTGGGGGTCCAACAGTTGTTCCCCACACGCGCACCAGGATAAGATGCAAACTCCACACACGCAAAGCCAGAGCTGCTGAGCAGCAGCACTACCCGCTGCGCCACTGTACTGCAGTCCAATCAAAAGCTACTTTCCTTGCTGTTGGGTAAAAAACACACAATGGTGCTAAGAAGGTAAGTAACACTAACGTGGCGATGGAGTGGATGGAGTTCCCTCCTGCAGCCACGCTCTTTCACGATCTCTATTCATTAGAACATGTTTTCGGGCACTTATGTCAAGTGGCGAGGAGGCAGGAACGGACAGGTCTGCGGAGGAGTAACGTAAGCAAAGAGCGTAATGAAGAAAAGGTCCACCTATTAGCGGCCGTGGGATGCGGGAAGAAGCGGGGTGCCCGGCGCTCCGACGTCCGCTCCACGACACGGCTGTCGGACTACGGGAGTTGCTCTGCTCCTCCGCGTTCCACTGGTCAAGGCCACAAAGGTGAAGGTGAGAACCGCCCAGGGATTAGCTGTGTTTAAGCCCCGTCCCTTCGACTACTGCTCCTGCTCCGCATGTTAAAAGCAATTAAATATCACAAGGATTACGCAGCCCCCCCCCTCCTGCCCCCTCCTCGCGCCAGTCCGACACTTTCAAAATTGGAAGGTGCTGAAAAGTAGCGTGTCGCCGTACCACCACGGTACGTGGCTACTATACCAAACCCCCCCCAGTGGCCCTGCCTACTGTACAGGGCCAGTGGCGTGAGAACCGAGACGAAAAGTGGGCCACCGGCCGACACGTCGTCCCCAAACGTGCAGGCGGGACCGCCTCACCCCCCCGCGCCAGCTCACACTGTGCCCTGCGATTACTCACAAGCTCTGCTCCTCTCATCAGTATTTATCATGTGGATGGGAGGAGAATGAGATATCATTTCTTACATATATTTATTTATTCCACACACCGATCACTCCTCCTCCTTCCTCCTCCTCCTCCTCCTCACTCCAGCGGCAGACATTAGCACCGCATCTCCTCTCCTCCAGCCACTGATGAAGTGTGTGTCTGCGGCAGGGCTCAGGCGGTCCGCAGTGAGCCATTTCCCCACGATGGCACCGGAGAGAAAGAGTGTTTACAGTAACAGAAACTCATCAGCGCTGCTTCGCCTCCCCTTCGAAGGCTCACAAGAGCGCAGCACAATGCGGCCCATATAACGCGCTCCCCTTTACAACGGCTGTTTTGTTCCCTTTTATTAACAGAAAGAATCCCGAATCCCTATTTGGTTTTATTAAAAAGGGGGGTGGGGTGGGGTGGGTGAGGGCAGGGGGAGGAGTATCCATATTACAAAAAAAAAAAAAAAAAAAAAAAAACATCTATTGCTGGGACCAGAGGTGGGAGGAGAGGAGCAACTTTCTTATTTTTCTGAGCGCCCCTCGCAAGTGCGATCGACTCGCGTGCCCCCCCCGACACACACACACACACACACACACAGCCTCACTTTTAGTCTAAGTAGCCCTCACACTCATCGTTTTCCTGCAGCTCCGCAATGGCACTTCGGAGCCTCTGACGGTATTGAATAAATGTCACAAGTCCTTCCCCCGGCGGTCCGGTCGGCCGGCGACTAGGGGTGGTGCTGGGGGTGTGTGATGCGGGGGCTGCTCCCCCATCCCCGTTTGCTGGATTTGTTTGTGGCCCATTATCTTTTTCCATTAATCAGGCCTGTGGCCTGGGATTCATTTTCAGATTACACACATTTTCCTTTTGATCCGTTCACAACCTTGTTGAGAAAACCGCACGAGGGGGTGAGAGACGGGGGTGAGAGACGGGGGGGGGGGGGGGGGGGGGGGCAGGGGGCGCTACCGCAGGAAGACCTTGTTCCTGCCCAGATGCCCAGACACCTGACACACAGGGCTCAGCATTGATTTAATGTAGAAAATGCCCAATTCTGCATTTGGGGAACGCAAAGGGAACTGTGCACAGTGACCACAAGATCAAGTGGGAGGGCCAGTGTGTGTGTGTGTGTGTGTGTGTGTGTGGGTGAGAACCATCCCCCCCATCCATTATCAGCTAACAATCATTTACATTTCCAGATGTTTTACTGGATCGGTGCAGTGTTACAGGTGAAACGATGTGTTTTTAATGAGCGTCCCTGTGTTGTCGCCCCCCCCACCACCGCTCTCTTCTCACACTGAACTTTATCACACATCTTCCACGGATCACCAGGCTGCCGCAGCGTCACAGGATGCCAGAACCCGTCAGATATGGTCCTCCATGGTTATTGTATATAATAAATAGAGAGCCTGATAACGGCGTCTGTTTTTGGCTTCGCTGGGAACGGGGAGGGCTGGCTGGCTTTTCGGCACGGTCCCCAGCCCCCCCGCCCACCGCGGGCCTCGGACCCAGCTGAGCCGGACCTCCGCCTGGCCATCTGTCCGCTCCGCGCTACCCGCGTTGCGGCGCCACAGGGTGGGCCGAAGGGTCTCCGGCGCGACGCGTATCGGGACACCCGGCCCTGGAAGCAGGGGGCGGGGCTTCATTCGTGAGCGGCTATAAAGCAACGGGAGAGTTTTCCAGAAAAGCCGGCAGCACGCACCTGTACACAGAACTAAGGGCCTTTCCTTAGGAAAACGCACCGTGGCGTCGGACGCAAGAGCGCAACGCGTTTGGCGCGGGAACGGTCCAGGCTCGCCGCGTCATCCGTGTTTAAGAGGAACGGGAAAGGAGCAAAGGGGAGCGGCTCGAGCTTTCGCAACAGCCCGAAACGTCCCCGGTCGCATTCTCCCCTCCGACTCCCCATTGCCCAAGTCCCCGTCGTACACCGCTTTTCGCCCCATCGCCGCGTTCACAGCAGCAGGCGACTCGGCCGACGGCCGCGAGAGAGAGGAGCAAGGACTTCGGTCAAGGGGGGGTTCCGCTCGGGCCCAGAGAAAAGGCCAAAAGGGGCCAAAGCCGCCGCTGTCCAGCAAGAGACGCGCTCTTCCCGCATCGTCTTCCTTCCAGCAGCCGTCGCCTTTGTGTTCCACTTAACGAATCCCCGACATAAATGCATTATTTAACGGCGTTCTCGGTGCCATATGGTGCCCAGACTCCGTCTCTTTCCTGACTCTGCCATAGCCGGTGCGACACAGGCACACGCGCGCGCACGCACACACACGCACAGAGTTTTACTGCACTTTCTGCTGCCACATATGTGATGTTTGACATTAAGAAAAAAAATGCAGCTTTAAATGAAGCCTTTAAACCGCTGTCTTATCAAAATACAGGCTTCCCGAGGGGCGCCGAGCCTCATTTTAGAACGAGCGTAGCTCTGATGTTTTGCTTCTCGGAATGAAACAGCTCACTTTGCCAGCGACGCCGCCAGCGACCACATTCTCCTACTCGCGATGTATCGCCCCGCGCCGTCCGAGCGCCCCGCTGCCGCATCTCTTGCGGATGCGCCTACGACACGCTCGGCTGCCGAGTGCCGGCGGCGCACAAACGGCCTCGGGCTCGAACGTTGCCGGTGCAAAAACACGGGCGGACCGCGCGCCCCGGCCTTTCCTCGGGCTCTCCGCGCCCGGGAGGCGGAGCGACGAAGCGCGGCGATCGGGGCGCCGGGGCGCTTCCAGCCAACTGGCTTCTTCTTGAGCCGAGCGGAAACGCGCCGAACGCGCCTCGCGCCGCGGAGACGCGTCAGGGTACGCGCCGGCTCTTCGCTTCCCTCCCCTCCCCGGCGTATCTCTCCGCGTTGTACGCTTCGCACCCCCAGCCCCAGCCCCAGCCCCAGCCCCCCCCGTCCCGCTCAGGGCAGCGCGGCCCTCCGCGTTCAGCGCAGCCGCATCCGGCGCAGCCCGGGCAGGCGAGGCGTCCAGGTGTCTCCGCGCAAGGCCTCTCCGGCGCTGCGGCTAAATCGCGGCCCGCCCGACTCCCTCGACGTCTCCCGACCGCCTCCGACCCCATCTCCTCCCGAGGCTCCCGCTTTAGATCCCTCTCAATTAAATTAGATCTGCTTCCCAGAAGCCTGCCACTCAGGGAGCAAAGCTGACAGCAATCCGCTTTCTCCCCTCCTTCTCCTCGCCCGCACGTCCCCTCCTCCTCCGCCTTTGTTGGGGCCGCGCTTCAAGTGGAAGGGGATTCTATGTGACACGCAAGATTGCGAGTTCGCCTTCAGACAATGGCGAGAGCTGGCACGCAGCTGTGGGATTAAATTCCCTGACATTATCAACCTGTCTGACTAACTGTTCAGAAGGCGGCGGAACAGGATTCTACTAATGGCAACAAACCCCGGTTCTCAGCATCTCCGAGAGGATTACTGTCACTCGGCACCGGGGGGACGACTTTCTTTTATTTATTTCATATTCTCTGCCGTAATCTGTTTAAAAACAGAATCGGAGGGAAAATGTCATGGGAACATATAAACACGGAAGACCAGCAGCTCTTGTACCTACAAACAGCCTCCGACTTAAAGGCAGTATTTTTCTTAGAGCCCGGCTGCGTCCGAACCGCCGGGTCTCTTCGTTCTGTTTTGTTTTGCTCTCATTTTTTTCCGATTTTCTTTTTTCTAACATGGGATTATAATAAATAAGAGGAGTCTCGAGTTCCCATGAGAAAATATTTCCGGACCTCTTAGTGCGTTTGCTGGAAAAATTTCACAGTTCTTGGATGAGCTGCTCATTTTAAGAGCCATTAAGCAACTGAGGAAAAGGGGGGGAAGGACCCCGCAAAAAAAACGGCATAGACCCCCTCCCACTCCCCCCCCCCACCGCGATGAAGGAAAGAAACAGCAGCTCGAGATCGCGCTACATTTGCGGAGCCCCCAAGGTGACAGTTTGTAAAAGATCACGAGAGAGCTTTGATCTTCGGAGCGGAGCGGGGCGGGGCGGGACGGGGCGGGGGCGGCTCAGCCGTCTTACGCCTCACCTACGAAACCTCGGGGCTCGGCGTCCAGCCCCCCCCCCACCGTCGACACGACAGGAGGCAGAGAGTAAAGGAGTCGGCGCAAACAGGAAACGTTCCCCCGTCGAGGGGCTTTTCCTTCGGCTCCCGGCTTCCCATCGGGGCGACGAAGCCGTAATGAATTCACCAGATTACCACGGGATTATGGGAGGGATATGCGATGCGGCGCAGCGCGCTGGGCCTCCAGGTGGCTCCGCGGGGCAGGATTAGAGCTGTTTACAAGGCCGGGGTCGAAGGTCAAGACGGAGCCGCTCCGCCGACACGTCGACGTCCGCGATCGTCACGCTAAATATTCCCGCGCCGCCGCGTCGGCCCTCGTGCCACAAACGGCGCGCCGTTAAGCGATGGCTAAATAACAGAATTAATCCCCCACCTTGTGGTTGGAATTTAAATGCTTTTCGGAGGTTCCAGGGTCACACTGAGCCGATACCGTTTCAAACAAATTGCAGTGGCCATGAATTGATTAAATGCTTTTGATTCCTCTAACAGCTTCCATGCGTCCACTGGAGAAGCAGTGCTGGGGGGGGGGACTCGTGTCAAAGGGCCGACTACCCCCCCCCCAGGTAGCGGTCGTCCTCTGTGGAGGTCGTCGAAACAGCGTTTTGCATTGAAAGGAATCCGAAAGGCCAATCAATAATGTCTCGAGCAGAAAACGCGGGGAACGAAACCTTTGTCACGTCTTACGTGAGCACATGGGGTTGGGGGGGGCGGGATGCCCAGCGCCGGTGGCGGAAATTGGGGGGCCAGAGGGCAGGGGGCAGAGAGCTTGGCGCAGCCCGCAGAGGACAGTGGCTTATGCTGATCTGATCCCAGTGTCCCGCCCCCCCTCCCCACCGGGACGCCAACACAAACAGCAGCCCCACACCCCCACACCCCCACACCCCCCACGGGCCCCTTCCATTTCACGAGGGTAACCAAGGAGGGCCGACATGGCGGGTCGTCACGGAAAACGCTCATGAATTCATAATGCGGACACCGTTCAGCGCTGCGGTGCGACGCCACATCGCTGGGAGGCCACGGTCCGGCGAGGGACCGCTAGGCTCGGGGCAGCCAGGGAGGGGATTTGCGTCCCCGAGATCTGTCCCTAACCCCAACCCCAACCCCAACCCCACCCACCCAACTGCTAATTTTGACTTTGTTTTCCTTCTATTGCTCATTTGCTACGACGATGGTGCGAAACACAAAACGCGCTTCAGACGCCCCTCGTGGCCACAGTGCCCGAACACGGCACCACCACACCGCGCTCACCTACAGGGTCAGGCACCCCGATGCCCCGTGTGACTGCGCTGTGCCCCCCCCCCCCGCCAATATTCCCTCCACAATTATAATGATCATGTACAAGGGACACACGCTGTGGTGACCTCACATTCATTCATCCAGCTGACACTTCTCTCCAAAGCAGCTTACAGTGATTTACCCTTTTACACAGCTGGGTAGTTTCTGCTGGACCAGTTTAGGGAGGGGACTTTGCCCAAGAGCCCTTTAGCAGTAAGTGGGATTCGAACCGGTGACCTTCAGCGCTAAAGACAGTAGCAGTAGCACCAACGCTACCAGCTGGGCTTTGCCACCATATCTGGAGACAGATGGCACCGTGGTAAATGTTGAGTCATTCTCACAGCTGTTTGGCGAAAGGGTTCGAAGGTTCAAAAGGTTCAAAAGGTTCTCTGGGCACAAGCGACACTCTTAATGGCAACGTGTAACACTCACCGAGAGTCACTTTCACACTGCCACCCCGAGGCAACCGCCGCTCTTAATCGGAACCACTGACTCAGCGGAGTGAAGGAGAGGAGCCCTCCCCACCCCGGAGACCTCACACACACAGAAACACTTCCAGCACCTGGCCCTTCGGTGCCCCCAGCCCACTCCGAGAGTGCAGACGGACTCCCTCGCTGAGGGTAGGAGCTTTAGTGTACCATGGGTGCGAGGACTGTGACACACACACACACACACACACACACACACACTGCATGTGCGTGCTTCATGAGTGTCATGTGACAGCGCTGGCGTGATGTCATGGCCTGATCCGAGGGGAATACCCCCAGCGATTGATTTTGTTCCTCTTGAATGCTGGGAAAAGGCAGCGTGTTTGGGCACCGCAAACACAGAGGGAAATATGATGATTAAACGAAACGATAAAATCATCACTGTTCGCCGCGCAGCAGTCGGAGCCTCACGGTAGAATCACCCCGATAAACGAGAGGCTCCCTTTCACACTCGGAGCATCAGTTCACGTCCACATGAATATTTCATTTCCTTGTCCAGGTGGAAACAATGACCGAACCCCGCGGCACCCCCCCAAACCTCCCCCCCCCCCCCCCGGACGGATACTGTGCAGAGAGCACAAAAAGAACAGTAACGCAAAACAACACAAAGCGCGCCAGTTGAGCACAAGTCCAATGAAAAAAATACTCTGATTAACATCATTTCTGGGGTCTGTGTGTGTGTGTGTGTGTGTGTGTGTGTGTGTGTGTTTCTTCAGCACAATCACGCTGGGAGGCTGTGAGAGAACAAGCCAGTTTGCTTTGATGGTGAATTCGCAGACCTTCCTGCTGAGCCGTACTTATTGATCCACTGTACGTGCTCCCCCCCCCCCACCCCCCACACACACACAAACACACACACACAACTGAGTGGCTTCGGAAGGCAAGGGTTGGGGGGGGGGGGGTCATACACACTTGGAGATACAGTCATCCTTTGCGCTGATGAAGGTCACTGAGCTGAGTGGCCT
Organism: Scleropages formosus; assembly: GCF_900964775.1. Lineage (NCBI taxonomy): Eukaryota > Metazoa > Chordata > Actinopteri > Osteoglossiformes > Osteoglossidae > Scleropages > Scleropages formosus. Next base: position 38,042,652 of record NC_041809.1, on the reverse strand, counting down.
CTTCATCCCCAGAGACGTACAGATGAGAACCTTCAGTCAGCAACGGTGCAGGACGGCTTCTCACACACACACACACACAAAGCACCATGAGTCGTAACCCTTCCTCCTCTCCCACCTCAGACCCCTTCTCTAATTTGGCAAATGGGGGGGTGTGAGAATGTAGCACCGTTTCATACAGAGGCGTTCCCAGTTCGCTCCAGGGTGTGTCCAATCACACACACACACACACACACACACACACACACACACACACACACACACAGAACCAGGGGGTCCTGTGAGGGTCTGGGGGAGTCAGTCACTGGGGCTGCGACCCGACACAGGGGGTCGGTAAAGATGTGGGTGCTCAATTAATAGCTTTGTGTCACAGTTATGAAATCATAACTCGCACCTGTGCTGGACGCTGTACACTCACACACTCACACACACACACACACACACACAGTTATTTGCACGTGTCGGGAGTGTGAGAAAGGAGCTGGAGGGGGGGGCAGGTGTGGCAGCGGGAGCAGCTGCAGGATTGGGGGTCCCTGGGGGACGAGGCTTCGGCTTTCGCAGACAGCAAACACTTGCAGGTGCAATAACCCCCCCCCCCCCCCACACACACACACACACACACACACACACACACACACACACACACACACACACACACACACACACACGCGCACAGGAAACGCCCCTCGGCTCCTCATCGCTGTCAGCTGCCGGTCAGACAGCCGTCGAGGTTAAACATGTGGGGTCACGCTGCCACCGCCCCCCCACCCCCGTAGAAATCACACAGAGACAGAGGATCCGAGATCACGGAGGGGGGGAGAGGGACCCGAGATCCCCCAGCCCTGAACCGCACCGCACCGCACCGCACCGCACCGCACCGCACCGCACCCTCGCGCGCGACTCCACAGCCTCTTCTAAAGCAACAGGTGCTGTTTGGGAGCCTCGACGAAAGCAGTGAATTTTTTAATGGCTCCATTAAATATTAAAGCGGACGACGCCGGGGGGGGGGGGTTGGGGTGCAGGGTTAACAGGGGTGACGTTGGCAACGCCGATGCCGTGTTTTTCCACACACACCACAGCGAACGCGCCGGGAGTTCCGGCGTTCGTTCCCCTGCGTCGCCGAGCGGAGCCTCAAACGCAGACGTGTTCCGGGGGGAATTGCTCCGAGGTCCTCGACGTCTCGCAGCATCGTGGCGCTCGGGGAAAAATGGAGTAACAGGGTGGAAACAAAGTAACAGAGTAAAGGGCGAAACGCGGAAAACCACGGTGCACTTTACTTTTCGTTAGTAATAAAAAGGAACGAAGGGCCGTAAACCGCATGTCTGCACACTTCTATATATTAAGGGCTCTGAATTTTATGCACTTCACAAGTAAAAAATTAATTTGACAACTGCCTTTCCCTGCGTCGGCTCCCCCAGAGCGCGCACGCACACACACGCGCGCACGCACACACACACTCCCATATTTAGAGAGCAGCCCACATGGTGAGAAGAGGCCTATTTTTACACAGGCACCAGAGGCCTCTTTAATCACAGCGCCATTGTTACCCCGGGCTCAGCGGGGGCCACGGGGGCCCCCAGCCGCGGTGATCCCGCCAGGAAGACCCACAGCTCTGATCCGTGTGTGCCGCGCAGACAGGAATGCCGACAGCTAGAGCCACCCCGGCAAACAGGCGGAAATGGAGCGTTAACCGCTTCCCCTATCATTGCAAGATCATCGCTTCCGTCGTCATCATTTTATCTTCGTGATCATTTTCCTTTAGAACTTCGTTCGGAATCAGTTTACGGAGAGAAAACAATAAATAATGCATAAACACATTTTGTAATTTCCCCCTGAAAGTGCAACTTCCTTTGGGAAGAATGAAGTTTTCACTTTGTCAGGGTACACCTGCGGAGCCCCTCGTGGGACTGGAACCAACAACCGCCTGGAATCAAGTGCCTGGTTTCTCGCATCCACACTGCCGTCGCCCCCCCCAGGAAGGTACAGTAGGGTGAAGACGCAGCGCACCGTTACGTGTGTGTGTGTGGGGAGGGGGGGGGGGCGGTACCAAAAATCCCCCCGACACAAAGTGCTTATTTAACAAAATGTATTTCATTAATAAATAAATCAAACGCACAAAAGGCGCCTGACACATCCATGCAGCCTTCGAGTCATTAATATTCCAGATAGTGCTAATGTTGGCTTTAAAAATCATTAATAAATCTTTTTCATTTGCAAAGCAACAGATCTTGTTAGCCCCCCCCCCGCCCCCACCACCCCCTCGCCTGTCTGTCAAGGGCTTCCTTTAATGTCCGTCCGAGCTGTCAGGAAGCGAGAGGCAGCGCGCAGCAGGCAAGGGTCCATTTCAAGAGGAACAAAAGGGGGAGAGTCAGCGAGGGGGGGGCACCCAAGGTCAGGACTCCGGGAGAGGAGCCGCACCCGGGTCCGCGGCGCCGGCCTGCGAGCGAGGTGGCGAAACCTCTCGACCTTCTCCGCGTTTCCTTAACGAAACTTAAACATGACGGCATGCTCACGCGCTGCTTAAGGGTGTGCGTCCTCTCAGCGCCCATCAGTGTGTGTGCAGGTGGCAGGTTCTCCCCGCATCAGCGTGGGTTTTCCCTGGGAGCTCTGGTTTCCTCCCGCAGTCCACAGCCATGCAGTTCGGGTGAACTGGTGACGCTAAATTGCCCAAGCTGCGGGAACAGGTGAGTGCGAGTGTGTGTGGAGGGGGGCTACCCTGTGATGGACTGGGTAGTGTTTGCACCCAATGTTTCCGGGAAAGGCTCTGGCTCACCGTGACCCTGGTCAGGAAAAGCAGTTGTCCACACTGGATGTATGGACAGGTGAGTCTATCGATCCAACACCAATAACTGATCATCTTGTCCGTTGGGGTCCAAAGGCACCCCTGACGCAAAGGGTGTGAAGTTAAGGTACATCCTACGTGGACATCGGTGTGTCGCAGGACAATCGCACACATGCACTCACACACTACGGGCAATTAAGAGCCGCCAGGTCAGCTGAGGCACGTGTCTTTGGGGTGTGGGGGGAAACAGGAGCAACTGGAGGGAACCCTCATGAACATAGGGACAGCATGTTTTAATTTCTGGACGCCACTGCCTTGGACCAGTGCACTCCCGTGGTCTGAGCGTGCGCTGAGGACGGGATGGGCACCTGTGCGTCCACACCCCCCCCACCCCCTCCATTTGCTGTGTCTTTTGTATTTGAGCCCTGCTCCGAGTCAATAAACGCACCTCACTGAAAGCCCTGTTATCTCTGCACATATTGATCTGGTTTCCTGATGGCATTATTGAAATATTCTGTCCATGGGGCTGCGCCGCGTCCCGGAATCCTTGAACCGCAAAGTGCGCCGCGCGTGCAGCTCAAACGTGCTTTTCGTTCCCCTTTCCAAGGTGGCTTTTCCATCACATAAACACATCTGTGCTTCTTTTAAAACACGTACATTATTCTGCTCGGGCGGCACGGCAGCCTGGGTGGTAGGGGAAGATGTGGGCTCGATCCCTGCTCTGTGTGTGTGTGGGTTTTCTTTGGGTGCTCTGGTTTCCTCCCACAGTCCAGGCACATGCTGTTCAGGTTCCCCCATAGTGTGTGAGTGACAGAGAGAGTGTGTGTGTGTTCCACTGATGTGTGGATGAGTGACCCAGTGTAAGTAGTGTATCTAGAAGTGTAAGTCACCGCGGTGAATGAGGGGTGTGGGCTCATAGTAACACTACACAGAGTTCACTGGAAGTCGCTTTGGAGAAAAGCGTCTGATAAATAAATAAATGTAAAAAGGTTCTGCTGGGGAGGAGATGTAGCCAACCGGTGTGACCGGAACCCTCCTGCTCCTTGGCTCCGCGGCTTTACCCCGGTATTGGGCCCATGGAGCTCGACACGCCGCATGGAAACATTTCTTGTCTCGCCGTACAGGCTGTGCTAACAGCCCCCTGAGGCCGCTTTACCAGCCTGTCACCCCACCCCAGCACAGGAGCCGCACCCCCCCACCGCCGCCGCCGCCACCTCCCCTTTCCTCGCGCCGGCAGCCCAATCGATGGCGAGATCTGTAGTTAACGCTGCACTGTGATGCAAATGATGCGGAATTGATCGGCGTAAGCTGCTGCTGTCACAGCAAGGGCACTCCCGCATTGCCGAGCTCCCCCTTCCTCTCTTTCCTTTCCTTTCCTTTCCTTTCCTTTCCGCTCCTCTATCTCTATTCCTACTTCCTCTCCTCTATTTCTTCTCCTTTCCCCTCTATTTCCTCTATTTCTATTTCCTCTACTCTATTTCCTCTGCTTTTTCCCCTCATCTACTTCCTCTCCTCTATTTCTAATTTGTCTCCTCTCTTTCCTCTCCTGCTCTTATTTCCTCTCCTGCTCACCACACAGAGGAGACTGGGAATCCAATCAATGGCCCGACAACTTGGGGGGGGGGGTGGAGGACAGGGAAAATTGCAGGTTCAGCATAATGGGGCCTCTGTGGCGCGGACACCGAACGCCCCCCCCCCCGCCGAGGCGCAGGGACGGAGCAGGGAAGTGAGGCGTCGCCCGATCCCCGGATTCCCGACTCATTAGGACACGCAGAGTCGCCGCGACCGTGCAGTTTCGCAGCAATTAGCGCGCTCCATCTCGTCCTTCTCCGCCAACGAAGGCAGATGAGCGAGGGACCGACGTCCGTCCGCAGAGACGCCGCTCGCCGCTGCTCAGGACAGGTTCCCGAAAATCCGCGTTTGCGTTCAAAGACCTTCGAAAGTTTGAAACTCGGGCCGCAAAGTCCCTCCGCATCTTTCCGCCGGCAGGGAAACGTTCGCGTCCTTCTCCGCTCCTCACCTCTGGGTTCGCGACCCATTTGGCCCAACGAGAACGATCGATGGGGGGAAACTGGGGGAAGTCGGGACGAGGGAGCTCCTTGTGCCTCGGTGGACTCGTGTCTGATGGTGAGTGGCCAGCGCGCGCGCGCACGCGCACACACACACACACACACACACACACACACACACACACACACACACACACACACACACACACACGCCACCCCCTCCTCACCCCTGTGGAAAACAAACATGACCCACAGCGGCACTGGAAGTCAAACCATAAAACTCTACCGCCTGTTTCCGTTTACAGTTTTCGTCACCATTTTACCCCGTTTGTGTGAAATATTTACTCCGCTGCCACATTTACAGTGTAGTTTCATTGCCATAAAGCTGTTCCATAGTAAAGTGCACCCCCACCCCCAACCTCCACCCTCTCCTTACTCTCACACTCCGACCAGGAAGCGATTTGCAGCTTTTAAATACAATTTTGGTTTTTTCCCTTTTTTAAAGTCTTTTTTGGTGGTGGGGGAGGTGGGGGGGTTCTCTGGAACAGTAAGACCCAAGATGCCCTTTTCTCTCCAAACATGTTCTGCTCCTGACCCCCCACCCCCTGGTCACCTGCGACGGAGGAGGCCCAAGCAATTCAATTACCATTCGTCACATAAACGGGCGAATTTTACCGTTGCGACGGTTTATGGTAATGAGCTCTTTCCCGCGACAGGCCGCACTGACACTTACCGGGGTGTAATGTCACCCCACTTAAAGTCTATGTAAACAACATTATCGCCAGCGCTCTGAGCAAGCTGCAAGGTCGGGGTGGGCACACACTTGAGGGGGGGTAGGCGAGACAGCCGGCATGCGGGGGGTTAGGGTGCCTGGGATGTGACGAGTTCCCGGCCCGTTCTACGCGTTCTTCGCTTTGTTTGGTCCGCACGTGCGAGCGTGCGTATATCCAGGGCTAGGCAACCCGTCTCCCACGTTCCTCTTCCGACTTTTACGTTTATTTATTGAGCAGATTGGGTTAAACTACCGTTATTTGCCAAAAAGTACCACTGTATGTAATCCAGTCGTTTACCCTTTTATGGAGCAGGTCATTTTTACTGGTGTAACTCATGTGGTTACAGCTGCTGCTTTTGAACTCGAAGGACACAGGTCCCGCTTTAGCAGCCGTGATCAAAGTACTTACCCTGATTTGATACGGTAAAATAAAGTCCCGAGTGGTAAAAAGGGCAAACCACTAAGTACCTTCACACTGTGAGCGAACGAGTGTGAGACGCAAAGAGAGCAGCTTTGAGCACCAGGCCACCTGACATCAGCAGCCCCCCCGGCCCCATGTCACTACTGACTCCGAGGACATTGTGCAACTCGGTGGCGCTCAGCATTTCCCCGAAAAACCGTTTCCTGCGTCTCCAGAAGCTCCCGTGCGACACAATGACAGCGTGTGAGGAAGCGGCCTCAGCCTCGGTGCTCGGGACGGGGAGCGGCACAACGCGCCTCCCATTAAACGTCACTAATTTAACAAATCCTTCGAAGTCGTTGACGGGAGGTACGACAAGCGCGGCGCTTCATTGTGTCGTTATGGCAGAGGCGGCGGCGGCGGCAGGAGACGGAGCGATTCGGACGGGAAGGGCGATGGAGGCCCCGGGACGGGTGACGAAAGGCAGACGGAAGCAAGACGAGAACGACGTCGGGCGAAGAAGCGCTCGTCTCGCACGGCGGCCCACTGTTGGGGTGCGACGTGCTCCAAGGGGAAAGGAGGGAGCGCGTGGCAGACCTGCTTTTCCTCGCCAAACGGGGGTCCCACCACGCGGCGGGAGGTGAATGCTGGAGGACCGAATGCCGGATCAAATCCCCCCCCAGGATCCACCGCATTACTGCGTTCGTCACTCTCTTACTATATTATAGGCGGCGCTCCAAGAGTTAAGTCCCTTCCTCTGGGGCGCTAAGGCAGCGGTGGGACTCGAACCAACAACCTGTAGCTTGCAAGTCCGCGCGCTCGGCCTCGCGGCAGGTCGAGAACTTTCGAACCCTTTTGTTTCGGCATCTTTCCCCAGGCAGGCCGGGTTCCCCCCCCCCCCCCCACCCACACCAACCACAGCAGCTTGAGAAGACCTCCCCTGCAGGGCCCCGGGGCTTGGGGACGAGCGCGGACACACGCGCACACACCAGTCCTCCGCTGCGCCCAGACCAAACACGGAGGCGGCACGTGGAGAAAGGCTCCTGGGGGCCCCGGTCCCACCTTCCCCGGGCGTCGTGCGCCGGCCGCTCCTCGCCGGACTCTCGTTCCGCTGCAGGAAACGCAAGGGGGGGGTCGGGGTCTGGGGGCGCGGGGGCTACCGAAGGAGTGCGGCGCCGAGGGAAAACAATCGATATATGAAAAGAAAACAAAGCGTAGGAGAGGGATTGTGTCACACACTGTTGTGCTTTTGCATAAAGCAATTAAAACAGTGTGTTTTTGTTGAACAAAAAAAAAGAAATAGAAGAAACGGGGGTGGGGGGGACATGCGATGGCTGCACAATCCAAACATTGATCGGCTCCGTGTTTTTCTTGCAAATCCTGCTTTCGGGGAGATTTCACTTTAATTGATTCCCTTTTAAACAAATACCGCGCTGGAATGCCAGTAATGAAGAGGTCGCACCGGGGTCACGGGCGCCTCCCGCACTTCGGGACCGCGACCGAGGACGGGACCCTCTGCTCCCGGGACGGGCTGGCAGGGGGGGCTCCCTCCGCCGGCGCTTCCCTTCGCTCTTCACGCGTCCATCACGCGTCCATCACGCACACGCGCGCCGCATCCGCTCTCGTGCCGCGACTTTTTACTGCGGTGCGACATATCTTGCCTGCGCGGTTCATCCCCTCTGGCCCTGCCAGCGCCCTCAGCAGACATCCTTTTTTCCTTTATTAAACTCATATAGCGTCTCCATTTCCTTCGCACCCCCACCCTGCACCCCAGGTCTCACCCTTTATTAGCGGCTCTTTAACCGTCACTCGTGTTTTTATCACCGCACCGTGTTTTACACGTGGGGGCCGAGTAAAGTCAGCAGCCGGGGTGAGTTCGCCGCAGTGCCTCTACGTCCCCCTGCTCTGCCCTGCCCTCTTCCTCCGTGTGTGTGTGTGTGTGTGTGTGTGTGTGTGTGAGACATATGGGTGTAAGTGCGCGCGCACACAGAATATCATGGCAGGGCTCTGATTTACACATAGATAGCCAGTCATCTCTGATCTCCGCACATGTTGGAGAGGGGGTGTGGGGGTGTGCAGGGGGCATCTCGCTTCACACCCACTCCTTTCAGCCCCTCGTCGAACGCAAAGCAGAGTCCCTGGCTTGGACGCGTGGAGCAGGACAGCAGGGCACTGACCCCGTCGCAGCGCCACCCACCCCCCGGGCTAGAAGTTGTCGGCGGAGGGACGCGGGGCGGGGCGGAGCGGGGCGGGGTGGGGCGGGGGGAGATGGTCGAGCAGGAGGGAGAGGAGGAGGAGCCCCCCGAGGCCAGGGAGGCCTGTGAGATCATCGTGCGTGTGACGCAGCGGCGGGAGGCGGAGGGGAGGGGAGGGGAGGGGAGGGACAAGCGGGAGGCGGGCAGGTTAACAGGGACAAAACGGTGTTTGTGTACAGGGCATCTCTTCAATAATTCAGGGCAGCAGGGCGTTCGTTCGTTCGCCGCCTCTTCGCCGTCCGCAGATAGACGCTTCACGCCACTCATTCATCATCTCGGGCGCGACCCTCTCATTGAGCCTCCCGTTAACAAGCGCCTTCATTTGCCCATATTTACTCAGCGCTCCTCGGCCAGGCGATGAAAAGCTCTTTGATTGTGCCGACGCCCCCCCCCCACCCCAACCCGACCCGCTCGCGTTCTGTGTGGGCGAGCTCCCCGCCCCCGAAAGCGATACGCCGCCGTTTATTATTCATGTTTGTGCTGCAGAGCCACGCCGGCACCTCCGCGGACAGGATGACCGCACGCAAGAAGCTCTCGGTTATTCCCTCCTCCCCCTGGACTGTGTTCCAGCGAAGGGACACGCGGTCAGCGGTCGCACAGTGCCGGTAACGGGGAACCGCCGCCATTAATACATTTGCGTTCATTTATTCATTTACTCCGACTTACAGAGTTAACGTACCAATAAAGACTGACCCCTTCGTACGGTAACTTTTACTGGAGCAATTCGGGCTGAGTACCTTACTCGAGGGCACTACAGCAGGGGACGGGATACAAATGCGGGTCCTTCCGCTGGAAGGCCGCAGCACCGACCGCTACGCCACCTGCTGCCCCTGTGCTGCAGGTACAGAAGTTTGGAACAGGAATGTGGCACCGCACGAGGCCTTGCGGTTCAGTCTGCGGAACCCTTGAGCGAGGGACTTAACCCGAACCGCTCCGGTGAAATAACGGCAGGCAAAAGACTGAAGTGCCAGGTGATGGAATTGTAACAATATTATTCATATATAGTAACAATAATTAATATTGTTGTTGTTCCTGAACCCTTGGTGTTTTATCACAGCTCCCCCTGACGTCAGCGAGGGGTCGCCGCATCGCCCTCAATCGTGCCGTACAGGAAGGGGTGGGGGTACGCCGATGCCCTGGCGCTCCCTACACCTCCCCCTGTGAGGGGCACGTTGGCCCGGCTGCCCACTACTGAGTGCTTGCGTACGTGAGACGAGATGGAGAGAAACAGGAGCCTTGTTGGGGGGGGGGAACCAAAAAAGAGACACAAGAGTCCCTTTCATTAGCCCACCTCATTGCATTAACCAGATGGTTACAGCACCCTGGAAGGAGAAAGACTAAATAAATAAATAAATAAATAAATAAATAAATAAATAAATAAATGAAAGAGAAGTAACACTGTTTTGAAAAGTTGGCCAGAGGGGTTTGAAAAATGGACGAACAAAAGAGCACAACAGCTGGAGCATGAAATGCGAACGGGGGAGTGGGAAGGAGAGGAGAGAGAAGAGAGGGCTTCCCTGCTCATTGTCTTCATTGTCTGAGTCCGGGGAGCGCGGCGCGGGAGGGAGGGAGGGAGGGAGGGACGGACGGACGGAGGGAGCGACGGGGACAGAGGCGTTTCGCACCGAGGCGCGTGATGCCGGCCAAGGGTTCGATTACAGGTATCCGACCGTCTGGAGGTAAACGGTCGACGCCTGGGGCGGGATGGGGGCCAGGGGTCTCGACACCACTAGCTGAGCTCCGCCTGTCCTTCCGGTTCCGTCGTGCCCCCCCGCAAGCCCGGCCCTCGCTGCTCGACTGATTCGGAGCCGGATTCGTGGCCTGGGAAGCGTGAGCCGGCGCTCCGGCCACGACTCGGCGAGCGAGTGACCGCGGAGGTCAACGTCGGCGGGGCAGGACGGGGACGACTTCCTCCCGAGGTCACGTCACGGAGGAGCCGGTCGCGTTCGCGTGCGGACAGGGACGCCGGGAGCGTCGGACACGTCCCTCTTGGATGGACCTCGGCGCTCCGGCCGGACGACGTTCTCGGGAACATCTTTTCGGAGCAAAAATCGCCGTTTTAATTTATGGATCTTCGCGTGACAAGTAGAGAACTTCTCAAAAAGAGTCCTGATTTTTCAGTAGCCGGAGGGACTATAAACATGAAAAGTGAATTATTAAATTTTACAGCTCATTACTCAAACAAAAGGAAATATATACTGGTGGGAACAGGATTAGCGGCGAAATGAATCCAATGATATATTGTGCCGGAATTATCTGGCCAGTTTATCTGGATGGTGTGATAAGTAAATACCATCACTGGAGAAGCCCCGGGGAGGTGGAATCAAAATCTCAGCCTGATTAGCATAATCTCCCGTCTCTTCGAGAACCGCCTCCTCTCTTGGAGTGTTCCGGAACAAAGTGGGCGAGCGAGCGAAAGCCGTGCCACAAACACGGGGAGACGTCAAACAGCACCTTTAAGCAGGGCGCGAAGCCTGCCCGTGACCCTCGGAAGGAAGTGCCAAGTGAGCGTTTGAGGGAAAACGCGGCAAACGCGTGACGGCAGGACTTTGGCGAGAGGGGAAAGTGCTGAAGGCCTCGTGCTGCGAACCCCCCGCATCAGCGCCGACCGCTGCGTGGAAAGTAGCGGAAAGGCCCGGAAAGGACACGAAACACGTCCCTCGGTACTTGCGTGCGTTTCTCTAAAAGCCCCTTTTTCCGTTCACCGTTTTTTTTCACCGGCGAACGCAGAGCTGCCGCTTGACTCTTTTTCCTGGATGTCAGAATTTAACGCGAAGCTGAATGGAGCGAAACGGACGAAACGGGAATAGAAACAACAGCTATTAACGTTCGTATTTGTGGTTTCGTTCACTCGTTCTTCCGTCAATTTCCCAGGCCGCTCTGCGGAGGATGCGGTTCACCGGGAGCGTTTTTTCTTCAGAAACAGGTTTATACGCGAGCTCGGAGCGTGACGACGCCAGCGACGCGGCACGATGGGAAACCGGACGGGTCCGGAGCCGAGTCAAAGGCCGGGCTGCTGGACAAGCGGAACGAACGACGCTCCTGCGCTCGTTCCTCCTTCGGAAGGGAAGCGTCGAGGAGAGGTCCGGAAGGGTCCGGAAGGGTCCGGAAAGGCCCGGAAAGGCCCGGAAAGGCCCGGAAAGGTTCGCGCTCACTTTAGCCGGGGGAAGAGAACGAGTCATAAAGGTACGGAGAGAAAAGAGGGCAGAGGCAAGAGAAAAAGAGCGTGAATTTCCGGAGCCGGACTCAATCAGAGCAGAGAGACAGATTAGCGAATCGATTCGGGCGCCTTGTTTACCCAAGAACGGTGAAATTTCCCTTCTCCAGCTCCACTCGCTTATCTCTATTATTCCAGTTTGTTTTTAACAAACAACGGACTCGTAATAAGCGCCGCGCTCTGCTTACTTAACGTTTTCGAATAAACGCCCATAAAACATTTAATTTCAGACTTTTTAACTGTGCGTAATAAATATTTTCAGATAATAACCGAAGGTGAAGTTGCCTTTATGGCGCCATAAATTAGCTCCCGGTTTTATCAGCATATTCGCAAGCTGTTTAACTAGCACACAGATGTCATAATAACGTCCTGAAGAATAACCTTGTTGTTCCAGCCATCGCCGTGAACTTGTATCGCCAAGGGAGCCTTTAACCGTTTCGCGAGCGTCCGCCTCTCGGACGGGGCCGATTTCTCGAGGCCTAACCTCCGCCGTCACACCGCTCCGGCCGAACGACCGCACGCCACACCGGAGAGGTTTTCGGAGAAGGGCGAAGAGCGCGGATTGTTCCGGCCGCCGTCCGTCGGAGAAAAGCTTAATAAAGAGTTAAAGGGTCCATTATTATTGGCAAGATCCGCAATAGGGGCGCGGGGGGGAGGGGGGGCTGAAAGCCCTTGCTTTTTGAGGACTTCATTTGTGTAGAAGCAGTCCTGTCATAATTAAAGATAAATCCTACATTTGAATGGAGTGCACTTAGAGTAATCCCCTGGAAAGAGTACAAATGGCGCCGTGTTCTTGGCCGCCTTTGTGTCGCTCGCGGTGCCCGGGGGCCGCGGCTTCGCGCTCCATTGTGAGCGCCGGCCGCCTCAAAGGAAGCGGGCCGTGTTTGCGGGGGCAGCGGAGTCCCGTGCTTTTCGCTTCTCTCCGAGATTCCATCCCGCACCCCCCAGCCGCCGCCTCTAAACAGCCCCCGTAAACACGCTATTTATAAACCGCCCCAAAGGTAGCGTCCCTCGGCAACTTCCCGAATGTCTCAGCTACCGGGAGCATCGAAGGCGCTTGTGTTAGGCGGCGTGTCGCCGACACTTGACACTTTGTGCCGTTCGTATTTCGAACAGCGTTTTAGTCACGGCTTCACGCAGCGTATTTAACGCCGTCGATGCCGGGGAGTTCGCAACGCCGAGCGGAGCCTCGCATCACGGCACGGCACGGCACGCACGAGCTCGGACGGGGAAGACGCGGGTTCCTCTGGGCTCAAAGTGGCCACGAAGCGCACCGCTGCAGCGGGAGAAGCGGCGCGCAAACGGAAGGAGCCGAGTTTGTCTCGGACGAGCGAACGAGAGACCCTGGGCGCAGCGGCCGCCCTTCCGGAACCTGCCGGCTCGGGTCGGGGACGAGACGCGAAAGCGAAACGGCAGCAGCGAGAAGGGGTAGCTGCAAAGACGCCAAGGATCGGCGCCCAGAGAAAACGTGAAAATCTCTCGGCTTCTGCGAGCGGAGCGCACAAGTAACGGGTGGAACGGGGGAACGGAAGGGGTGGGAAATATTTCGTCGGTTTGCTGAGGACGACGCGGTTGGGGGGACGGAACGGCAGGGCTTCGCGGCGGAGGCGGTCGGCCGAGGCCCCTCGCAGGCCGTCGCTCGGCTTCGACTCCCCGGGTCTCTTCCCGGACACCTGCCTCCGCGACCGAAAGCCCGGCCGTAAAAAGGGGCCCCTCCCGCAGCGCTGCCGACGGGACCCCGCTGGAGCACGAGCTCCCGGGACAAATTTTATTGCGCAGAGGAGATGCGGCGTGACGGAGGCTGTCGACACGTCGAGGAGAAGACGCGCGCGCACTAGCGAGCCCTACAAGGTGTTCCTCGGCTCGAACGGAAGCCAGTGGCGAAATTCGCTTTGGTCGCAAAGCTGAAACGTGATCAGATCGACGCCCCCGCCGAATTCGGCTCCAATTTATTAGCGCAGATAGAGGCAGCGCTCTCCCCCCCGTCCGGCCCTCGCCGGGGCGGCCGCGGCAAAGCCCAACAGGTCTGCCGCTCTGAATAAACTCCTCTCCGGCGCGTAGGCAAGGTCAACATTTTTTGAACATTATTTGATTAATGCTGAGAGCTGCAGTGTGTTTAGACAGGGTCGCGACCCCTGGGCATCCATTTAATCAAATCTCTCCCCTGTCGCTCCCAGAGGATCCGCGGTGAGGGAAGAAAGACGAATACAAAAAGGCCCACCCCCGCCCCCCCCGGTCCCCCGGTCCCGGTACCACCAGAACCGCCAGCGCCACCTCTCCCTCCTCCTCGGTGGGCTCGGCTCAGGGACGGCGCTGCGAGTCTTCATATCTCTCGTTGTTTACACACTGTTAAGTAATTATTTCGCAGCGCGACCCCCCCCGCACGCCCCCGCAGCCCGGCTGCCAGGGGACGAATGACCTCCTCGGAGACCAGAAGCCCTTATTCAGCTGGATATAATTTAGTCCCTTTTCCTCCCCCCCCTCCCCTTCACCGCTGCAAAACTGACGCTTCAGCTTAAAGATTTTTTTCCACCTCTTTGTGAATATTTAAGTGCGAAGGGAACACATGCTAATGATGCCTGTTAATGATATGCTTATTTTTCATAGGTGCGGTGTCCGGACTTTTTTTCAGCTCCTCTTGTTTTTTTTTCTTTTAGCCCCAGACTGCCGATGTCATCATGTTTTAAAGAAACTGTGCAATATCAACATTTTCCCCCTTCTTTCTCCCGTTAGTCGTTGTGGTTTTTTTTTTTCTCACTCCTAGAACAAGCCAATTACCCCGTTGGCCCAAACCAATTACTCTGTATTTGTTCAGGAGTTTTCAATAACAGCAACCCCCCTCCCCCCGGCGATGGCGGGAGTCCCGGTCGGGGGGGGGGGGTGGGGGTGGGCAGCCGTGGTTCCGGGGAGTAGAGGAAGGTTAAAAACTGTAACAGCTTCCAACAGCTTCACATATCCAATGGCTTGAAGGGAGTCTCTCTCACCGCTGAACCCCCCCCCCCCCCCCAGCCCAACATCCCAAAAACGAAATGGTCAGAGATGAAACATCATTCAGGTATGAGGGCAGCAGGGGTGTGAGGCCACGCCTCTCTGGGGTACGTTGCACCTGCAGTGCACGGGGCTGCCTGTGCTCTCTGGCCCGAATCCCCAGCAGGGAACGATGGGCTCCGGGTTACGATTCATTCGGCGGAGCAGTTATTTAGGACGGTTTCCCCGGCGCCGCGCGCTTCGCAGACACCACAGAAGCCAGCTAACGTTACGTGACATGCGTAGCAGGGAATGCGAGCGTGGAAGGAGCGACGCCGAGCAGCGCGCTACGGTTCTGGTCGCAATCCGGCCGCATTTCCCGTCGGGTGGCGAACGTTAATCATTTTTTCCAAGAGATGGCGCGTCGGCACGGCCTCCACAGAAAGACAGGATGGGACGTTTAATTAAGTTTTAAAACACGTTGAGGAAAAACAGGATGTTTTCGAACGCGGCATTGTTAGGGGAAAGAAAGAGCATTGTTTTCGCGCCGATTGTCCGCCCCGAGCGCCCGACACGCGGCCGAGGTGCACTTCAAACTCGCCCGAAGAGCGACGTCCCTCTTTCCCGCGATCGATCCGGAGCGGGTCCACGAGAGGATCCCCGCCGTCCTCGCTCGCGCCGTCCTCGCGCCGCACTCGCCGGTCGCCGCGTACGCTTCGTCGTGTCACTTATCGCATACGGGGACGGCCCTGCGTTCGCAATTAAGGGGGACCGCCGTGCGGCAACGCGGGTTCTCCGGCTTCCTCGTGCGTCTTTCCTCACGACACCTCCCACGATCCCGTTTGCCGTTCAGCCGTTCTGAGCGAAGCGCGGAAGGACCGACTTCGGAAAGTCTGGGCATTTAGCACTTTTTGTCCACCAAAGTCCCAAGGGGGATGAAGAGGAGCGAGTGGCCCTTTCGACCTGCATTCCGTGGCTCCCGGGTCACACGGTGGGGGTGGGGGGTCTCAGAGACAACACAAGTAAGAGCAGCAGCCAGTTGAAGAGAAATATATAAATGACACATTCGGTGATTAACAAGGTCAACGTTACAACTCGGAAATGGCGTTTCTCTTACAGCGTTTTCTCGCTTTCCTTTTTCTTCTTTCTCTTTTCAACGAAGCGCTCGTCGAAGCTGCAGACAGACGCCAGCGATGTCGCGGCGCCGCTTCATTTCGTTGAGTGTAATTAATTTAGCTCGGTTGTAGACAGACAGACAGCGCCGTCTATCCGACCTCCATCATCACGTGCCAATAGGGGAGCGAAAAGCCAAATAAATCACTGGTGTCAGGTCCTCCCACTTACTTTAATTAAAAGCACACTGCGCCGCCGAAACACCATCGCTGTGTAAACTGTGACAAATTCTTTAGGGTATTTCAAGCTGAGCATCGCGGAGGACAGTGGTGCGGTGTGTGTGTGTCAGTGTGTGTGTGGGGACCCTAATGCAGGGTGGCTGAGCTAACACTACACACGCTGTAAGAGAGAGGCAAGAAACTCATCTTTAGAGCACAGAACACCCCCACATCCCCCCTTGGCCTGCGTTTCGGGGGAGAAAGTGCTGTTCTCTCAACTCGGTGCGTGTGACTGTGACAGGAAGGGCGACCACGCTAAGCGCATCAGGGACACGCTCCCTAGGCGGCTTCACCCAAACGCCCATCTGTCTAAAGGCAAGAGAGAAGACCGACGGCTCGAGCGGTTGAGTCCGACGGTTCGCCGGTCGCCGCCGAGCTTGGTGTTTTCGGCGGGCGCCGCGTGTACCTTTCGACGTGACGGTTTCAACCTGAGTTTCTGGGACCTCGTTTCTTTGGACGGGGTCAAGCAGCCAGAATAGGGATGTGGATGCGGATGCCGCCTACTAGCCGACGTAGCGCAACGGAGCTTTAGCGGGGCCTGTGGATCCAACGCAACCAGAGCCTCAAAAAGGTCAACGGGTCAAAGCCAAGGTCAGGCGCAAACTAAGCAAAAAAAAAAAAAAAAAAATCACAAATGTCTGTCATTTAGGTGACGGTAAAAAACGTACTTTATATTTATCCTCTCGCTACGTGCCGGCGATGTTACCGTGACGGGTGACGATACGTTCACGGCAAAAATGCAAAGTGAGCCATGAACTGAACACGACTGCAGTTTCCCTCTACTCATTACAGCCAAAGAGAAAGGCCGTATGTCGAAGCGCTGGGGTTCGACCCAAAGGACTAATAGAGTAAAAGTGTAGCACGGGTTATATCGCATTCATTCGATAAAGGGACACGGAAATATAACCCCAAATAACGGCAATATAGGGGAGGATTCCCAGTGGCCGGGACCACGCTGGGGCCACTGAGTCGGCGCCGTCGGACCCGCACGGGAAACGGTGACGCGGCCACTTACCTGGAGGGAGCAGCGAGCGACACGCAGCAAGGAAAAGAGGGATCCGCACATGAAAGAGACCAGAAAGAGAGCAAAGTGTTAAAAGCGCCCAAAGTGCTTCTTCCCACTGGCGTCTTTCAAGTCCGCTTTCGCAAAACACGAGGCAGGACGCATCCTGCGCAGGAGCCACGGACCGAGGGCGCTCCTTCACGCTACCACGCGGCACAGACTATTACCGGTCGAGCGAGCGGTTCGCCAAATGGCGCATCTCTGGACCGCAGGAGGAAACGTCAGATGCGGAAACGTGACGAAGACGCGGGGAAAGAGAGAGCCGGGGCCAGGAACGACGAGGGCCACGCAGCACGTGCTCCGCCGCCTCATCACCTCACCGTAGAACCCAGGGCTACCGAATAATGCGGCGGAACACGAGAGGGAGCTCGCGGCGCGGCGCTCCGGACCGCAGCGATACCATCAGCACCAGATCAATGAAACTGTTCGGCACCCGCCGCGTCCTTGACCGTACTTGTTCGCCTCTTCCGTTAACTCCGCTCTAGAGCGCATCTGGGAACGCGCGCTGCTCGAACGCTGCGAGTCGCGACCGCGGCCGCGACGCGGCTCCTCGCCCCGACGACACGGTGAGAGGAGCGCGGTCGCCGCGGTCCGGGTGAGAGGCGGCCGAGAGACGGGCTAACGGCCCGGACGGAGAGAACGCCGAGCGGGAGCGTCGGGAGTACAGCAGGAGGGCGGGTCAGCGCGGCGCAGATCTAGTCATCCGGAGGGTCCCCAAGCGCCACGGTTCGCCTCCCCGCTCCCTGTCTGCGCCCCCCCCCCGGGCAGCCCCCAAACCTGCGCCGCGTTCTCCCGCCTCCTCGGTCTCCCGCTCTCCCGGAAGCCCCTCCGCACGCGGCTAAAACCCCTCATTACAGCAGCGGGTGGTGTCAAGTCACACAACAAACCCTTCGCCGAGGCCCCGGAGCGGCTCCGAACGGGTCTGGGGAGCCGCCGCGTTTCCCGCGTTTCCAGCGCTCTGCGCGAAATGAATATCATAACTTTTCCAGAGTTGTGACAATCCTGTTGCCTAACAACAAGGTTTAAACAGACACCATCCAATTATGTGTCAGAATTAGAGAAAAATAATAGCACTCATCAGTTTGAAGCGACTGTGGACGGAAGGAGCAGAATAATGATAAAACGAAGTAAAAACAACGTCTGTCGTGAAAGACGCTTGACAAGAAAGGCGGGAAGCCGCTCGAGCTGTCAGTGGGCCGTGGCGGTTATTTTGCCGCGTTATTCTAATTTAGCGTTCAGGGGAACAATGCGGAGACGGCTGAGGTGTCATTACCGAGTAAACCCACACTCTCCGACTGTGGTCCCGCGGAAGGGGGCGGAGCCACGAGCTGCCACTCACCCGCAGCACACACTCATGACTGCATTATGTTATAATTAAACAGTCTGACAAACTTTAAAAACATGCTGACAGCCACTCTCCCATTGTGACTGACAAGATGGTCAGTGCGCATGTTTCCCTCCCTCCATGTTCCATGATTTTTGAAAGCTGTGATTAAGGCTGAAGTGACAAAATAACTAAGACGCACAAAAAAGATTTTGTCTTAAAGCTGGTTCTTGCTATCTCATGCGTAGTTGATGATTCCTTTGTTCAAAGCAAGTATTGTGCTGTTCCGAATTTTTTCCTTTAATAAAAAAGCTGTATTAACCTGCGACTGAGATTTAAAAGCATACTAATAATAATAATAATAATAATAATAATCATAATAGTACAGCACTGAGTGGCATATTTGCACTAAATGGACCGTGATTTGAGTTTGCCAGCACACAGCATTCCATCCCTCATCCGTGAACTTCTGTTGACGCGAAACAAAACGTTGATATTCAATAATACTAACAACAGGAAAGAAACACGCTGTCCAGCAGCTCCGAACTCCCGAAATAAAAGTTCTAAAAATACCGCCTAATTACTTTTCCACATGATGGGATGTACAATAGAAAACGGTCCCAACTCCGGCAGAAGTGGGGCGGAATTCGACGGAGATTTTCAAGGCAAATATCACCTCTGTGACGAGGAGCAGGAGCCGAGCTCTTCGCTTTGCTCCACGTTCTCTTCATTTCATTAGTTAATTCATCGGTTCATCTCGACTTTCCGGCCTCGCTCTTTACGCCGAGTTCCGGAGCTATTCGTCCGGACTCGGACAGACCCCGTACGTTTCCGAGGCCTCCGTCCTCGTAGCCCCTCCGGCCCCCTCCCCTTTCACCCTCCCCCGACCCATCTGCGGCCCGTGGCCCCGGGGCCCGTCGCCCGTCGCTCGGCCGACCCCTCGCACGGGTCCCGGAGCGGCGCCGAGGAGGGCAAGACTCCATTACAGCTGACAAAAGACCCAGAGCTCTACCTCCGGATTCGCTCCATTATTTATCCCGCTTAATCACTGCACTCTGATCCGGGCGGCAGGATAACGGACGACGGAACACTAGAATATTCACAGCGCCTTAAGATGCTGCCTTCATTTAGCGGTCGGCCCGTGCGAGAGCCTGGCGCCGCTCCTCTGCGCTCGTCACGCTCGTTTTGGTGTTCGCTCGCTCTTTTTCCGCCTTTCTTGGCTCGGCCGTAAGTTGGCCGACTACCCGGACTTCGCCCGTCACGATGGCGAACCCCTCCGCGACATCGGGGAAACGTCTGCTTTCCGCTGCCGCCGCGGTGGCGACGTCACGAGCGGCGACAGAGCCGTACGGGGCGAAAGACACAAGTAAATGAACGGGTTCGCACCGATGAGGAGCGTATTTAAGAGCGGAGCGGGTGGTCGGCCCGGCGCTCCCTTTGCGGGGATTATTGCTTCGTCTCGTGCTGCGGCTCAAGCTGGCGGCCAGGGAGGTGTGCGTGGAAGGGGTGGCCGGCGCCGGCCTCCGCTCAAGGAAGAAAGGAAGAAAGGAAGGTAGGAAGGAAGGAAATGTGCCCGCGAAGGAGGAGCAGCATCAGAGAACAAGTGGCACCTTTTCCCTCCTTCCATCCCTCCTTCGCTTTTCCCACCCAGACGCACCGGGTTAGTGGAGCAGCGGCGCCAATTACCTGCACCTGAATTAGAAATGAGGGAAGTGCGGGAAGAGAGAGATAAATGTTGGAGAAGATGGAGCGGCGGGGAGGGAGAGAGAGGGAGAGAGTGAAAAACAGGGGGAGATGGAGAGAGATGGGAGACAGAGAAAGAGAGATGGAGGGAGGGAGAGAGAGATGGAGAGAGAGAGATGGAGAGAGAGAGATGGAGAGAGAGAGAGAGTTAGTGCTGCTTTCCCAAAGGTGAACTCTATCTATATGGAGAAAGGAGGGAGGACGGCAGTAATAAAGAACGCAGGGCTGACAGGGAAGGTCTGGGCGCAGGTGTTAAATCAGGCGGGGCGGAGGGCCGCCGTATGCAGCTGCTGATTTATGGCACTCTCGAACCCGTGTGTTTTAAACCTGACCTTGCGTACACACTAACCCTGACCCCCCGCCCCCCCCCACCCACCCAACCACCAGGCCATTTGAATACCTGCTTCTCATGATTCTCATGAGAGGAAGGACCCCCGTCCTCCTCCTCTATGGCGACGATGGTTTCATTTTAGCCAAGAGTTGCACTTGGAAACAGTGAGTCGCGGGCGTCTGAAACTTTGACGAAACCGAAGTTCCTCCTGGCCACGGGTCACGGTGGCCGGCGTGGCGTCTCCCCCGCGGCCACAGTACAGCCTGAGGCCTGCAGATATGTGTGGGTGCAAATCGGCTCAGACACGCCGCCCACCTTTGCCACGGGCCCTGTTGCTTCAGCCACCCTTGCGTAAGCATGAGGGCAACCGGCCCCGGACCCCACCCCCACTCGGAGCTGTCACTCGCTTGGCGCTGCTCTGCGCGATCGAAGCAGCGCGTGTGACTCGGGTACAAGTGTGAGGAAGCACAGCGCTCCTATAAAGCACCCGCCTGAAAAGCGTGGGACCCTCAGGGTGGTCCGCACGAACGGGCGCTGTGTGCTGCGGGTACCTCGCGGGGGAGGGGGGCTTCGTCGATGCAAATCCTCCGGCAATGAGTCGTACCCGCGACGGGGGTGTCGCCGTGCCCAGGCTGCGTTAAAACTCCGGCTTCCACGTGAGCAGGGACCAAGGTGAGGGCATCATCAACTGAGTAGCTCATGATTAACCAGAAGACGGGCTCTTTTCCTGAAGAGTCCATCACATCGGCGTTTAAAGAGTTACTGAGGCGTTGTGGGCTCCGACGGAATCGGAATTCGCAAGTGTTATTTTCCCTCTTTGATATTCTCTGCCTTTCCATCAAACTGCTTGGGCGCCCAAGATTAATTGGTTGCCATCCTTCAAGTCACATGCCAAGCGGGGGCTTGTGGGAGGACGCCGAGCGGCGGCGGAGGTATGTCACGATGTCACGAAACTGTAAATCTGTCCACCGGGGCTCCCCCGGAAGTCCTCTTCGGACACCAGTTTCGTCAGCGTCCCAAAATCCAACTTGGGAACTTATTTTTCGAGCGCTTGACGAAAGAGAGAAGTCGTGGTACGAGGAGCGTTACCGATGAGGGCCATCGGGGGCCTGGTGCCCGTCGCCCGGGGGACACTTCCGTCTCGGGTTGGACTCTCGAACATTTGTCAGACGATGACGACGACGGGTTTGTCGACGAGAGTCTAGCGTGGCGCCCGGCGCATCGACACACGTTTGCCTGTACAAAGTGTAGCAACGAGGGAAGTTTCCCTTGAGCGCCAACGGGAATATCGTGAATTCATGAACTCGATCTCATTTGTTTAACTCCTCCAAAAGTCAGCGCTGTCTGCTTTATTTCAATCTACTCGTCCGTCCTCGGCATCTTCATCCCATACGAGTCACCGCACGTCAGCCCATGTGTTTGCTGGACGCTCGCACAAAATTACACGTTTGTGCGTTAATTTAGCATCATTAGCACGTTAGCTTCATCGGTAGGAGTCGCGTTCAGGCGTCAAAGCGCCGCAAAAAGTGTCAAAGTGTCACAGAGGCCTGAACTGCGAGCGAATAAGGATGCCGTGATAAATAAAGTAAATTATTAACCGGTTCATCGGTTAAGCGGGAGGCTGAAAGCGCCATCGCAAGCCTTAATGTCCGCGTGGACGGATGGCGGGGACGTGGGGGCTAACGGCCCCCATTACCTTGCTCTCCTTCCTCCCAGTGCCTCCATCAGTCCTTGTCACCGAACCGGCGGTCACTGTCGCCGCTCACACGCGCGTCTCTTTTTTTTTACCACGCTTAATTCAGGCGGCGGCCGAGCGGCAACAGCTGTGTCGCCCTAATGATGCCGTCGGAGCGCAACTTTACTGCCTAATAAGTAAAGCGCATTATTTACCTCCCGCAGGACGAGTGGCGGCGCTGCACCTTCCCTCGTCCGCGCGCACACACACACACGCGCGCACACACACACACACACACACACACACACACACACTCCACCCCCCACTCCCACCCCCTTCCTCGCTCCCACTCCTTCCCCTCTCCCTATTTTCATTTGGTTTCCGAGCAGTGACATATTGATGTCACCAATAATAAATCATTCCAATTTGTTCCTTCTCTGCCAACAAGGGCTTTAATCTTCATTTACGACTTACAAAAGTCCGTTTGGCGGAAGTGTCTGATAAAATACTCAATTACCATTTTTTTTCTCCCCGGCTGCACAATCCAATTGTTGTCCTGATAAAAACGCTCCAGCATCCCAAGATAAAGTGTGAATAATTCCCCAGGAACAAATGTCAAAGAGGTGTGCTGTGAGTGGGGATCTGGCCTCGTGCGAGCAGTCATTACTCTGTAAGGGGACAGTGACGGAGAGACTGCGGACCCCCAGCCCGACGCGCGCGCACGTGCAACTTTATTCCGGATTGTGCCGTGCGACGGCGTCAACGAGCTCTGGAGATGCGGACGCAAAGGGCCGCGGGCGGGTTCGAGAGCAGTCTGGGACCAGGAAGCTGACTTACGCCGCACGGCCAACGCAGGACTTTGGACGGGACGCCGGTTGAGGACCGAGAGGTTTGGAGAAGGCCCGGTCGCGCGACGCCGTGCCTGGACTCGCCGTGCAGACGCGCACCGAGGACACGCGCGAGATGATCGTTGAGCGACCGCCGACGTGTCCACGTGAGACAGCCGCAAAAAGTGTCAAAGAGTCGCAGAGGCCTGAACTGCGAGTGACGTTCGCAGGGTTCCAGAGCGCCCTCGGCGGCGTCTACGCCCCCGAACGATAGATGCGCACCTGGCCTCCCCCTCGGCCTGCGCTCTACAGCATAACGAAGAACGAGGATGCGCTCGCATGAGCTACACGTGTTAACAGTCCAGGCGCCATGGAAGCCCTCCTGTAGCTCCGCCGCTACTGGCGCTAATTAACATTTTCACCAATAGCGCTTCATGTCGTGACGCCGCCTTTTCGTAATTAGCCTCAAAGTCACTTCCGCGTGTCCTCTTTATGCACTTATTTCCTGGAGCGACGAGGCGACGTGCACGCATGCGCCGGCACCGTTAGCGCTCGCACCGCCGCCATTAGCGCTTCCTCGTTTTTCTGGGCCCCGTCGCCCGGAGCCGCCGAGCGCCCGCCGATATAGGACCCGAGGCGGCCGGAAGGACGGGATCCCGCACGGCGGAGCGCCCGGAGAAGCGCTGCTCGGCGAGCTCGTGTCGGGGCCCGGGTGCCGCACTGAAAAATTAAACCAATTAGGGGCGCCGTTCGGAGCCGTTCGCCTCAAATTCCTCTCCAATTGAGCGCACCGCTAGGAAAGGGAGAAAGACAGAGGAGAGAGAGATGAAACAGACAGGAGGGAGGGAGGGAGGGAGGGAGAGAGAGAGAGGGAGGGAGGGATGGGGGAGAGAGAGTGCTTCAGTAAACTACTTCATTCTGTCATGCTTGGTGAAGAGGAGAAGAAAAAAGGAGGGAAAAACAGTGCGCCTGAGAGGGGGATTAAAAGCAATCTATATCCACATAAATCATTGATTAAATGAATCATGAAATTAATATGTAAATTGTGTGTTTAACCTCTATTTATACACCACTGTCTGTCATCGTAGCGTAAATCTCAAACTAATTGCAATTTCTCCGCGCGCCGCAAAACTACCCCGAGACGCGAGGAGCGAGGGGAGCAGTGGATGCCGAAGGAGGGGGTGGGGGGGGGAAAGTGTGGTAAAACTCTTGACATATTTATTAACTAAATGTTCAACTACATCAACTCAGTCATTAACAGCCATTGTAGGGAGAGCAGAGGGAAAGTGATAGCGACGTGCCGTTTCAGCAGTTTTAATGCAACAGGGAGATAAGAGCCTCGTGCGTGCGCGTGTGTGTGTGTGTGTGTGTGTGTGTGTGTGTGCGTGCGCGTGCGTGCGTGCGGAGAAGGTTCTGCACCACAGGTCGGCCTGCTCGGGCCCACACGCACGCGCACATACACGCGGCGGTTAAGGGACCCGGCCTGTTTCCCATTAACCTGAGAGGGGATGGAGCCCAGCACACTGAAAGAATTAGCGCGCTTCCTTAATCCGGCGCTTTCCGAGGGTCGCGTCGCTCCATTTCGTTAAAAGCTGGCACCGCGCGGACTCCCGGACGCGGGCTCGAGGGTCCGCTGCCGGGACTCCCTCTCGGAGCGCTGCCTTTATCCTCCGTCAGCCCAACTGCGTCTGACTTGACGCTCGTCAAGTGTTTCTCAAAAGCTTTCGAGCGCGACCCTTCAGAGACAGTCAAAAGCAGGACGCGAATTCCTCCCTGAGAGCATCGCCCCCACTTTGACCTTTTGCCCGTGGACACATTCCTGTCCTCTGGCGAATCACACGAGAAGCGGCGAGAATTTCACCGTCGCGTGAGTCCCACGGCATTTTAATTGGCTGCTGCTGCTGCCGCTGCTGCTGCTGCTGCACCTGTGCTTCATGCGAGGCTTTTCGGAATATTTGCCGCAGCCCAAACGTCTTCATTGTGTCGCCGGGCTCACCGAACGCCTTCCTCGACAACAATGCGAGGGAAAGAGGGAAGGACACAGATAAGAGGAATGGCTCCGGGAGGAGGAGACGAGGGCTCCGTGTGCGTGGGCTGCTGCAGGAGCCAATATGAGGGACATAAAGCTGGCTGTCCCTGGCGTGGCAGGCTTTGATTAGGGCACGGAGGGAGAAAGGCAGAGGCTCCGCTCTCCAGCCCCGGATGACATAAACCGCGGGCCGGGCGGCAGAGAGGGCCTGATTTACGGCCCAGTGAAAAGCCTTCGCAGCCGGAGTGATCTTTCAATAAAAACAGGCCCATCCATTACCCAGCAGCCCCGCGCTCGGGGCCGCGGTGAGGCCAAGCCGGACATCTGTCAGGAGCCTCCGCCGTCCCCTCCCGCTCGCCAGCATCCCCCCACCCCCACCCGCTGCAATCCGGGACCGCCATGGCAGCTGCCGGGCGGAGCTTCGACACCGAGTCGCAATCCCAGCGCGGGTTTGCTTACGCAGCCCAAACGGCCTCCGTAGCCCAACTTTCCCAGCGCTGCTGCAGGGCGACATGCACCGCGCCGGTCGCCGGTGCTGCAGAACCGAGCCTCCGAGGTGCCGTATGCAAGGCCGTGCAAAAGAGGACACGGGATGCACGGTGCCACGAAAGTTTCCAAGACTCGTCGCTGTGTACAACGTCTCATGACCGCAAATGGACTCTCGCTCACATGAGGGAGTTTTACCGCACCGCACAGCGCGGCCCAGCTACTGACACATGAACGTACAGTGTCTCCTTCTCACCGTATCTGCCGTCTACTGCAGTACAGCATCTGCAGAGCACATTCAAGGTTACCGATGAACCTAGAGATAAACATGCACGTATCGCAACACACACACACACACACACACACACACACCACACACACACACACACACACACAAGTTGTACAGTAAGTCAAAGAGAGAATGAAAAGAAGGTAATAAGGACAAAACAATGGGTTCAATGAATAAATACTTCAATAAGAAACAGAGTCATCGACAAGAAATTGCCATTTTGGAGCCGCTAAGAGACTGAGCTCCAGCTCCTTTATAAAGGAGTTTTCATGGCTGGAAGAGCAGCGCGGTGCTGAGAGCCGCTGCCTTGCAAACCAAAGGTTCCCCGTTGAAATGGCCCTCCTGCCGCTGCAGCCCTGATCGAGGTGCGAACACTTCCTGAGCTCGAGCTGCTGCCTTTGCATCCAAAGGTTGCTGCTTTGAATCCCACCTCCAGCTGTAGTGCCCTTGAGCATGGTACTTACTCTAAATTACTCCAGTAAAATTACATGGGTAAATAATCGTAGGTACTGTAGCACTGCAAGATAAATAAAAGAGCTCAAACAGCATGTTGTATCCTTCACAGCACACAGGGTGCTCCATGGGGGTACTCAACTTTACCCTGTTGCCATCACCTTAGAGGAAGCGGAACTTTATGACCCCACAAGCAAACACACGCGCACACACACACAAATTCATGTTCAACAGGTCGGAAATAAGACTGGAAAGCAGAAGAGACCCAGGAACACAGGAGAACATTGTGTGCCCCCCACCCACCGCCTACCCTCTGTGATATGGTATCTGAGGCAGAATCGTAGCTGAAGGAGATTATTGTCGTCGTCGCTTCAAAGGAAAGCAATAAAGCGTTCTGCATGCTCTCCTTCTTGTTTCCCTAATTCACTTCATTTCATTTTAACTACCCGGAACAATTTGGTGAGACATTACCCTGTAATGAAACCTCACGGAGCCTGATTGTTTTCATAAGAGGGAGACAGGCCCCCCTTTCCCCTTCCCCCGACCTCTCAGCCGAACCCACAACCCCCCACCCCACCCCAAAAAAACCCTTCAGTGAGATAAAAGAAACAGGCTGCTCCGGTTACAGTGAAAGCCCTGCGTCGTGGACGAGAGCGGCCTTTCTGAGTGGGGGGGTGAGGGGGTGGGGGTGCCCACCACAAACATGGGACCCGCCCCCTGCCCTCGCACCGCACTCACAGCTGGCACACTGAAGCGGTCACATAACGGCAAATCGGTGGGACGGATGCGTGCCCCCCCCCCCGACCCCGCACTCCAACAACACGGCCCATAATGGACGCAAAGTGCTCCGTCACAGCCAAGTGGGCTCTGTTAAGTGAACTCGGGAGAGAGTTCAAGCAACTCTGAGTGGAGTTCCTTCGAACGCACCGAGCCAGTGCAGCTACCTTGACCAGGAACACAATAAAAACCTCTCGTCCAAACACGCTACTCCCCGGCGAACAGCTCCAAATTGTGCCACATGTACAGTGGGAACAGCACAAGACAGTTTTCTCCACACCTGAGGCTCCTCTCTGTTTTCTCCATCGGCGGCGACAGCGGGAAGCGTCTGTCAACTACAAGCGCCTTTTTCTCACAGCGCCCTGCTTTCTGGAATCATACACACCCTGTGGACGCCGCATATGGACAGCAGGTGGCGCACCGGCTAGAGCTGCTGCCTTTTGCACCGAAAGCACCCAGGTTCATACCCCACCTCTTACTCTGAATGGATACAGAAAAAAGTAGAGAGCTCTATCACTGGGTAAACTCCTGAAGGCGGCTCAATGCTGTCATTCTACAGCCACACTTTCCAAACCTGGCTTGGTGTTGGTCAGACTCATCGGGAGTGTGAGACTCCGCATGAGCAGGATTATGGAGCTTTTGGGTGCGTGCGCATGTATGTTCCACGTTTTGTGTGTGCGTGTGGAATGCGTGAGCGTCAGGAACATGCACACATGCCTACATCAAAGTTTGCGGAATGTGGAATGCGAGTGAGGTATGAGTTTGTGCAGACGCCGCACGCTCGTAAACTGCACGGCAGCTTCTCTTGGGGGTTGTTCTGGGAGTGCCAGAATGCTGCCCTCCGATTGGCCACAACCCAGACTGCCAGTCCCCCGACCCAACACCAGCACCCACTCCTACGCCATCCTCCAGTTCACCGAAACAAGACCCGGGCTATGGCCATATATTCAAATGCAGGCAATAAAAGCGGAAGGTTACCTACCACCTGTTCTGAATGTAATGGCCACATTTCCATTATACCTGCATTTACATCCAAGAGGAGGGAAACGGCCAAACGGCGAGAGGCATTAATTCGCTGCGTTTATTCATTTAGCAGATGCTTTTCTGCAAAGTGATGAACAATAATTATTAAGTAGAATTCAGCTGACGTCTTTGTTCAAGGTAACTCAGCAGTTAACATCCTAAAGTCACTCTCCCACCTACAGAACAACACAACAGAGTATAACACACACACACACTAACAGCAATTTAGAGTCACCGGTTCACCTGAAACACGTCTTTGCAGCGAGGGAGGACACTAAAGTGAATTCGGGGAGAACACACAAAGTCAGTGGGGACTGAACCCATGTCCAAACGCATGGCGCAGATAGGAAAACACTCCCAAGCGGACAGAGAAATGAAACAATACGTACGACCTATCAATCGGTTAGCTTTGCATTGTGACAAAGACACTCTCCCTTCTTGTGCGTTTGTGTGTGTGGGGCACGGCAGTGCTGGGGACGTGAGAGCAGGGGCAAAACATAAAACAGAACTGAAAACGTATCCCGGCGCTCCGCGCGCAAAGCGAGGTCCGCAAAGCCGACAAAAGACTCTTGTGTTAAGCAGCGCCGTCTGCGTCCGACTGATCAGTCGTGGTGAAGTGGAGCGGTAAATCACCTCATTCCCAACCTGATCAGAAATCATC
Organism: Scleropages formosus; assembly: GCF_900964775.1. Taxonomy (NCBI): domain Eukaryota; kingdom Metazoa; phylum Chordata; class Actinopteri; order Osteoglossiformes; family Osteoglossidae; genus Scleropages; species Scleropages formosus. The sequence goes on along the minus strand of NC_041809.1, from coordinate 38,014,181 downwards.
CCCACCCCCAACCAAAAAAAGAAAGAACATGAAAGAAAGAGGCTGCTGTGCGATGCAGCCCTGCAGGTCCCCCATCTGCGGCCTTCTATGATTTCTGAAGTCAGTCTCGGGCGCCGCACATATTATTTGTGTCCTTGGATTCACGCAGATTTATCTCCCTGATAAGTCTTTACAGCAGCTCTCCGTGATCCCGCTGACGGGCCGGCGTCCCGCTCTCTCCGTCCACATTCGCCCCGCTTCGTTCGCCCGGCGCCTGCCTTTTGTACTTTGGGCTGCGCACAAGCGGGCGATTCCGCTGCACAAGCTGCACAAGGATCAGCAGAACCTTTCAGCGGTATTAATTTTAATAAACAACTACCTCCTCCTTAAAAAGATTTGCATTTTTTTGTCACAGTGCTGACTTGTTTTCTTTTTTAATTAGACAGAAATAACTTGCTTGAAAGTACAACATCATCATCGTCGTCATCATCATCATCATCATCATCATCTTCCAAATTCTGGCCATAAATCCGGGGCCCGGGGCGCTCATGATGGCAAACAACGCAGCGGCGGCTCCACTGCAGCACAACGAGGCTGCGAGCACAAGAGAAACAGTAAATGTGGTGCAAGCGGCCAGGAGCGGAAGCAGGGAGACGAGAGGCTGCCGCCTCGCCGCCAAACACAGGCCTGTTCCTCGAAAGGAGCTCTTAGCACGCTGTTAGACGGGCTTCGCGCGCCGCTCTCTAAAAGGCACCGCAAATCTCACGGGTCCCGTATTACTGCGGCACGTGGCCTCAAATGAGGCACGCCAAAATGAAATGTTGAGTTCGAGCCCCCGCCCCCGATTTGGCCCAGTCTGTGAGGGTGCGCTGGGGAGGGAAGGCTGCTCTTTAACGCTTCGATTAAATAACAGAGGTCTTCGGGGTGTCGAGCGGCGTGTTACGGTACGCCTTCCGCGGGGGGGTGAGTGAGGTGAGAAGGGAGACGTCTCAGCCTGATGGTGCACGGAGTCATCTGGTGTGTGGTAGACAGGTGTGTGTATGTCAGACGAGCGCGCACAAACACGCACGCACACACGCACACATCGCACATGCATTGAACGCATACCTCACCTTCACAAAAAATGTGTGCAAACAAAACTTGTAAACACGCGCTGGCAGGCACACAACAAACCCCCCACGAGAGCCAAACAAGCGGCATCTCACGCACACGCAGGCGCGCGCTCGCACGCACAGCACACTGCGAAAGCCCTCCGTATGTTGGCTGTCTGTGCGATCCCCCGCTCTCCCTGTCCGAGGCACTCGCCTGTGTGTTACGGAGCAATTAGCTGTATCACAGGCTCGGATGGCTGTGGTTCCTGGCGTTACACCAAAGGGTTCAAAGGGTGCGAGTGCTCTGCAGACCTGGGGCACGACTGCACTTAAACGCGCCGCGGTGCCACGTAAACGCAAAGACGCACCTACACACGCGGCCACGCGGAGGGACCCAGCGGCAGAAAAGAAACACACAGATGGGAGATGGAGCGACCAGGCCAAGGTCACCTGTGCGAGCCTCGCGAGGGGAACTTAGAAGGGCAGTGACACCCCAGGCCACGCTAAATCACTGGTCGGTACAAATAAATTCCCGGGCAGTAATTAAAAGCAGGCTGGCCTGGACCCGTGTTATCAACTCATCAAGTTCATTGCTCATCTAGAATAACAGGTCCACATCTGCAGTCATTACAGGCAGCTGGATAAATCAATCCGGAGCGCAAGGCTTCGAGCCTCCTCTTCGCCGGCTGCCGTTTAAAAAGCCGCCCGACGTATTTATTTCCCAGTGGCACCTCTGACATTCTATTTACTGTAGGCAAATGGAAACTCACACACTACCTTGTAATGGCCTCACTGAACAGGGAGTGGGGGGGAGGAGCACATTGTGAGATAGTCCTTTAAGACGGATGTTCCCAGTAAAAAGCGAGCGTTATGACCCTCCTATAAGCCGGCCATTTTTCTCCCCTAAACACTGCTTTAAATAAGATTGGAATGAATAAAAAATGAATTGGAGCCAACGTGACGTCGCTCCGTATTGGATGCCAAGGGGTCCCTGATGAGAAGTGGTGCATGGTCTGTGCTGTGTCGGGTTCGAGGACGTGGAGCTGTGGAATAAAGCAGAAGCGGGAGGGAGCAACATGCATTGGCTCATTCACAGACACTGACACCTTCAGACCGGTCCGAGGAACCCAGGTGCAAAGCTTCCGAAAGAGGCCGCAGGACTGGGTCACCGTAACACCAGTCCACCTTGGCCAGGAGATTTATATTTATTCATTTAGCTGATGCTTTTCTCAAAAGCAGCTTACAATGTTAAGGTTACAATTATTTACCCATTTATTCAGCTGGGTAATTTTACTGGAGCAATTGAGAGTAAGTACCTTGCTCAAGGGTAATACTGCCAAAGGTGAAGCTCCAACCTGTGACCTTTGGGTCCAAGGGCAGTTGCTCTAACCACTACGATACCAGCTGTCCCTGAGATAAAGTCTGAAAGGAAACAAGGATCACTGCTCAACTCTTTTTTTATGGTGATTGAAAAGGCAGGATTTGGACAGTCTTGTTCACCCTTTCTCTTAGCTTTCGCTTTGATATTATCACTGATTAACTTAAACATTTCACTGATTAACCAAAACGTTTATAAGAAAATTAAGAGAGCTCATGAGCTGGGTACAGATTGAGGAGCTGGCCTGTACCAGGGTACACCGTGTTAGCGGTGACGTCCCCACCAATTGCCCTGTCACAAACAGAGCAAAACGAATGGTTTAAACGCACGCGTCAGCGAGACCTCAGGCAGCGCAAACAGCCCCGGTGGCAGGGCTCCGCTTTGAAACGTGCTTCCGGAACCCTGGGCATGTTTCCACTCAGGCCGTGCAGCGGGGTAATTGGGCCCAGCTTCCCGGGAAGAGCGAGTAATCCCTCAAACATCCCGTCAAGAAGCCGGGGCCGACCATGATGTCATAGGACGAAGAGGCCGACCGCCCCCACCCGCCTCCAGCCGCCCCCCGTTATCCAACCCAGATCCAGAGAGGTGCGTGCGGGCTCTGCGGGCGAGAACCGCGCCGATGCCGACCGGCCACCTGTAGCCCCGCGGCGTCGGGCCCGGAGCGGCACGCTGCCGAAACGCGGAGGGAGCCGCATCGCGGACGCCTGTTTGTTTGTGGTGTAAGCAGCAGCGGCCCGCGAAAAACAAACATCCAACGTGAGCGTCACACAGAAAGGGCAGGAGAGGTGACACAGCTGACGGGCAGCAGTGTGAGGCGTCGCCATGGAAAAAGCAGGTGTTTGGGGAGAAAAGAGCACAGGGGAGCAAGTGTGCCGCCTCTGTTTTCGGCAAATTCCTTCCCTCTCACACACACACAAGTACCTTCCAACCCCCCTTCCCCTCCAACCCTTTTCCCTTAAGGTCAGGCGTCACCATCACTGTCACAATCCTTCATCGTCACCCAGCGCTGTTGCTGTTTTTAACCTGCAAACAAAGTGAAGCACAGTGACACCTCGTTAGAGCGAAACGGAAGAAAATGCGGCGTCTCGAGCGCCGTTTACGTTGAGGCGGGTATCTGGCGCGAGGTGACAACTCCTTCTTGTCCTCGAGCCGCTCTCGCGGGCTATAGTTACCGCGCGCCCGGCGCCTCGCGCCGCCCCCGTCGCTCGCGCTGATCAAAATCGCTGCGGATGAAAGCGCGAGATCGGCGGCGACGATCTGAAGGTGATGCGGTCGCCCGAGACCCGGGTAGCAGAGTATGGGAGGTAAAATCGTGGTGGTTGGGGGGGGGGGGGGGGGGGGGGGAGATTATTGGTTCCAGATGTCAGAGATTCACGAGACAACTGTAAATACTGATCCTCCGAGAGAGAGGAGGAGCGCGTCGCTTCTTCTTGCATCTCGTCTGGATCCTTTCTTTTTTTCTTCCTTTTTTTTTTACCTCACTGACTGAATTCCAAGACTTTTCGTCGTTCCTCTCGTGCGATTCTAGCCGCCAGTTGTTGTTTTAACCCCTCGCCAACAGTCCAGTGACACAGCGCCGATGCGTGGGCTGCCACCGGCGTGGGGGGGTTGCGCCCACTTGCTAAACGCATCATAAAATATTAAGGGAAAAAAACTGAGGCGAAGCCAGTTAGCGCTTCCTCGCTCGCGCGCTTCGAGTGTTTCGCCCTCATCGCGTCCGACACCTCCGTGTCAGGCAGATATTTTGAGCCATAAATGCAATTTGTCAAAACTGGAAAATTAAAGATTAAGGGTCTCATTTAACAAGCTTGTGAAACGCTAAACAAAATTATATTAATGATCTTTTAGGCTAATCTCACTACAAACGCCGCGCGCGCGCACAAAGGGGGGAGAAACACCAGCTCTTCCGGTACAAACTACTTTGGCGATTTTAATGTCACTTTCAATTTTCTGCTCCCTGCTTCCCACATACCCCCATCCAAAAACAACCATTTAAAACATCACTCCTAATTAGATGATTAGTGCTTGGAAGGGCAGGAGATAAGTAATTTGCATAATTCAATCATAAAAGTTAGAGATACATATTTCTATGTTCGTTTGTACAATTATCTCGGCTGTCCTGGGGGCTGTGATATTAATGTGATTAAACAATACTTCTGCACAGAGCCCAGTGTCCTCTATTAAAGCAGTGCTAGAGGCAAACCAAAAATTAATTTTAGGAGACAATCAATTTTATTCTACATGACTGTAATAAATATAGCCCGGCTGCAGATGTGTCATTAAGCTGAGGGAGAAGATTTTCCCAAAGTCAAAATGACACCAGTGGCTCTGGTTTTTTTTTTTTTTCCTTTCTTACTTTAGGTGGAAAAGGTGGGGGGAGGAGGGAGGTAATTTTTTATCTTTTTGAAATGCTTGACAGGTTTCCTCCATCTGGCAGATCCACCCCATGCCCCCCCCCCCGTTCCCAACACACTCAACATGCATGCACACAAACACACACACATACACACATTTTTCCTGTCCCTTGTTTATACACTCTCATACAAACTGATGGGACACACTTTTCTTCCTTATCTGGGCCCAAGCAGACTCTGTGCCATTAGCTCTCCTTATATGCACAGATGCCCGCATTATGCACCATTTTTATATGTTGCCTTTACTTTGAAGCTTAGAGTCACGTCAAAGGCCAAAAAAAATCATGGCAACTTCTGCTGGAAAGTGTGGGCAGACGGGACTCGTCCGCAGGGCCCCGTGTCTCGACTGTCGCACATTTCCATCTCTAATTGACTACATGTGTCTTTGTTTTGCCTCTAATTCATCGGTTACGCATGGGGCCAGTTATTAAAAAGGCTGTGGCTCAGAGCAGACCGGAGATTAATGAGAGATCGCACGGTCACAGGTTGTTTCATAAGACCTCGGCCCCAGTAAACACACACATACACTCGTTCACACAAAAAGACACAAACACACACACACACACACACACACACACACACACACACACACACACACACACAGAGGCAAACAAGCCACATTTCAGAGCTCACTATCCCCAGCAAGCTATAAAAATATCAAAGTATTGCAACCTTTGCTTCTGCAGTGGAACACCATAAATCTGCAAGGGGCAGAGGTCACTAATGTAGGAATGTTCACTCAATCAACTTAAAAACAAATGGCAAAATCTTCGTTCGATTCATTCCAGTCGGCCAGTTAAATGTTTTCAAATCAGGCGACATTCAATACTATTAAAAAAAAAACTAAATGTAAAAATAAGCCTGTTTCCACATATACTGGCACATCAGTACTACTCAGTCGTTATGCAAATGTGACAGTGAATTATCTGTCAATTATTTGTCACCTACATCTTTCAATCAATTATTTACTTCATAAAATGTCTCTTTTACGTTCTTCAAAGGAACACCTCAGTGCAGTACACTTAATAATTTAATACTTAGCTATTTCACATTGGTGTCTATGGTAATTATATTTACATTGTAATTCCATTATAATAGCGCATACTTGGCATTTCCTTAATGTTCATGGTAAAAACAACTTTTGTGTCTTTTTCAATAAATAATATTCAAATATAAAGCGATGTAAATAATTTTAAATGCTTTGGATCAGCTATAATTCATTTTACTAGATTGATCTGTTGGGTGTATTCACCAGGTCACAGCCTTCCTTCTTCAAGTTCTGCAGTGGGAGGAGGCTGTCCCTTTGCTTCGAACCCCTGACAGAAGCATCACCTCGTGTGGTTTTTGGAGCAAACCCAGCATCCAACAGCGGTCTGGTCTGCAGCAGGTGGGCAGACCCCCTCGTGTTAAAGGAACTCTGCACGTACATGCAGACAGCTGTGCACACCCTTTCTGAAATGTCATCTAAACGACATAGACAAAAAAACACACACTTTTACGTATTTAATGAGACTGGAGGCAAAGGGGTGCAAAGTACCCGGAACCTGACCGCAGCCCAGTGCTGAGGGCTTCCAGCCCTTGAGTGGCCCTGCAATTAATTTATTATTTAGAACCAAAAACAGGTGGAGGAGAGCGTCTGCGCAGACGCGAGCTCGCAACACCTACAATAATACACATGCATTATTCATCCTTGACATTAAAGAGCGGTGGCTGTACGTTACTGGTGAGGCAAAGGCAGCGGAAGAGGCCACGATGCGTCCCTCCTCCCGGGAGAAGGCGCCCCGGGCAAAGCCACAGGCATCGAACCGTCCATATGGGCTGGATCGAGTGGTCGGCGACACACGTGCACGTGCATTTCACGCACACGCTGAGGAGGCGGCACGCAGCCTTGTGCCTGAATGTCCTTGCTGGGGATGGCAGGAGCCCCTTTCTGCCTACCCTTTACTGAAGCACCTCTGCCTTAGAGCCCAGTTTCTGCCCCCATGTCCATCCCCACTCTTTATCCCCTTCCTGGGTCGGTGCCGTTTGGAGCTCGTGCTTAAGAGACCCCCGGCAGGGGCCGTGCTTGGCTGTCGGTGTGGGAACCACAGCAACGCATTAGAGCTCAGCCTACATCTCATGCTGGGTTGAGTCCTGCTTCAAAACAAAGTGATATAAAGCCAACTGAAATTATTCATGGTGACGTGATGTTTTTCAATAATTAATACTTTGTAAATGCTATTCATGTTATCATCAGCAAACTTGAAAACACTGCATGCACTGCAGCATTTTGTCTTATTTTAGTAAAAACATGTCAAGAAACCTGGAAGGTCAAAACAGTGTACAGGCCCAAAAGAACACGGAAATGTTATTATCATGTTATCATGTTAAGTTTTGGCCATAACTTTCATAAGCAAACGTCAGAACATCCAGAATGACATTAAGATAAACAGGTTTCTTGTGTTTTAAAGATTTTGCTCAATTAAATAAACCCCCCCCCCCCCCCCCCAAAAAAAAAGGCATTAAAATGAAGCGGTGTAGAAATATGCAGTTTGGACACCTAATCTCTTAAATGCAGACTTTCTCTCCAAATGCTCATTATAGGAGGTTAGTTCGCTGCTCCGGGCAATGAACGGAATTATGCCACACTGTTTAAATTAATGACTAAAAAAAGCAAAAGTAGTAAAAAAGAAAAGTCTAATTTCTCCTGGCTTTCTAATAAGTAATAGGTTTACATTAGTTAATGATTAAGGTTCATTTTTCTTCAACCAAGAAACTAACACCCGTGGATGAAAAGCTTCTCAGTTTAAGTACTGGCGTAACAACAGTGTGCCTTTCGTCTGAAATAAAACGGACCCCCTCCTGTTATTGATCCATATTAGTTGAAATATAAAAAGCCCTGTTGGCAAAGCCTCGATAACAAGTACCGCCCCGTGTCTCCTGCGTTGTTCACTTGGAGCAAAAATAGTTAAAACTGCTAATCCAATACACCTTTGAAAAAAAGAAAGAAACACAGGCCCATAAACACAGGAGTGGAAAAACAGCACAGATGTTCATCTCTAATGCAATTTCCATTCAATTTCCTAAGTGCAGTCCCCAAGTGCAAACTAGTTTAACGTTATGTTTAGCTTGCAAATTCTTTTAATAAATAATGAATGCAATAAAAACCCGGAGATCAATTGCGAGCTGAGAAATCATAAAAGGAGCCCTTTGTGCCGGCTCTGTTTGCTGATTCGGACACTTTCCCCCTCATTCAAATTGCTCGTGTCAGTTTTAAAGATTATGTTGAAATGTTTTGATGACTTTCCTGATATCTCCTGCTGCCGGTGACTTTATCCCGCTCCAGCGGCCGGCCCTAATAAAGGCAAATGCATTCGGTTTCCTTCCCTCCCCTCTCGCTCTCTTCACCAAATTAAAGGGGGGCTGGGGGGGTGCCTGTTCACACACATTAGTTATAACCATCTGGTGGTGGGGCGGCGGGTGATGTTTTAAATCGGACTATAAAGCAGCGGACTGACGGGAACATGGGCAGGTTAGCTGTAAAGCACAGAGGCCGAGGAGCAAATTCAATTCTCCCTGTAGCCCCCGTCGCCACGGCGATTTAATGACTCGGCTGTTGTTCCAATCTTTCCGAAGTTAACCGTACAGTAAAACCTTCCACAGTTCAGGTCCATTATTAACCGTTTAGCTTCTCATCCGAAATAAGGCACTGAAAGAATGGCGCCCCGGTGCCTCGCAGTCTCTTCCTCTTTCCCTCACTCGTTTCCCTATGAGAGCACATGACTGTGACAGATTGATTCAGCACAACATGAGACACCGATTTTTGCAACCTGGGATTCTGCAGGTGAAGGTGTGTGTATGAGGTGGGAAGAGGAGGAGGAAGTAGTGGTGGTGGTGGTGGTGTTTGGGAGGGAGCGGTGAGTGGGTGGATGGGGGGGTGCTCTAAAAGGTTAATTACTGAATCCTGCCCAAACTGGCCATCTGGACCTAAGCAAACACAAGCAGTGTCTCCATCTCTCTTTCTCAGACTCCTCCGCTTCCTTCCCTCACCCTGGCTGCCCACGGCACTCCTCCACGCCCAGCCACCTCACCGTGGCACAATGAAGAAGATCCTCTCCAACTGGGCTTGACCCACAGGCTGTCCACATCTGTACATGTGTGCACGTATCACTTATGGCCGTTGATCTGAGAATGACAAGATGCCACGGACACAGGCATGCAGGCTCATTTAGGATGACCTTGCAAGAGGCACGTCTGGATTTCTGTGCAACGCCAGTGGTTTGCAGAGCTCACAGCACATGTCCAAAATGTGTCCATAGTGTCTCACACCGCAAAACTGTGTCACCGACACACTGAACACACACCCAGGCAGGAAAACAAGAGTCACCTTATCTTGGTTACATTAACCTCACATACATGTCTCAGATAGGATTCAGTGGTGCCAAATAATTTGTTTCTGCTAGCATTTGCGTTTTTATTTGAAAATTCTCACTGGAGTACAAATATGTCAGAGACTAAAATTAATATGAATCTAAATTGGTTAAAATAACCTTTCTGTATTTGAGGCAATTAATTGTGATGAGGAATGTATTTACTGTAGGATCTTCAATATACAGTAGAATAATAGTAAATGTAGGAAATAATGAAAAAGAATCATTGAGAATAAATGTGCACTTTTCCTGTTTAACATGAACTGTTCAGCATTAAGTAATACTAAAATGTCTTTAAATGACTTAAAATGTCTTAAAGTAATGCATCCGTTACCAACACTGCTAAGCACCTCAAGTGTCGTGTTGAACAAAATTAATAAGATAAGAACTTGATATAATCGGTTTCCACAATTACATGGCACATTGAGCATGCATTTTAAATGGAAAAAAACAAAGCGAGACGTTTAGATCTTTATATCACACATACTGCTGTAGAATAAGAAAATATGTCGCTTCAGGGTAATTTCAATACATATTGTTCCTCTTAGAAACACAGGCAAAGGCATCAGTCATGTCCCTTTACATAAACTGCGATTACATTTGTACCTGGTAGTCTTCAAAGCAACTGAATGCACTTTTAAAGTTATTTTTGTAATGCTTTGTGAATTGTTCAGTCCTGTGTTTGTAGTCTCTTTCCAAGTCTGTGACTGCTGTTAACACTGAGACTTGGTTTCACACTCTTTTTGGCTATAATTGTAATATACTCGACCTGCAGCGGTGACAAAATGCAGCAAACTGCTTCATGTAGCTGTCTCTGGATTCTTGAGGAGTTTACATACATTTCTGCAAGCAATGTACCTCTGCTAAACACAGTTTTCATTAAGAGTGCCATCAAACACTTAAATAAAAAATAACTAACTAATAATCGGATTCGAATGCATAGTTGAATAAGAGCAACGTTTACGGCAGTTCTGCTGTTAACTTTAAAAATAATATCCTGCATCTAAGGTGTTTCACTTTACTGTTGCCGTACGGTTGTTCAGGGGTGACGACGACGACGACGACGATAATGACGACGAAGATGATGACAATAATCATGACGATTATCCCTACAGGCTTTGCTTTGGATCGGGAAGCTGCTGCGGCTCCCGCGGCCCCTCAAATGTGTCCCAAAAAGTGCACATTTTATTGTTGCCGATGCCGGGACCTTTTCTTTATTGTCGTCTTCCTTTGGAGCGCATTGAATCATTGTCACGGTGGGACAATTGAGCACCAACTGCAGAGCCCGAGGCAGCCGAGGGGTCCGGGGCCTCTTTAGGTCCCCCGTCCCATTGACAGGGCCGGCGGAGCGCGCGACAAGCGGCGCATCTGTCACGATAACAAGCCAAGAATAACACGGAGACATCAGAACGGAGGAAAAAAAACAAAAAAAAAACAAAAAAACAAGGGGATCCGTCCGGAATGATTCATTCAGATGTGTCTCGTGGATTTATTAAAGGCGCGCCAACATCTGCGGGCGCGCGGGGCCGCGGCGCGAGAGCCTCATGCAAGATCAATTCTAATTGGAGAAGAAGAGAAGGAAGCAAAGGAAGAAAAGTGGAGCGAGATGAATCAAAACAGGAATTTGCATGCGGACACCCAGGTCGGCTGTGTTTGCTGAAAACGTGCCCTTTTCCGACGGGCTCCGCACGCTGCACTTTTAAAGAAAACGTGAGTGCGGCTCCAAAGTTTCTCAAAACAAAACAACGGGAATTGAAAGAGCGAGCGCGCGCGCCGAAAAATACCTTGACCTTACAGCCTTTTCCACACGCTGTCCGTTGTGTGACACAGACGTTATTATAATATGTGACGCATCATATTAATAATAGTCTGTTTAAAGCCCGACACCGGGCAACAAGGCCGGCGAGACACAGACAGACAGACAGACAGAGTCAGACAGCACGAAACTTTCTTCAAGAACCTTCTTTCATTTCTGCGCTGCGAATAGAATAAGGCCGAAAACGTGTCGCGGCAATTGCAAGAGACAGGCATTACAAAAATGTCAATTTAATTTCATTGTGTGCGGCGCGCACGTTGCGGGACAATGGGCCCCCCCGCAGACTTCCTACGGACGCACCTCACTGTTCTTAATTACATGTGAGAGGGGGCCGCTGCGCTCGTTCCCACTCAGATCCGCACCGAAGTGTGACACACACACACACACACACACACACACACACTCTCGAAGAGCACTTTCCCAACCACCTTTTTTAACTAAAAACCGGCTTATACGTAACACTTTTGGTAGCGCCTGCGCGTCTGTTTTGTTTATACATGACAATAAATTTAATTAAATCAACATTTCATTTTTTAGGAGTCACAAGTATATCGCCAACAACACTGATTGAACTGAAACTGTAAATACGCTGAAATATAAATGTGTAAGGAACATGCTTTTGCACGTTTAATCTTTCTAGAAACATACATGTGAGAGTAAAGTGTAAACATCTTGTTGATTTTACAGTGATAACCTACTGGGTGTTAATAATATCATATCAATTCATGACAATTATCTGAAATGCCTGGTGAAAAAATTACAGACATCATGTTATTATTAATGACCCGGACCGATTATGTAAAAGAGCACTAGTAGGTAATTGATACAAGATTAACATTATTCAGTAAATACAGGGTTTAACAATAATTTAAAGCCGTTACACTTTGCTCCGAGCTCCTGGACGTGGTTTATTTATAATTATACTGATCCTTAAATTATGTATCCTTTCTGCAGTTACAGAACGACACAAAAACATTTAAAAAAAATATAGCCTCCGAAACACACCGACTGTGCGAAGGAAGGCATCATCAAATGAGGGTAAAAATAAAGAAAAGGAGCGGAGGAAAAGTTTTGTCGAGGAGGAGAAGTGACTGTGGGGTCAGTGCGGTTCACAGCTGTGTTCCTTGTGCTCCGAAATGCCGCAAATGTGCGCGATTTGCGCTCTTCTCTTAGCTGCAGAAATTAAATGTATAAGGACTCGTGAGGGGACCGTTAAGATCCGGCTGTGTAACGCATTAATAATTAAACTGCACACACACACACAGTGACACACAGACTCAGACACACACACACACACACACACACACACAAACGCGTGGGCTGAAGGTTCGCAATGACAAAAGTTAGTTAGTTGGGAAAGTTTCGCGCGCGGTCACAGCCGCCTATGTGACCGGACGGCCGCCGTTTGGGACCTTTGTTTTGTTACCCCGCGGCGCAGGAGACACGGCCACGCGTGACAAGGGGGACAAAGAGGGGCGAAGCGCTGGGCTCGTGCCAGCGCCGAACAAGTGTGTGTGCGTGCGTGTGTGTGTGTGTGCGCGTGTGCGTGTGCGTGTGTCCGCGCGCGCGAGCGAGCCTCTAACCTGGCGTTGGTGCAGTCGTTGTAAAGCGCCTCGAAGTCCTTGCGGGTGATGAGCTTGCAGCGGTTCACGCCGGGCTGGATGGCCCCGAGCCCCCGCAGGATCCGGACCTGCTCCACGGTGCACACCACCGGAGATATATCCAGGCGCTTCAGCTTGGTGTACACGGTGTGCAGCCCCCCCACCAGGTGCTTGAGGAAGAGATCGAAGACCTGCGGCAGGCAGATGAGCTCCTGTCCGTCCACGTTGAACGAGGCCACCTTGACCCCGTGCACCTCCACCATCTTGCACTCGTTATTGACGCCGGTGCCGGTGCCGTTGCCGTTGCCGTTGCCCCCGCCGCCTCCGCCGCTGCTGATGAACGTGTTCATCATGCTGCTGGTGAGCCTCGGGGACTCGGCGGGGCTCGTGTACAGGGGATCGGAGCGAAAGAGCCCCCCGGACCCCGGAGTGGAGGTAGGGGAGAGCACCGGGGGAGTTGCTGATACGGCCATAGTCACTTTAGTTTTTTTTTTTTTTTTTTCTTTCTTTCTTTCTTTTTTTCTGTTTGTTTGTTTGCTTGTTTTTTCCCTTTCTCCTTTCCTTCCTCTACTTCGCTCTCTCTCTCCCGGTTGCGCCGTTCACTCTCTCCTCTCTCCTCTCTCCTCTTTCACTCTCTCCTGCTTTTTCTCATGCAGCCGCGCTCGCGCCGAGTAGTAGGCAATGGGCTACTACCGCACTCGCAAGTGTGGTGGCGAAACTGAGAAGCGCTGCATTCAGCGGCTCCGTCGGCCAGCCCACGCCGAGCACGAGTGGCACCTCTTCCACCCAATGAGCGACGCCGTGACGCCAAGCCTGGCACCCTATTGGAGGCGCGGGGGAAGCAGATGGGTTTCCTAGTGGTGGAGGGCGGGCCTTAGCGCTGACAGCTGGACGTCTCACTGAGCGAGAACTTTGAGGACTTTAAACGCGTAATCGTTTTCAGAGCGGCTCCTCTATACCTTTGTCTGCATTTCCAAGGCCATACGCATGTTTGATCTTTTTAGATGCCCTTATTTTCAAGTAAGAAACAGCACTGCTGACAAGAATTGTACAGATATAGTGAAAAAGAAATTCATTTACGGGAAAAATATCATTAGCGAGTGCATTTCGTGTTTACTGTATAAACTGCCTTTATTCGGGGTTAAAGTCATAAATCTTTTCATTGTGTGTGTTTGGCCATGCTTAAAACTACACAGCGCGAAGTCCGCTATTCACTTGTCCCCGTTTGATTAACGAGTCTTTTTTTCTCTCTCCGGCTTTTTCTCTTCACCTCCGTCACACTGAAACTCGTGGGCACTTTGGATCGCAGAGTCTGTATGTGTGTGTGTGTGTGTGTGCGCGCGATACCTTCGTGCGGCAGGACTGCGCGACGGTGTCGCCGAAATGCAGCTCCGCGCCTCCCTTTTATTCCTCTTTACTTGTGTTTTTGTAACGCCGCGCGGGAGATCAAATAAAAGAATAAACCAAAACAATAAAACACACACGTGATCAGTGATTCTCTCAGTCTCACGGGCTTTTCAGAACAACAACTTCCAAAGCGGGGAAACACACATAAAAGTCGTCTTTCTGCCACAGTGAAAATCTCATCTAATTTGATGGTATAACACAATGTTACATTTATTGACATTTATTCCCATTTACATTTCTTTGAAGTCCAGAGCCCGATTTTCCACTACTGTATTAGTTGGAAGCGAAAGGCCAGTGGGCCCTGATTCCATGACCCTGGCCAGCGTTTGCTCTGGACCAACATCAGCAGCAAATGACGAGAGATGTGTTTCTTCTCTACATTCTTAGTCAATTGTGCGATTTCACACAGTTTTGTTTCCTGAGAAATGATAACATGCTCCAAGTAATCACTGAATAATAAGCAAATATATTTTCAGAAAGGCTTTCGTCATTAAAAGTTGAGGCCAAAGCTCGGCTGTATGACATCGGAGAAAAGCGAGCGGCCAGATGGACCTACAGCAGCCGCATTTCTCCTGTCACCATAGTAAAGGGATGCTGCTCCTTGTAGATTTTCAGAATATCTGCGCTTGTCACATGAAACACAGCACTCGCTGATGTTTTATTCAGGCCGCACAAAGGTTGACGGTGAATCGGCTCTCGTGTGCATCATGTAACAGATTTGATGTAAATAAACAGCATACATTTTGTGTTGTGGCACTTAAAAGTCACACCAAGCTTTAAAAAAAAGCTAAAGTTTCCAGTTCTGTTTGGTTTATTTCCAAGTCCGCAAGAATCGGACACTCAAAACATCATATAAGACATATTAAGAGAAGGCTTTTTCCTCCTTAACATTGCATTATTATTATTATTATTATTATTTGAAGGACACGGGGGGGGGAGGAGGGCTAACACACAGGGCAGTATATTACAGTGCAGCTCACATATGTGAAGGTATTGTGTAAACACACAGCAGCTGTGAAAGCTGGCAGCCTTCAGTCATGTACTCGGCACTTACAGCGCAAACAACAATACAGCGGTAATAAACTGTAAGAACTGGGAGAAAAAGACGTACGCAACCAGGTTCCTGCTACTGACTGTTGCTCTTTCCCCTCCTCCCCCCCCCCTTCTGTCGCCAAGTGCTGCTGTGCTGTGAAGAAGACATCATGTCCATTGACAAGTGGTACATTTTTAATGTCTGCACATCGCAGCACTTGGCTGCCGGGCCGGTACGTAAGGAGGGATGTTCTCGGAAATGTCTTCCCAGAGACCTGGAGGGACGGGAGAGCGGTGTGTGTTTGTGCTGTTTATGTATCCCGAGTGTGTGTGGCAGAGATCTGCAATTTCACAGCACCCCCGCCGCCCCAAACCAAAGCTGATTCTTGGCACAGCGAACCTGCCGTCGCTCCTCGCTTAATTCCGCGTGTATGGAGAAGTAACGTGCATCGCGTTCGCTGCGGCCTCGCGGGGCCCTGCTGTGAGGAAGGCACCTCGCAGGCGCTCCCCTGGTGGCAGGAGGCCTCCACCGCAAACTCGTTCGGCCGCATTGTGCTGAACGGGAGCTTGAGCGCGAATTCATCCATGATGAAAATGTGAGGCACGTTGGAGAGCGAGCGCCTGACCAAATTCTCCTGCTGCCTAAGTTTGTCTTACATGGGCGCTGTTGCACCAGCGACCGTGGCAGTGCTTTGAAGTGTGTTGAGTCAGCAAAATGTCAAGTAGCAGCGTGTCCTCCGATGTTGTATTTCAAAATGCGTTTCTCTTCTTTCCTTCGCCCACTCTTGGCTAAATGTGACCGCTGCCATTGAAAACACTTCAGGTTGCCTAAAAAAGGCATAAAACATTGATGTGGGAATAACAGTTAACCTTTGAGCTCTATCTTTTTAGGGCAGATTAATATTGTAATGAGCGCTTAAATGCCATGCAAATTTCTGCTAGTTGCCCGACTAAATTAAAAGGTTGGTGGCAGTCTGAAAATTAGATACATATTTTACCGCGCTTTCAATTGTGCCTGCTCCATGATTCTGCACACTGTTGCCCCTTCATCTTTTATTTAATCGTAACGATGGCCTGCTTAGCATACCTTGCCTGCCAGCGCACCGCCACCCCCCGCCACCCCCCGCCACCCCTACCCCATCAGCAGCAAGACAGCGCTCTTTCCATATGAGAGCCGACAACCCATTCCTCACGGACTAAATGCAGATAACGACGCTCTGCTGTCTCCTTCGCGGTGCGCGGTACAGGAACACATGCACTCTGGCGCTTGGGCACGCGGGCATCCGTTTCCTCCGCTGCACAAACGGTGTGAACCCCTAGACCGAGAGAACGAGTCCCGTTCCGCTGGTCGTGTTTCCGAGCTCAAAAAGGCTCGCAGGAAAAATGAACAAGTCTGATCTCTTTCCCGTACCCGTTTCAGCTCTGCGGACGTGAAACACTT
Source organism: Scleropages formosus (assembly GCF_900964775.1). Classification (NCBI taxonomy): domain Eukaryota; kingdom Metazoa; phylum Chordata; class Actinopteri; order Osteoglossiformes; family Osteoglossidae; genus Scleropages; species Scleropages formosus. The sequence goes on along the minus strand of NC_041809.1, from coordinate 37,997,613 downwards.
TTTCGTTCACTTTGCTCGGGCAAAAGGTCCCGCATCGCTTGAAGACGTGGTTAAGGAACCGGACAGAAGCCTGATGGCTGATGGTCCCCGAAGGGGTCTTGCTGTAAATTTCTTGAGCGCAGAGCTCCACTGAACATTTCCAGCTGTTTAAAGTTGTCACTTTGGATAAAAGCATTGCCTCCACAACATAGTAACCTGCAAATATCCTAAAGCTGGGCAACTAAATGCTGAGTGACGGAAATCTGTTTTGTTTTGTTTTTCTTAATGGGGATCTACCAAGAATGTCAATTTTTGCTTTTCATCCACATGATGGGATCTTTAAATAAGTGAAATAAAAAGCACAAAGCATCCACTGCAGTCATCTTCCAGTGGAACGATATCAGAGGAAACCCGGAAGGTTGTTAGACTTCTGCGATGCACACGCCGCACGTGCGTGACAGTAGTGAAATGAGCAGCCGGCAGAAACAGAGCGCAGTAAAGAGAGCAGCGTTACATGCGTTCGGAGAGGAGTAAGTTTTGAAAGCTCAGGGACAACATAAACTCCGAACTGATTTAACGCTATTGATTTTAATGAGCTGCTTGTCACATTACCCTATGTGGCAAAAATAATATGGGTTCGTTTCCCAAAACTGTCATAAGTTCCCTCACTTCCTAATGCGCTGCAATCATTGTAGTGCTACAGTTTGTTGGGAAAACGGACCCCAGAATTGTTTCTTGTACAGAAGAAGTATGCAGAGTTTATTACGATCGCATATTTCACTCTGACAGTAAGACCTGAAATCTTTCTTTGTGTTTTTGTGTTTCCATGTGTGTCCAGAAGGCTTGTGGTGAAATATTCTGTATTCCAAAGGCTCTTGTTTTGTGCTACAGAAAAAAAATGTAGAATGTTATTTCTTCTGACAAAAATGATAAAAATAATTGTGTCATTAAAAGCCTGTTTAGCCTTTATTCTCTAGAGGAATATTTGAAGAGAAAAATATTTTTCTTGCTTTGGAAAGATGATTCTGTTAAACACTGGTGTGTGTGTGCGTGTGTGTGTGTGTGTGTGTGTGAGAGAGAGAGAGAGAGAGAGAGAGAGAGAGAGAGAGAGAATGAGAGAGTGTTTTGACAAGGTGAATCAATATTATTCAATGACCACAATGGCTGACCACCCAGTTTCAAATTATCCAGCTGCAAATCTCAGTGCAGGTCAGGTCACCTCTATGAAAAGTCACTTGCATTTAGTTACAACTAATGTTTTCTGAGCATTTGTAAGTTAAAATTGATGCTAATAACACTGTTATATATTGTACACACGTGTATGCAATAAATCAAGTGCAAACTGGTTTCCCGTTCCCCAAGTGCAAGCAGAAAGATGTTTTTATGTTTTGTGCAGAAACTTTGATCAGCTTTGTGAAATATTTAAAACGTACAATATTTCTTCACGGAGTCCCTGACACTCACAGTTTTAACAGAAGGGAACAGAAGTAAATGGTGTCTGGAAACTACAGCATCTCTCATCACACGAGGTTTGACTGTGACTCTTCAATAAAAGGCCAGTCTTAATTTCCGAGATACAAGAATTTAGCTGCAGGAATCTGACAATCGTTCAATCAATCGTTTCATTAACACCGGTTCTGGAGCTGTCGTTCCCAGTAAGTAGCAGTTTGCCATCATCGGAGATCTGGGCGTGCAGCAGTGTGGCGCTTTTGCACGCGGCGCTCCTGCAGCAGGCAAAGTCACACAAATAAAGGCGCTTAGATGCTCTCGGTCACAGACGGGGGCTCCTCTCCTGTCCGTTGCAATGGCTCAGTCTTGATATCCTAATAGCGCGGTGACCTGCAACGGGCCGGCGTGTGGCACCGCTCCGCTCATGCCTTAATCACACTTGAATGGAGCTCCGCTTGAACGTGGATGAAGACGTACTTTGAACGGTAGGAACAAGGCTCTGTCCTTCCCTCCGTATTGCAGTCTGGTTAATAAGATTCAATGAAGTGCAACGAGAGAGAGAGAGAGAGAGAGAGAGAGAAGGAGAGAGGGAGAGAGAAGGAGAGAACGAGACAGTCTCATCTCCATTTTGCATTATTAGTTCTTCTCTTCAGAGTAATTGTAATGTAAAATATTGCAGTAAGGCCAGATGCAAAATACCTTCTCCCCTCCATGTAATGAAATCTTTTTATTAATGTGTGCATAACACAAATCAATAACAATAATAAATTACCGGTGATTGTAATTGAATGTTTTCCTAATTTTATTGTCAGTCATGATAAATATTCATTCCCATTACAGGGTTTTAAATTAATTACGGTCCACCATCTTTTGCAAGATGAAATGTTACATATATATCAGGAGTGAAGTAATGCATTTGGGCCTGCCGTGTGCCAAAAAGGTGATGGACTCTCGGTTAAAGTAAAATATCTCCCCTAAATTGTACTTAAAAGAAGGGCAAGCTTCTCGTTTCAGTGTGTGCGCAGTGCTTAAGTCTTAAGAAGGTCCACCTCGCTGATTTAATGCTGCATTTTAATGAGGGCTGCTGCCAAAGACGGGTCCGTGGCACCGCTGAAATGAGCGGCAATCTCTCCAGGAAAACCTGGAGCAGGCGAAGCAGACTACATGTGTTACTCTGAAGCTGGAGGGAGGGCAAGGGCCTCCGGGGTGTTAAAGGTACACAAGATGCACTCTGCTGATTTATTAATTGCTCATCGCTGCTTTACAGTCCCTCCCAAACATTCCTGCCACGAGACAAAGGCGGAGAACTGAGCAGTGAGTCTCCGGTACCGGCTGCAAAGGGTGGTGGGGAGAGACAAGCAGTGAGGCATTCCCTCAAAATGAAATCCTCCGTAGGTCCCGCAAGTTGCAAAGCACCCCGAGACCCAAAGTATCTGGTGCGTCCCGGGTTCCGCAGTCCTTCGGAACGCAGAAGCCTGAAAGGCCAGACAAAAACACAAACTCCAGTCTGCACTTATATGAGACTTTCACATGTGCGATTTAACAAAACTCCACTGATGGCACAAAGAGTCAGAAATATCCAAAGCGCAGCTCCGTTTCCTCCTCCAAAGGGTCCACTTGTCCAGCTGGTAGTTATTCAGTGATGGTGCTTAACAAGTCCAGGAAAATAATTATCATCTTCAGCGAATCGGTTCAGCTACAATTGCCAGTTCAGAGAGCCACGGAGATCTGAGAGTCGAGCTCCCACACTTTACTCCCTACACTGAATGGGTGTTTGGTGGAAACTTGCAGATCGCTGATTAACTTCATCTGCTGCAACATCTCTTGGAGAAGAAGAAGAAGAAGAAGAAGAAGAGGAGAAGAGGGAGAACAGGAGGAAGAATGGCCTCAAATCCTCTTTGCTTTTCCCAGCGGAGCACGGGCACAATGCGGTAAACAGCGATTCTCTCTGAAGAACACAGGGCCACGAGTGAAGGCTATGTCTCCACCGCGCTCCTCAGAAGCAAAGATCAAAGGCAGCTGCTTTACAGAGGAGCGCGGTAAAGGTATAGGTACTTGGAAGATAAAGAATACTTGATATTTTCAGACGGAAACGCAGAACTCGGGCGCCAGTGCTCTTTATACGAGAGCCAGGAAAGGACTTCAGAACGTTTCAGGCAGTGGCACAGGATGAATGTGAACACGATTTGAATCTCCACTGTTTTTTCCTTAATTTTCCTTGGATTAAAAAAAAAATGTGTCCTCTGGAGAATAAGACAGCGACTCTGCGTCACCTCTTCTTCTGCAGAGCTTTAGACACTCTCTCGTGATAAAAGCTGAATTGCTCTAGGTATGGGTTTGGGGGGGAGAAAAAAAAACACTTGTTATTAACCATCTGTTCCTTTCGCTGTTGTTTAAAGTGCACGCGAGATTGAAGTTGTTTTATTTGAAACCGATTCTTTGCTCAAATGAATAAACACCTGTCCGTTGAGTTTCCTGCCGTCTTTCGTGACAGGGTTACCGCAGAGGTAACTGTCAGTGTAAATTCAACAGTCCTTGAGTTGTTTACCGTGCTTTTCAAACTGTCTTGTGCTGAGTGCTCTGGCGCGATCGTTTGGTTTGGCGAGCAGCGCTTTCTGTGCCAGGATTCACAAACGGCGAAACATTCACAGAGCACGTGAACGGGAGCAAACGAGAACGCAGTAACCGAAGGAAATGAGCGCAAGTAAATGTAAACGAGAGCGACATCACGAGGGCCAGCGAGCGCCGGGCGCCTTCGTCACATCAGCCGAGCTTCTCTCCTCTTCTTCCTCGCCCGCGCCGCTCTCTTGGCCTGCGTGCGTATATGCCGTGTCATTACCCGCTCGTCTGTTTGCCTCTGTTTGACAGTGGCTCCGCGAGCCGGACACTCAAGCGCAGTAGGCACGGCATCTGTCCGCTACCGTGAAATATTGTCATTTAAAAAAAGAAGAAAAAAGGCACTTCCATGCACCATGTCAGGGTTAATAAATAGATCCCGCACCTACAGCAATCAGCCTAACAAAATGCCTTGTACCGGGCTTCTGAGGTCATCACAGTGATCTCTCGAGTAGCTCCTACAGCCTTAGGGCCAAGTGCGTCGAAAGAGACAATTCACTCCGGGGATGCACTTTTTTTTCTTTTATTATGACATGATGTAAATAGGTCTGCAAAACGGTCACGGGGAGCTATTACTTAATGTGTTCTTACTTTGCATTAAGCAGAACTCTGCTGTATTCAGCACCCGTCAAATCACTGCGAATTTAGAGCAAACATGCGCAGAATGTGCCTCGATAGCAGTTCCCCCTTTAATTATGTTAAGCAACATTTCTTATTCCAGCGGCTTTCATGTTTAAACAAGGCGGGGGCACAAACAATTTAAACCGCGGCCCACGGGGGGGGGGGGGGGGGGGGGGGGGGGGGACGCGGACAGGACGAAGAGGCGACTCTTGAATAGCAGGAGGCCGAGCGGCGCCTTTCAAAAGCCTGCTGCCCTTGAGCGGCTCGAGCTGCACTCGAGAGCGCGCGCGCCATTCACGTGCCACTTGTGGCTTGAAAGGGCCGCCCTCGCCAACAATGCGGCGCTGCGATCAAAATACGCCGCGCGCTCCCGGCCGCCGCCCCTCGCGCTCTCAGCGCGTAACCACGCGCGCAATTAGCGGAGCGCGCGCGAGCCGAGGAACGGCGCTCGAGCGCTCGGTGGGGAACGAGGGAAAAAGCGCACTTTTTTTTTTTTTCCACGAGAACCGAGAGCTGCAGGTTTCGAAGCAGGTCGCGCTCGCCTCGCGCTCGCTGGAAAAAAAAAATGTTCGTCATCGGGGTAAAAGCGGGCGTTTCGGACCGCAGTCGGAGCGGCTTCGTTCAAAGGCTACTGGCACTTTTAGTGTCACCATGTAACATGTTACCATGTTTCCACTTTTCCTTCGTCACTAATTCCTTGTTTCTCGGACCACATCAATGATGTCCACGCGCCTGGTGACTCGCGGACGAAAATGTTCAGTAAAGAGGACGATCATGATTTATGACTCTCGGTGCAATAAAACAACTCTTCAGGAAGAATTACTGAAGTACAACAAGAAAGTGACCACACTAGGCGGTGTCATTTATTTTTTAAAAAGCTTCATTCAGATTCTTGGCCTCCGAAGGAAATGAACGGCGGGCGACTATAATTCCTACATGTAGCCACTGTTATACATACATACTGTATATTTTTCTACAAAGTGCGCTCTTCGAAATACATGATCTTGAGCTGCTCCCTCCTCATAAATTACATTGCTTTTGGAAAATAGCTTTGCTAATGAGCGAAGAGGGACAACAGAAGAAACGTTTTGCAACCTAAATTAAAATGTGTCATTTAATGTATAAGGAAATCCGTTGTTTCCACTATATTACAAATTTCCAGTATCTGAGTGCAGAAGGTTCACACCAAGGCCAACGCTACTGTTGTAAATCCATGATTTTTCTCTCATTCTTTCTTTGAGATGCAGGCGACTAAAATCTTCCCACAACACACAGCAATACACAATGAAGAGCAGAGTAAAATACATGTCATATAAGAACCCAATATGGTCATTGTGTGGACCGCCATTTAAATCTGGAAATTAAAAGTAGTCAGTTTAATTATAATTATGCATACTCCTGTATGTGTTTCCAATCTCTTTATCCATATGTTTCACTTAAAATCAAATACATCACTAAAAGTATTACAATACTCTTAGCCCCCTTACCTTGGGACTAGTTGGACAGGGATGATATTGAAGCATAATAAATCATGGATGTGATCCATGAAACAGATTTTCAAAATAAAGCAAAGAAAAAGTTATCCCAGTAATTAAAATTCCCTACTGCTTCCCATGTGTGCTGCTTCTACTATACAGCATATGGCTACATATTCAGCATATCTGCATAAAAATAATCCTCTAAATATCCCTTCAAATATACCTTCCTAAAGGCATTTTAATAAATGTGTCTGACAGTTATTCATCTACCCATGAACGCATAACCTTCCTTACGGATGCAGCTATAGTGGGATGTTAGTAATTGCAGCTCAAATAACACGTCAGCTGTATAAACCCCGAAACGACTCCTGCGCTCTTCGGTTTGTATGAAAAATGCAGAAGGACTTTTTCAACGAGACACTTCGCAGTTCTAAGTGCGAGAGTCTGCGGGCCGAAGCCTCGGTGCCACCAGCCGGACACGCGTGCGCTCCTGACCGCCGACAGGGGGCGCTGCTGCGCGCGTCTGTCGGCACAGGTGTGGCGCGTTTGTTTGGCCGCGCCAGAGAACGAACTTCTCTGAACGCGTCTCACTTGCGCTCTTCGTTTCGCAGCCTCTCCTTGTATTTTATTGTTCTGCCCGCGTACGAGCACTTCATACAGCTGGAGACACCACTTGCCTCCTGTCAGCCTGTACTTCTTTCGTTCCTTTGGCAGCGAGAATTAAAATATTGTACATTTTTGAAAATAATGACAACGCCAGTTTCATTTTTGTTTTTCATATTTGCATAAAATCAAATGTTACGCTTAAGCACAAGTAATAGGAAAAGTATGTGTTAGCATAAATATAAACACAATGCGCAATAGTTCTGGTATTGTGTATGTCATAGAATAAAAGTATTTATTGCCAGCCAACTTACTTAATATAACTATGACTGTTACATTACTCTCTTCATCTTGGTCATTTTCATCTCCAGTAATGTGCATTTTGTCATGCTGTAATGAGTGTCCTTCACTGGAACATTGTTCACTGCTTTGCGTCACCCTTCTGAGAAATAAATTGAATTTTGACATTCAAGGCGTGATCACAAGAGAACAACTTGCAATTGGATATAACAATTAATTTATACATGTAATAAGTATACGAACATTGTAGACATATTAAATATGTTTTTCAAAATAATTCCTTTTATAATGCTGCAGACATATCTTCTTTGTCACAGAGAACTCCCCTGAGGGAGACTGCAGCTTGAGCGAGTGATGGAAAGAGATATTACTGGAGTTACAAAAGTAATTTGACCTCCTTGGCTAAGAGTCTGGGAGTGACAATTGACTCAAGTCTATCTTTTTCTCAGCACATCGAAGCCACAACCCCGACCTGCAGATACATCCTGCATAACATCCGCAGGATCCGTCCTTACCTCACTACTGACTCCGCCCAACTACTTGTCCAGGACATGGTGACATCCCTTCTGGATACTGCAGCTCTCTCCTGTCTGGCCTTCCCGCTACTGCCATCAAACCTCTGCAGCTTCTACAAAATGCTGCTGCACGAGTTGTGTTTGATTTGCCAAAGTGTTCCCATGTATCTCCTCTTCTCATTTCTCTGTACTGGCTTCCTATAGCTGCCCGAATCAAATTCAGGACCCTGGTTATTGTCTACAAATGCATCAATAGAATTGCTCCTAGCTATTTACAGGACTTGATCAACCGCTACACCCCAGCCAGGCCCCTTCGCTCGTCTACTTCTGCTCGCTTGGTGGTACCTCGCACGAAAAGTAAAGCACGCAGGTTCTCGGTTCTGGCTCCTTTGTGGTGGAACGACCTTCCCCTGTCACTCAGAACTGCGGAAACTCTGTCTGTTTTCAAGAAGGGTCTGAAAACTCACCTTTTCCAACCCACTTCGCCCAAGATCTCTCCAGCTCACGTACGGTGCAAATGTTCATGCACCGTAACTTCATGAGCACCCCCAGATAAAGCCTTTATTCAGCCACTACTCCAGCATTGTATTTGCTTGCTTGTGCATCTTATAATATTAAAAAAAAATGGTAGGCGGGCATCAGGATTTGTCTATTCTGTGTCTTATGCACCTACTTGAACGATGAACCTCGGTGCAGCAAGTGGTAGGGAACAAACTAGGTTTACTTGAGACTTACATGTCTGCAGCCATGTCTCTTTCTCTAAATGTAATGCATAAATTGTACTTTTGCTGAGATGTATGTCGCTGTGGACAAAAGTGTCTGCTAAAAGAATAAATGTAAATGTAAATGTAAGCATGTGGTCCACATTCCTCAAAATCCTAATGTGAAGGCATCAGGTGTGGTTTGTGGGAACACTGGTACAAAGCAGCTGCACTTCTGAGCACCGCAAAGGTGTTCTGTGCTCTAACAGACGGTTCTTTCTCAGCTCCTTTATGAACATATATGTTCATCTGCACTCTTTAGAATGCCTCGTTCCAGCAGGATCCCCATTGCAAGGTACATGTTTCTTTGTTACATTTAATGGGTTTAGCGATATGCTAAGATCCTTTGTGATTTTATCACTCCTTTCACTCTGTACTAATTCCCTGTTATACAGCTGAATTGTCACAGGGGGGTTTTACAGTGAGCACAAAGGTGACCATCCTCTGTGGGCTTCCCAGTCACAAGACCTGACTAACACCAACCCCAATTAATATTACATTTACGTATTAAATATTCAAACATAACATTCAAAGAGAAAAGACAAACATAAAACGCGGTTCTCGTTTCAGTAATGACTAGAAAAGGACTCACCGCTTGTAATACTCTGCAGCTGAACACATCATAGAACAATATCAGACATTTGTTTTCAAAGACATCCCTTCAACAGCACTTTGTCATTCCTGTATGAATATAGATGCATTGTCTCTCCAGCCAATAGTGTGATCAGCTACATAGATTTTCCTGTTTGGCAAATTAAGCGCTGGTGACAGGTGCCAGAGTGACATAGATGGAGAGTTCTATTTGCAGGTAAGGAGAAAGCAGCACTGCTGTGACTTAGTTTCCAGTGTATTTCTTCAGCAGCAACTGTGTTCTCGACAATAAGGCAAGACTAACATTTAGCATTGGAAACTATGTGCTTGCAACCTTGGCAAAAAATGCTCTTATTCACAGCAAATAGCACCATTAGGGAAAAACGGTGCTGCTTGAAAGAATGTGAACCCCTTGTGTCCCTTAGTTTTACCAAAAAATGGTTATTCAATGAGAATCAGTGTTTCTCACGTGACATAATATGTGTGTAATGACCAATTCCATATGTTGCTTTAGAGGAAATTGTGTGTGTAGTAGAAATATGCAAGTAGTGCAGATGTAAAAATGTGTTAAAGCAGGTAGATAATAGAACTGCATTTGGTAATCATAGTGATTTATTCATTTTATAAGTTTATTTTAATGGTTTAAACAAGAGTAACGACACTCTCTACATGGCTCACATACTTTCAAGCAGCACTGTACATAGAAAGGGCTTCAAGTTTTTAATGTTATTTTTATTGCCGCGGGGGCGTGGTGGCACAGCGGGCTTAGCTGGCACCTGCTTTATGGTGGATCTGAGGTTCGAGTCCTGCTTGGGGTGCCTTGCGGCGGACTGGCATCCCATCCTGGGTGTGTCCCCTTCCCCCTTGCGCCCTGTGTTGCCAGGTTGGGCTCTGGCTTGCCGCGACCCTGCTCGGGACAAGCAGTTGTAGACTTTGTGTGTGTGTGTATTATTGCAGCTAACCTTTCATTTGAATCTATGTAGGAAAATAAGTTGCTGAAGGTCAAGGGTTTTGCAGTAGGACCTGGACTCTCAACTAACAACTTTGAGGTCAGAAATCTATGCCCTTAACCACTATGATAGTCCCTCTTCCCTTTATTTAATATGTACCCAATTAATTTCTAAATGGGTTTCCTCCAGTTGCTCCAGTTTGCTCCAACATTGCAAAGACATCCATTTCAGGTAAACTGCCCATAGTGAGTGAGTGTGTGTGTATGTGTGGTGTGTGGTGTGTGTGTGTGTGTGTGTGTGTGTGTGTGATTGCCCCACAATGGACCAATGTCCCATCCAGGATATACTGTGGCTCACACACACCGTATGCTACTGGAGTGGTCTCCGCACCACCGTGACCACGGCACTGGACAAGCAGGCGTTGATGATGGATGGATGGATGGATGTTTATAGAAGAAATATTATAGTTGCATTTTTTTTTTAGCTTCTCAAGCAAATTCAGTGCTGTTGCTTATAAGTTACTAAGGTAGCTCACGTGTTATGGGACAGAAAGTAAGCAGTTGTGACAGTATCATTCACAAAATAGAGAGTTTTTACCACAGGCCGCAACTTTCATATTTATGGATGGTTGTGTCAACTGAGAAATGGGTTTCTTAAAAAAAAAGAAACACATGTAAACAGATGTAAATTATTTACATCTAGTAGTAGTAGTCTAGAGTAGTGGCACAACAGCGTATTTCCATGTAAATTTCAAGCAGCATAGTAGTTAGTGGTTAAAAACATGATGGTCCAAGCTCAAAGTCTTTAGTGCCGCTGCAGGCAGTAGTACTGTTGAGTGAGAAATACTGTACTTACCCTGAATTGTTCCGCTAAAATAGTGACACGACCAGAGCTAAACAGCCTACAGGCCGGCGTTAGTCTGTAGGACGGCTATAATAAATAGTAACGGGGAAATAAATGAATAAAATAGCTACTAACTAAGGATAATGAATAAGAAACAAATGAATTAATAATAGAAAAAAGTTTTGACTATTACAGCATTGACATTAAGCAAAAACATATATTATATCTGCTGTACTGAACATCTGTATCGGGTACAAAAGACAGCAAAAGTAGAAAATGTAGCAACGTTCGCTTTGCACTCGTCTACGCAGAGCGACGTCTCGAGCGCAGCGCAGTCCTCCAATGAGCGCCGTGCTCACGCGCGTCGCCTGGTTACGGTCACGTGACGCCACTTAGATTCCAAGATGGCTGCCGACAACCTACCCACCGAGTTCGATGTTGTGATACTGGGGACAGGTAAGAAAACTCTAACAATGCTGATAAAAAGCGCGCGTTAGCCTAGGTACAGTTCGGTGCTTTTCAAGAGCCTCTTACAGCCCCGGCAAGCGAGCGCGACGGACGGACGGAGGGAGAGAGGTCTCCAGCTTTACTACACAGACTGAGGCGTTTCCTTCCACACTTGAAAAAATGTTGAAGCTGCTGCGTCTCGTCGTGGAAGAACTACTAGTGACTGCAGTGTGAGGGAACCGTTTTTACCGTGGTATTCACGGTATTCACAGTGTGTCACAGCAGCATGCATCTACACTACAGCTCGCTGCTAAACCCAGGCTGTCCGCCGTGTGACAGACACTCACAGTGCTAACTAGGCTAGCGGCTAGCTAATCTAATGGCTCTTCTTTGCCTTCTTCTTCTCCTTCTTCTCCTCCTCACACTCAGAGGCGAGGAGGTCTGAGGCGCTGCTCCTCTTCTTACTGCCTCAGTTTTGTTCGCCTTGGCCCAGGAAACTCTGGCGCACACATGATTGGCTCTAAAGCGTGTCTGTGACACACTAGACTAGACTAGTCGGACTAGTCTAGATGAAGCAGAGTGTTGTGAGCGCACACACACACGCAGCCAGCTGCCATGCTGTCCATTCATTGTGTCCATACTGTCCATTGTGTCCATAGTAGCCATTGAGACTAGTCTAGACACAGGAGAGGAGTGTCGGTGCCCGAGTCACTCCGTGACCCACCCACGCACAGCCGTGGTGGCGTGGCCCCGAGGGCCAAGGCCGTGTCCTGCACGGAGACGCCGGCCCTTGACAGCGCAGCACCTTCTCCACGAAATATACAGGACGAATTGCAACGGTGCTCCGAGTTTCCCCCAAGTTCTGCGCTTGGCCTTTCCTGCAGTGTTTTGCATTTGCTTTCATCCCAGACTTGTCTCAGAGCAACGGAAACTCAAGTTTTATACCTGCTTTTGCCTGTCATAATTTAATTGCACTTGTCCTTATTCTGTCTCTAGTTTGGGTCTTGTTTTTACCCTGGGATCTGGTAGCACCTCTTGTCCCCTTTCATCCTGGGATCAATAACCCTCTTGTCAATCATTCAGTCACATGCTGTCAAGTGTTTTGCAAGGCGGGCTCAATGTGTCAGAATATCTGATGAGCAATCTGTTATCGTCAGGATTAACGATGAACAACATTTGTCATGAGTCGGTACTAAAGAAACGCATCGCGAAGGTGTGGTTCATCAACCAAGTGTTAGAATTATGATGCAACATTGAAGTATAAAGGGTATTTTTCATCTGTAAGCACAAAATGTCGGTTTTTCTGTATTCCCTTTTTAGACATGTACACAAGTTATGCGGCAAGAGCCTGAAGTTGCTCTGAGAGGCCACTCTCTCAAGGTACCTGCAGTAATTCTGTGTCGTGTACAGAGTAAATACAGTGACCTTGTATAGATTTAATCGTGATAGTAATTTGGAATAATTTAAGAATCCTGTTGATTTTATGTTCACCTCACATATGGTGCATCTGCAGTAGTATCTCATCTGAATTAGAGTGGTGAACAAAGTCCACCTAAAACAGCTTGCACACACACACACACACACACACACACACACACACATTGACTGAAACCGCTTGTCCCTAGTGGGGTCACAGCAAACCAGAGCCTAACCCAGCAACACAGGGCTCAAGGCTGGAGGGGGAGGGGACACACCCAGGATGGGATTCCAGTCCATCACAAGGCACCCCAAGCGGGACTCGAACCCCACTGTGCCACCGCACCCCCCATAAAACAGCTTGCTTTAAAATCTTTTCTCTTCTTTTTTAAAGCAAGTTTTTCCAGTGTCAGAAAGCTTTTACCAGTAACGCCTTCTTCAACATGTTTTTGCTGAAGGGCAAAATAATTACTCTGAAAGTCAACAGGAAACAATAAAACTGATCACGCAAGCAGCTTTCCCCCATTGGACACGTTGAGATGCTGTATAGTAAGCGCTACAACTTGCTCTTCATCTGAAAAAGGCGTTGATTTTTTTTTTTTTTCTTTTTTTTTTCCCCATACACACTGCAGATTAATTAAAAAAGGTTTCACATTATGGAAATGAAAATGAACCGTGGAGGGTTTGCCCATGCCAAATTTTTTAGCAGATGATGATGCTGTGGCATGTGGAAGCAGCAGTTCTGGGAGAGCTTTGGGTTCAAGGTGACTATAATCTGGCCTGGTTCTTAGCAGAGGAAAGGAGGCCAGCTGGAGATGGGCCTTCTCCCCAGTGCTGTGCTTCACTCTTCAAAAGGATAGGGGCAGGGTGGGCTGTGTGCGAGTTGGGGGGTGGTGGTGGTGGTTACGTTATTGCCTTTGCTATAAGGGACGTTTCCCATTGTGATTGATAGCGCACAAAAGAGCAGGTCTGTGTGCCACTTCTGCTTCCTCTCATGCAAAAGCTCTATTATCAGCTGGTCCCCCGGCTGTGGGTGACACGCCTGCATGGGCCGCCTGCTTTATTTCTGTCCAGGCCTCTATTTCTATGTCAAGGTTTGTCAAACATGAGTGCATCGCAGGTTCCCAGCCTTCTCCTGTATGCCAGGCTATACGTGCAAAAGGAATTGCAGACAGGGAACAGTTGTTTATGAATATTGTGAGCCTTAATGGCATCTTCCTTCCATCTGTTGGGCCGTGACCTGTGTTAGGGAGGAGGGGGCAGGATGGTCGCGCCCTGTCAAACCCCATCCGGACACCCCTGGACGCTCACCGGGGGGTGGGTGGCGAGGGTGTCTGCTGTGGGACCTCGGATCCATATGACTAATTTTGATGGCATCTGTAGGTGGTCAGGCGCAGAGATATTTGAAAGTTATTTAAAGGGCTCCGTCAACCATTTGGATGATGCCTCTGATGTTACTAAGTACGACTAATATCCTTTGCTTTATTACGGATGCCATTTATTCAGCAGAGTGACAAAGGTCCAAATAAAAGGGAACAGTCAGTCTGTTACTTGAAGTTTGTGTGTGGTGTGAAAATGCAGAATGTTAATGCCTTTCCCATCACTATTGTTTGTAAAAGGAAAACAGGGCTAGATAGCTTATGAAACAAAATAGCGATTAAAAAAGCTCTTTCTTTGAAATATGGTTAACCTTTCTTGTGTTCATGCTCAATAGTTTGATCTCAATAAACTATGATTTTGTTAAAATTTTACTGATAGCATTTCTTCATTTCAGTCATTATGTTGTCAAATAAGTATTTTTCCCTCTGTGTTCCCTAACTATTTTAATAACTGAACATGAAAATCCCTTTCCACTGACTTTGGTAAATGAGCCGATATTTTTAGGAACTAGTTTCAAGATGACTGAATGTGTCAGGTTTGAGTATTTGTGCATGATTGGAAACTTGAGTCCCAAAATCAGTAGTACTGCACAGAGATGCACTCTCCATCATGTACAAAGCTGGCATCTATCATTACCCCAGTGATTGTCAGATCACTAATAGAAGCATTACGGGCGTTCAGCTGGCAAAGTGTCAGCCCTGTCAGAGGAGTTGGGGAAAACAGCCTTGTGTCAAATCTCATTTTTCTCTTCATCTGGGACAATGCTGTGAAGAAGTGAGCACAGGGAAATTGACAGACTGCATTTTGACTATGATTCACTGCACACACACAGCATATTTTCTTGTGCTAATAAAGGCAGTGATATTCGGGCTTTGAATGACTTGGACTAATTGTGCAATTCATTCAGAACATATTGTGCGTGGTTTATTAGTTACATTGGTCCTGCAATCATGGTTATCAGGCACTTTTTTTTCGAGGCTGTTTGCTCAGGTGAGAGGCTTACACCAGACCCACTTACCACTGGATCTTGCACTGACAATTCAGGTTAGGTACCTTTCCTGAGGGCACAACGGCACAACCACGCTTTTTTCTAATTATGCATATCTTACTAAGGCACTGCTGGGTAACATCTGTCCTATGTTTTTATGTTCCATTATTTTCAATGAGTAGGAAATGTTTGCCTATCTCAGTATTGATTTCTATTTGCATGTGAAGATCATGAATTGTGGAAAAAAGTTTGGTATTGTCAAAATGTCGTCACCTATGTTTTTGGGGAACTGTACGTTACCGTGAAGACAGGTACACGATCCAGCATGAAGTACTGAAGGTGAGGCAGTGTTCTGCAGGAATAGGGTGTTTTGCCCTCATGAAGGATTCCACCAACTCCTGCTTGTTATATAGAAGCCAAAGACTCTACGGAGAGTGTTCTGTTGCAACAAGTTCTGACCACTGGGAAGACACAAGATTGGCAGATTTTCCTGCCTGCTCCTCTGACACACCCTGAAACATTCTGAAACACCCTGCCATATTGTGAGATGATGGAACAGAAAGGAAAGGCTGCATCACTAAGGATGGAAGCATATTGCTGTGCACTAAGGTTGCCTATTACTGGAGCTGAGCTGACCCATGTCAGGAAGATGTGCACCAGCTTATTACTGAACCACAAGAATCTTTTACAGTTGGAACTACGACATGTTTCTTATGTTCAGCTGATGTGCAAAATCAGGTACTTATTATGGGACATTGACAGGTAGCAACACAGCTTTCTGAAAGCGTCTCTTCTCTCCAAGTATGAAGCAACACCTCTGTTTGCTCCTACCTAACAGGACCTTCTGTTAAGATATTAGCTTGGGGAAGGGAGGGGAGATGCTAAAAGTGTGAGATTCTCTTGTGTGACATGAGAGGTGTCACTAAAGTACCTGTCAAACACACACCTGTAGTTACCTCTTTAAAGCCACAGAGGTTACATTTCAGAGTTATTCTTGCTTTCAATGGACTCAGTGCACCGGCTGCTATTATATACTCAGTGAGAGATTGGAGGAGCATATTTGCATATTTAACACATGAATTGCATGTGTGTGGCAGCACTGCACTCTGTATACATCTTGTATGGCTCGTGTCCCTGGAGGTTTCGGTGCCTAGTGTCCATGTACAGCTCTGCGTGCTCCTGGTGGCACATGGACAAGCAGGAAATGCTGCACACAGGTTGATCGTACGCAGGGCACAACTGCCCAGCTTTATGGCCCCTGGGCCATAGCAAGTGAGTCCTCTATTGCTTTTGCCCTGGAGACATTTGCCCCTGCAGCCTCAGCTGGTTAAGCGCTGGTGTTGGGGGAGCTCCTCAGAGCAACTGTGGGGGAGTCAAGGCTTCTCCTACTGTCACTGGAAATCAATTGGCCTTCTGACCCGGCCTCCAGGAAGGCTCGTCAGGGACACACCCGAATGGAATAATAATATAGGGGGACATGGCTGAAGTGACAGGTTATCCGCTCAGTGCTGTGTGTTTTATTAAGACTTCCTTTAATGCTGCTTTATGGGACCCTGGCATGCTAAATCTGCCCGCAATCCTGTATTTATGGGAGCGCCTTTGATTTATGACCCACTTTTAATTACCTATTGAAATGCATCCCTCCAGCTCTGGTGGTGCACCATGCTAATACGACAGGAAAGGAGCATCCCTTTGGAAGGGCCCAGGGACACAGCGGGTATGAGCACACCATCCCTCACCGCACATGCCTCTGGTGTTCATGGCTGGCCAGCGCTATGCGCTCGCTCGCTCGCTCCCCCTCTTCACTTGCTACGGCCCATAGTGTGACGAGAGATCAGCGTGGTGTCTTGCACCCAGGCCAGGATTCGTTCAGCCAGGCAACGTCAGATGGGACACCTCAGACCGTAGTTTATGGCGAGTACAGCTGAGGCATGGGTCACCGCTGCCGACAAACAGGACTTTCAGGAGCGTCCTTGTAGAGATGAGCGGCTGGTTTCGAAGGCTGTGCCGTGCTTATCTGTAGGGTAGTGTGGCCCACAGTCGAGGGAAGGCGGTTCTGTGTCTCTCCCACAAGAAGCTGGATGAGTAGTGGATCCGGAGCTCTTTTCTGGGTCCCCTGCTCGTACTCACGGGGGTAACTGTAGTCCAAGTGCTGACGTGTGACCAGCAGCTGTACTGACACTCAGTCGTGATATTGTGGGAAGCCCCGCTCATCACCCCATGAAGGATTTGTTAAGTGTCCTTGCTCTGTGAGTACGTCAGCTCCGTCAGTCTGTACTCTCCATGGTGGTTTTGTTGACAAAAGGTTCGATAGACTGTTTCTTTTCTTCTACCAGAGAGATATCAAACGGTAAACGGCTACAATCAGGTGTCCTGGCCTTCGTTCTGTGTGAAATGAGGACCGTTTGTGTTTTATCGGGATGCTTGTTTCGGCATAGCGAGCGAATTCATTACCAAGGGGCCACCTAAGCGTTAAATCGACGGGGACGAATGATGAGTTGCAATCGGTGCATTTTCAACGGGGTAAAGACTACAATGTTATGCCTCTGTCACCCTGCAGGCATTACCGTGCTGATGATGTGAGATGCGATACTAGCGCCGGGGGGAAATGACAGCCATTATCGGAGAATTACCGCAACGAGCACTGTGTCCTAACGCGAGCTGTGACGGTTGAGGTGGAGAGTGGGAAGAGGGTGGCAGTGGTTGGCGGAGGAGGTGGGTGATAGGGGCGGAATTGATGCGGTCCCAGGACAGTGGTGACTGAGATGTCCAATTAGCCCACCTCATCCCAGCTCTGTACCTCACTGGCTTTAAAAGTGCAGCAATAAAAGCCATGACATCTTACAGGGCTGTTTCTGCTATTGTGTTAATGCAACTATCCATCTCCAGGGCTGTTGGATTAAATGGATTCCATTAGCAATTATTGGATTATGGAGCACCGTCGATGGCCCTCTTGGTTCACGGTTCTGGTATCAGTGCAGGAGCAGATGCACTGAGCAGCTCCTCAGCTATGGACCATGGACCATGGCTGGAACCCTTTTCCTGCTAATTAAATCTCAGTATTTGCATAAATTTTAATGACTCTGTGACCTCTGTCACTGAATTTCATTGTATTTGTGTGTTTCTGTGCGCAAAAACATTTTATCTCCCTCTGTGCCCTGGTTCCTGGTCCCTCTGCAAGCTAAACATCCTCTCTCTCGGACTGCTATGTGATGAGGTCATCGCTTTGATAAAGAGAGGAGATTGCAGTCCTTTATGTGTCCTTCAGTGTAGAACAACAACCATCCGCTGTGAGGAATCCATGGCGGCACTTTTGGAAAAGCAGCTAAAGAGAGCCGGAGAGCGGCAAGCAGGTTAGCGAGAAGTAGCTGTACTCTCTGAAGGCAAGGGACACGTTCCTGTTCCTCGGATGGTTCAGTGTCAAGTCTGCGTGCCTTTTTAGACTCCATGTACTCTTGGGGTTTCTCTTAGTTCTCCCCTCAGTCATGAGCCCTGTTGAAATAAAGGGTAGCTTCACGGCTCTACGTTGGGCATATGCCCCGTGACCGACCAGCCACCAATGACTGTTGACCTAAGGAAGGGCTACATGTGTGGCACTGGAGTGTCTTGCCTTGCCCTGTCTGTGCCCTGCTGAAGCCCTCTGTGTGTGTGTGTGTATATGTGTGTGTTTTTTCCCTTTCATGCCGTCCAAGCGCTACTGGCTTGGCTATAAATAACGTGCAAAATGACTTTCAAGGTAGAGAGATAGAATCCATTTTGGAATGCTCTCTGAAATGAAGAGTGATTTATGATTTCATACAATTCCTGCTGAAAGCATTTTGGGCTTTGCTCGGTCATCAAAGTCCTGCCTGCCCAATCTATTATTTATCGCGGAGCATGTCTGTTCGGCACCAGAGCTTTATGGCAGGTAATGTTTGTCTTTAGCAAACATGATGTGGAAAAATCAATACCAGATACGATAAATGGCATTAAAAGATGGCGGGCGGGGGTTATTTACCCTTTTTAAAAACATCTTCAGAATTGTCCGGGAAGAGAAATACAACCGACCGTTGTTTCCACTGGGGAATGGATTGAGACGGAGCTGAGTTGCAGGCGGTCAATTATTAATTAAAGTTTTTCCAGCATCGTCCCAAAGCTGGGAGGTGAAAGCGGGTTCTGTCAGCAGCTTGTGT
Source organism: Scleropages formosus (assembly GCF_900964775.1). NCBI lineage: Eukaryota > Metazoa > Chordata > Actinopteri > Osteoglossiformes > Osteoglossidae > Scleropages > Scleropages formosus. Next base: position 37,978,504 of record NC_041809.1, on the reverse strand, counting down.
TTCCACCCAGCGGCGCCGCTCGTGACCACTCGGCCCTCGGTGGTCTTGGCTCGCAGGCTGGCGCATGTCAAAGCGTTGGCATCTCTGCTACTGAATGGCTCCTCCCACTGAACCGTGAGCGCGCTCAGTTGCTCTCTCTTTAACATTATTGTCGTCATTGCATGTACGTCATTTAGTTTTCAGACCTTTTTATTCACAGCAGCTTTCTGTGCTCCTGGTTTTTATTCCGAACCTGTTTGTTGGAGCTGAATATTTTACTGCATTCCGACTACTACCTTTGCCAAGGGTGCACTGCCAGAGCCCCTTGACTCGAACCTGCGACCTTTTAGCCCCAGATCAGGCTGCTACAGTACTACACTTGCCTACGTACAGCAGGGGATTGCCTTGCTTACCTTGGGAGATGTCATGCCTTTAATGGCAGGAGGAGGATGAAGCTGTGACACCTGTGTGGGAATAAATCACTTTTCCATTGTGCATCTGAGATGGGACTCTGCAAGGCCGGGAGAAGAGGAAGAGGGATGGAGACAGACACTGGGACTTAATGGTGTTGTTTTCAATGCCACCTCTGTTACAGAGCCATTCAATCTCTCTCTCTCACCAGCGCACGCGCACGCACGCGCACACACACACACACGCACACTCACACATTCACGTGCGCTCCCAAACACACACACACAGGCACACACAGCTGGTTTGTGTCCTCCTTTCTGTGTTAGATATGTAAATTGAGCTGGATCTCAGTGCCCAGCACTGCTGATATTCTGCTTCACCTTGGCTATGGTTTCTACTGCAAGTCCCAACTCTAAGATTTCAGCATTTTTATTTAAAGTTCAGGTGGAGGAGAAGGAGAGGCGAAATGGAAGGATCAAGGCAGATGAAATAACATTTCTATCTCCTGCGCATCAGCTTGTGAAGCAGCTATTGATTCCCTCCTTCTGCCGGTTCCTGCCTATTCAACTGCCAGCTCCGATCTCCCTCCACAAAAGCCTAAGTGTTTTCTTTCCGGACGTTTCACTCCCAGCTTTAATGAAAGGAGCAATTTAAGTCCCAAAGAAATCATTGCCATCTGATTGTGCAAACGTAATAAAAAGAGCAGGAGATTGCAGGAGACGGGGGGCACTGGTCACAAATCAAACGCAAAGCATTTTTCAAATTGAATTTGCCGTCTCATTCAGACGAGCGCCGACCCGGGAACGCTCTCAATGGCTTCCCCTCCTGCACTGACAATGGCTCCTGTCTCTGTCCATCGCAGGCCTCTCCGAGTCTGTCATTGCCGCTGCCTGCGCCCGCGTGGGACAGAGGGTCCTGCATGTTGACAGGTATGAGCCAGCAGGCGTAGGAGACGAGTCCAGCGTGTGGCACTCTGAGCCTCAGCTCTTCGCAGGTGGTCCAGAAAGTACCTGTACCTATAATTGCTGTGTCGTCTTTGCAGTATTTGAGTACTTTTCTGATTATATAGTTAACTTTTTCCTATCAGGATCCGTCAGTTAATTCTGTTTTTCTAATCATAAGCACATCAGTAAAATGTAAGATCTGTTTATGACCTGTGATTGCGCAGAAATGAAATTTTAGACTCACTTGGATTCTATGGTGGGTCTAGAAAATTCCCGGGCAGCCCGGATTATTCATCGAAAAGAGTGCCAGAGGCGAAGCTCCTATCAATAGAAGGCAACAGCTGATGATTAGAACAAGCCTGTTGTTCCTGCAGGAGAAGCTACTATGCAGCAAATTGGGCCAGTTTCACGTTCAATGGGCTCCTGTCCTGGATTGACGATAACAAAGTATGTACTTACTTTACCTTACTTTTTATTACACCTGTAAACTCATTCAGTTCCTATAGATGAAACTGGTCAGCCTTTAGAATGATAACCTGTACTGTGCATGAAAGTGTGTTTCCTCCAATCCATCAGTGTTTCCAGCCACATGTGTAAATCGTGTCTACACAAAAGCAGGGAGGTCAGAGCCCCGAGGAGGTGCTGGACTGGAGCGGGAAGGTGGAGAGTGGAGAGGACATCCTGCCGCTGAGCACTATGGACACATCCATTTCCAACCTCGAGGTGTTCTGCTACACCAGGTAATGAAGTGGTTAAGGCTCAGCTGGCAGAGGGTGACAAAATCTGGATGGACAGCTACATGCACCTCTTACAACTGGATAAATCTGATAAATTTACTTCAGGTGTTCTTTAGGCATAGGTAACAGGTATCATTTCTTGGTATAATTATATTTAAGGTCATACTCATGAATTAAATTTGACTTTTCTCTCTAAATCATTTGTTCTAAGCAAAATTGAATTCATAGTGAAGTCATTTTATTGTTAACAGCTAGCTTCTTTGTGTTTTTTCCCTGTTAGTTGAAATGCCTTTAATTGCTATTTGTCTCATTATTCAAATTCAGTCGACTGCTGTGAACAAGATTTGAGACAGTTATCCAGACACTCACTGAACCGTGTCACAGCTGTGTTTCCACTAAGCAAGAGCCTTTGCTTCGAGAGAATGTCCTCTCAGCATTCTCCTTTGGTTAATTGAAACAGTGCTTTAGTAAGGCTTAGTACAATACATAGAAGAATGCTGTGTTAAATTAGCGTTTTGGTCAGGAACAAGTGATACACATCAAAGACAGATTCATTCATTCATTCATTCATTTATTTAACAATCTGTTTATTTAGGTATTTACATTTTTCTGTGTTTACATCCTTCAAAAATGTCTCTGATATATCAAGCCATTAGGTGTGTCTCCAGTCGGCGCTGGCACTTTGCACGCTTTTCCGCTTGTGTTCACAGGGCGTGTGCAAAACAGGAAGTGAACATACAACCATTTGTGGTTTTGAAGAACAAGCTGTTTCTATCTCTGCAGTTCACATCAGACACTGAATATACTTTCAGACTTTTTTGGATGTCACCTTGAACATGTTTTTGCACATCTGTAGGACTGTTTAAGCTCCAAAATGATCCCCAAAAAGAAGCATGGATTTGTGTGCGGTGGGGTGAGGGACTTTGGGGTCCAGACCAGAAGACCGTGCTGATCTGCTTTCCATGTGCACACCTCTGTCCCCTATCCTCTCTCCTCTCCTTTCCTGCTCTTGTAGGTGACGACTCAGCTGACAATAGAGCTGTCAGTGTGATTGATGCTCTTGCTCCAGTCCAAAAAAAAAAATTAAATTAAGTAGAAAATTTTGCTGTAAGCAGCTCCATATTGTAAATCATAAATTATGCTCAGAGCTGTAATTAAAAAAGAGAGGATACAACCCCTCCCCCTCCCCTGGAAAAAGACACATGTGAGGAGGAGTTGAGAATTTTTTACCCTAAAACTTTGTTGGATTGTTGAATTTAACTTTTTTCTGTTATATTTAGTGCATCAGGTGACTAATATTCAAACACATCGGTTAAATTAGTCTTACTATGGCAACGTCATTGCATACTGGTCAACAGAAAGCTCACTTTTTTGGCGCAGATGTGGGGAGTTGCTCCAGAAAGCAGATCCCTGTTTTTTCCAGTTTCCACTTTGTCCAGTTTACTCTGTAACCTAGCACCTGAATGCAGTACAGATGTGCACACCCATTTGAAGATTTAATTTGATTGATAGCGTGTTGGAACACTGCCGTTTCCCAGAGTGCTAATCTCCTTTCCTCTGCTTGGCAGTGAGGAGCCAGAGGAAGATGAGGAAGAGAAGAAGGAAGATGCAACTCCCATTTCCACACTGAGCCCAGCTCCGCAATCTGAGGGTGAAGAGGGGAACCAGGCCACCAGCCCCACGGACAACCGGAGAAATCACGAGGGAGAAACCACTTTGGACATACTCTCAGAGAGTCCCCCAGAGCAGCAGGACCAAGAAGAATGTGCCCCACTTGCAGAGGATCAGCAGATACTAAGCAGTGATGGAGAGCCTCAGGGTGAAGAGCAGCTCTCCGGCTCGGCCCCCACGCAGGCCAAGAAGAAGAAGATCAGCTATACGAAGATTGTGAAGGAAGGTCGCAGGTTCAATATTGACCTAGTGTCCAAGGTAGGTTGCCTGAGTTGACCTTACAGCTGCAGGGCATAGTGTTGTTCTTCAAAAGCTAAGATCCTCTGGGGACACAGTAGGTACATGGATCATAGACCATTCCAACATGTCGAAAACAGCTCTCTGAGTCAGGAGTGGTTGAAGCTACATCAGATGCAAAGTAGTTCTCTCTTATCCCTCTCCCCATGCCAGCTCATGTACTCCCGCGGCTTGTTGGTGGACCTGCTCATCAAATCCAACGTCAGCAGATACGCGGAGTTCAAGAACGTTAGCCGCATCCTCACCTACCGCCAAGGCAAGGTGGAGCAGGTACAGCCCGGATGTTACTCCGCTGCTCTCGGACCTGACGCTGACCACCCGCTCGCTGTCCGTTTCCAAACATCCTGCTCCACATCTCAGCCCACTCTTTGCACCAGTCACCTGCACAACTGTCTCACTCTGCTTTTCACTAATGGACGGTGATCAGAGGACACCGACGACATGTTGCTAGGGAGCCTTTTACCTTTAACACTAATTTCCAGCAAAATGCTTATTATTAAATGCATGCAACTGTAAACCCAGAAGTCCGTTTATGAGTGAAGCTCCTAGTAAATTACAGTCAACATTTATAACTCCATCAAGATCCAAATATTACAGCTTTAAAACAGCAGCAGCCATTACTCCAATAGTGCTTGCATATTACTATAGTGAAACCCTGATGTTACCTGGTACGTTCCAGCGTTACAGAGACTCAGCCTTCCGGCCAGCAGAGCTGCAAGAACATAGCCTTCATCTGTGAAGTAGATTGCTTTAAATCTGAAACATGTGTAATGTAGATTCCAGACTCTTCAAACAGAATTTTTAGTCTGTCATTAAGATAATGGATAAGAAGGGAATTACAGGCACTGAGCAGTAATAAACAGATTAACATTTTTTTCATACACAAATTGAGAGATTTAGCTTTTCTACTTCCAAATGGGTGTGATTACTTGGGTAACGCAAAATATTGCTTTCATTTTTTCCTGCCCCCGAACGAAATAACCACAGACTCAGAGATACTTACTGTTATTCACTGCCTTCACGTGCTTTCCTGAAATGATAATCTGTTCCCGCAGCTCATTTCTATGAGCATGGTTCAGGTGAGGCTCTTTGGTAAAGAGCGCAGTGGCATGGGGCGACCCATGTGATTTCAGTGTGGCATCTACTCCAGGCCATTTCGACGGAAGTTTCTGCTGCGCTGGTCACGGCTTGTCGTGCACCTCCGCTTCTGCTCGAGTGGATAATTGGAAAATGGCCGCTGGCCTAATGCTGTGAAATTGTAGGCTTTTTCTCGGCCGCTCCTCTGTTGTTTTTCGGCCAGCGGTCCGACAGTAAGCCGCTCTGAAGTGTGGCCGCTGGGTGTCCATCGAGTGCCGGAGGATGGCCTGACCCAAAACAGCCTGCTGAAGAGTGACCCAGACACCAGTGATCTAAGACTTCCCACTTAATCCACTTTGTGTCAGTTTTGACTAATGGGAGCCATCCATCGTGGTGAATCCATTACTAGGGTCTGTGACCTCCAGATGGTTTTGGTGACCACAACACAAATCCTCCCTTACCTATTCTCCAGGTGCCTTGCTCTCGAGCTGATGTCTTTGGTAGTAAGGAGCTGACAGTGGTGGAGAAGAGGATGCTGATGAAATTCCTCACCTTCTGCCTGGACTACGAACAGCATCCAGAGGAGTATCAGGGTGCGGGGTTCTTGTCACTAACAAGTTTTGTAGGTGTTTCTTTCCTAAGTAGGTATAACCTTTTTCCCCACTAAATGCGTTCCTCCTGTAGATAAATGTCCAGGTTTTGTCTTGATGGTTACATTTGTATAATTCTTATTGATATTCTGTATTGATCTTTTCCTTCAGATTTCACTGAAAGGTCATTCTGGGAGTTCTTGCAGAACAACATGCTGACAGAGAACCTCCAGCACTTTGTCTTGCACTCCATTGCCATGGTACCTCGAGAGACGCACACGGAGGAGGGTCTAAGGTCCACACAGCATTTCCTGCGGTCACTCGGGCGCTACGGCAATACACCATTCCTCTTCCCCATCTACGGCCTGGGAGAAATCCCACAGTGCTTCTGCAGGTAAGATCCAGGCCTGCCCTCCCATTGTGCTCCGTCGTTCTAGTCCTTGTGTTTCTTCAGGCTGCTCTTCATTTCTACTGATTCTACTAATACAGCGATCCTGTCCTCTTTTGTATGCTGCGTCGTTTCTCATTTTCTCCAGAAATGTGAATCGCTAAACCACTGCGAAAGGGTGAATGGTGGGAAAATGAGCCCGTAGTGCCTGACTCTCTTGGTGTGTTGTTGTTGAAGCTGGTGAGAGTTGGGAGGATGTTGGCTGCTGCAGCAGTGGTTGTGCGCTTGCCATCAGAGCAAAACTCCCCGGGTATCGAGTAGCAGCTTTTATCACCGCTGGCCTTGGGGACTTCTCCTGTGAAACTGCAGCACTTAGAGCTGTGTGCGCTGCGGAGGTTGCGAGATGCCCCGCGACAGCCTCCTGTGAGCCGGCAGCCGACGCTGGGCCCCCAGTGCGGTGAGGGAGGGGGTCAACGAAACTTGGCTGCCGGAGATTCAAGTGCAAGTTGGGCCTCAAGGACACAGTGAGAGAGATTGGGTGCAAACATGGGGACTTTAACATTATGTTCCCTTTCAGTGCTTTTGGTGTTTCGTTTTAGCCTAATTTATTTAACTTTCGTGCGGTACACGAGCAGTTAGTTATTGTGAACATATCTCGCTACTGTTTTCTGTAATTGCAGAGCGCTGCTGTATCTTACATTGCACAAGGAGGGAAAAAATGTATTTTTCCACTTAGCTGTTCAACACCACTGACTCAGTAGAAGGGGTATAAGGTAAGTGTGTTAAGGGGACAGCAGGTGGCGTAGTGGTTAGATCTACTACCTTGCAATTGCAAGACCCAAGTTCGAATCCCCGCTCCTGCTGTAGTACATTTGAGCAAGGCATTCACCATAAATTGCTCCAGTAAAAATTTCTGGTAAGTACTAAACAGTACAAGTTGTCTTGGACACCAACAGGGCTGCAGGCCCGGCACAGAAGGAGCTGCCACTGGGTGAACGTGGCAGCATTCGCATTATATACAGTCACTTCTGGCCGGTCATCAGAGGGTGTTCTTTGTGTTTTAAATCTAGTTCTTCACTTCCTTTATGCTGGAGAGGCTTTCGGCAGGAGTCTCTCTTACTGACATTGTACAGCTCTTTGTTTCTCTAGTGCTCTATGGGTCAACCAAATTGTTTTATGGGGAGGCTGGAGCATCTCACCTGGGATTCAAAGCCCTGACCCAAATGGTCACAGGTCTGGTTCAGTAACTGTCACACACCCCCCCGGGGGGCGTTACGGGGAGATGCAGAAGGTACAAAGTCAAAACGGGGGCAGAGTGGCAGCAGTAAGCAAGGAGGCCGCTATTTATTTTGCTGGCCGGTTTGTTGTTCACTCTCCCGGGAAGCGGACGAGCCGAGTGAGGAGGAAAAAGATGGCGGAAGGCGGGACCATCCATCACTCTGATACCTGCTCGCAGGTGATGGATGGATAGATGGCCATGCAAACTCAATAATCCTCATTCTTTCGGGTTATTCACAGATCAACGAGCAGTGCCGCTAATAAAGCTATGGAATGCTTCTGTGTCCTTGCCCGTATTATTCCTCAAGTTTTGACAGGAAAAGACTTTTTAATTTGTAAATAACCTTTGGGCGCGTTGCCTTTCGCCTCCTCTGTCTCTTTGACACATGTGGCCTGGCCTGCATGTGGCACCCGCACTCGGGGAAGGGGGGGCGAGATAATTCATTCCATGAGAAGAAAGCATTTAGCCATGACACAGCTTTGATTTTCTTGCTGGATTATGATGTTCCAATCAGACAACAGTCAGAATGAAACGGATTGCGAGGATGGGGAAATGCATTCATTAGTGCACATGATGTTTTTTTTTTTTTTTTTTTCCTTGTCTTGCACACCCAGTCACAGATCATATTTCCTGTGCAGCTTTTTGTGAGGGGTAATAAACGTCTAATATATTTGGATCAAACTGGATTTAATTTTCTCTGAACGGCTCGCCAGGCGGAACGGAGTTTTGTTTTCGTTTAATTATTGGCCGACCATTAGCCCCCCGCTCTGCCGCCCTGCTCCTGAGATTAGAGCTGTGTGAGTCAGGTAATGAACTTGACAGGTAGTGGCTGTTTATACGCTGTAATTTTGTTTGTTTAGCGTTTCCTGGACGTGGCGGGATTTATCGCCTGCGCCCGCAAACGCTTGTAAACCACTTGGCCATAGGAACCCTCTCAGGACCTTTAAATCTTTGGCCTTCGATTGGATTCAGAAATATGAATGTTCGCCGCATGTAAACAATCAGCAGCTCTGTTGAAACACGCTCCTGTTTACACACAGGCCTGGACGTGGGCCGCAACTTCTGGCTTTGTTCTACATGGACTACCGGGAAGTCGCAGGGGACCTAATAAAGATCATTTAGATTAATGGACTTAATTGCACGCCATAATCGACTGCTAGGCTGGAAAATGCCAGGAAATACTTGGTTATTGTAGGTTAGGAGCGATCAATGCTAAACTCACAATTAAAGAGAGCAGCTGTGCTTAAAATCGTACCGACATCAGCTTTTTTCACGAGAGGGTGAAGGAAAGTAATAAAGCCCAGAGCCATCTCCTATTGGAATGTACCAGCAAGTGTAGCGTTTGATGTGGATGTCACGGAGCCTCATGCCTGAGCAGTAACAGGGAGGCTAATTTACGAGCGCTCACCTGAGAGCCCTGTGTTTTTATTTAGTGCCTACATGCCGTCCTGTTGGCCTCGCAGAGACGCAGGCTGGTGGAATGCTGCCGAGGCCCGAAGGAGAAACCCGTTCGGCCCCCGTCGAGGCGCTCGCAGCCAACGGCGTTGCCGGGAGCCAGGAAAGATCCGTCCCGTCGGTTCGGAACGGGAGCGTCTCTCTCCAAGAAATGCTGGTGGATGCTGGCGGATGGTTTTCAGGTGCCAGTCCAGCTGCCGAGTTGCAGCTTGCGCCTGGGAAACTGTGTTCCTTTCACAAGGTCTGGCTCTGGAATGGCATCCCGTACCTGCAGAGGTGGATCTGAGCGCAGGACTCAGCCTTCGCATGGCTGAAAAGCTTCTGGCGTGGAGAGCACCACTCCCCCCCCACCCCCTGCGCCACTCAGTTTATTTTAGCCTTCGCCAAGGTGTCACTGCTGGAGCCTCCAGCTTATTTTTGCTTCTTGTTACATTACCTTTTTAATTACAGAAATAACTAGTTGGAGGCAATTGTTTTGTGCGGGGGTTAATGCCGGGCGGGAGCGGAGATTTATTTTGGATGTGACCTTCTCCACATTAGCTGCGGCCGTAATCAGTGGAATTAATAGAATAATCAAATTATACACAAACTCATAAATCATCGCCGAGCGCGCTGTCACAAGTTCAGCTATTAATGGCTTCTATTGTTTTGCCACCGTATTAAAAAATCACATCCCTGATTCCCGCCCTGATAGGAACTGAAATGGCATTTAGAGGCTATAAAGAGCGGGGGCTCGGAGGCCTGGGATTTTCACAACTGTTAATTTAGCGGTAATGCGGAGTGATGTCGCGGGGGACAGGGGTGAGCCAGGACCGCAGCCTCGGCCGGGACTTTCAGCTGGGGGGCTGCATCATTGCTGGGGACAGCGGCCGGTTAATTAGAGTAATATCAGTTTAAACGTCTGTCAGTTAGGGTTAATGGCATCAAAAGGGGCTCCCCGACGTCTGAATGGAGCCTTTGTTAAGGACATTAGATGGGCTCCATGATTGCCAGTGATTTTTATCCTCGGCACTTTATTAAGATGTCATGTCTCATAATTAATATAGAGGGGCCCAAGCAGGTACAGTGGGGCACAGTGGGTTGGGGGGAGTGATGACGGGGCGTGGCCAGCCCCTACCTCCCCATTTTATGTCTCTCTTTTTGTGTTCAGGCTCAGCTGTGTTCCTAATTCCCCTGCCGCTCCCCACATGTGGTTCACCTCCTCGGTGCCCCTGTCTGCTGCCCATCTTCACGGAGAAAGCGGCCGCTCACATATGGGTCGTGCATTCCGGAGTCTGCTAGCTAGCCTTGGCCCAGAGGGTGGGGTTGTTAACGTGGGCAGGACTCCCACCCTAAGAAGCGTCACATCATCTCCTCTCGGAGTCTTGTTTGAATGGAAGAGGGGCACATGAGTTTAGCCGTGTACATCTGAACGAAATAGTTTTCTGCCGTCGAGGTTGGGGCTCGGTAAACACGGTGGAAGTGTGTTTTTGGCCAAAATGCATAGATTCTTTATGTCACGGTTGATAAACGAATGAAATTCAGTGAGGGAGCGCTCCCCTTACATCATGCCCTGTTGTGTCGCTCAATCTAGCTCTTACTCTGTCTCTGTGTGTCCTCCTGCCAGGATGTGCGCTGTCTTTGGGGGGATCTACTGCCTTCGCCACTCTGTGCAGTGCCTGGTCTTGGACAAGGAGTCTGGTCGGTGAGTACACCTGGGGGTCCCTGCGTGGAAGGAGGTGGAGAAAGAACAGGTGAGGCGGAGGAGCGCTGCGGACCAGCAGAGACACCTCCACCCACAGTTCGAACGCTCCTCAACTCCTTTGTTCTCGTCTTACAATCAGGGATCAACCTTGATTAGAAGTAATTTGTGTACAGGTCCTCCAAACAAGAAAAGTGGGCTCAGAATATAGATACGAAATTAATTTTCTGGGAGATGGGACTCCAGCCCCTGATCAGCGAAGCTCGGAAGACAAATCATCGGGGCTGCCACTGGGCGGGCGATGAGTGATGTAGGTTTTCCTTGTGGCCTTACCTCCACTAATTGATTTTCATCTGAAGACAAAAAAGCCCTCTGTTACTACTTTTTAAAAAATGAAGTTCATCTAAAGTCTCCGCTGATTAATCTGTGCTGATAATACTCGTCAGTCCTAACAGAAAGCCCTTTAATGAGTTTCAAAGGTAGATTGTTGTCATAAACTAGGTTAGATGAGTTTTTTTTCGGGCTCGATATGGAGGTTCTTTCATCTTTGCAGTGGGTGACCTGGGGCTAGAATTCTTCTGCTGGGCCGTCGTGCGGGGGAAATGTTTGCACGGCCGCGTGGGCCTGAGAGGCTCCCTCCAACGCTGCGCCCCCCCCCCCCCCCCCAACTGGGACGCAACGCTCACGAACCTTCAGAGCACAGGATGAAGTCGCTTCGATCTGTTTCAAGGACTGCTCTTCTCTGATCGGGAAAATGCAAACAGTCAAACACTCAGCAATCCTTGTCCTTGCCTCCTGTCCTCATTAATGCAGTGGAATTTTACGTGGTTCCAAACCATTTCATTGATTTAGTCCTGAACCAGAGCCAGCAGAAAGAATATTCAAGAAATGCACACCGTCCGTGTTTCTTCTGTACCGCAATCGTGGTTTTTTTGTGCGGTAACCGCACTTTGCTTCTCCTTTTGTCTCCTTCTCCTCTGCTCAGCTTGGATACGTTGCAGTCCTGCTTCATTCCGGTGTTTGGTGTGGGAAAATGGCATCGATAAGTCAGAGAGGACGCAGTTAGAATTCAGGGCAGGATTTCTCTGTTTCGTGTGTGCATAATCTAGTCGATGTCGGCAGGCAGATAATGGGGACAAGTGCCGTCGCAAGGTGGAGAGTGACTTGACTGTCTTAGTCGGATGAGCCCTGGCACTCTCGGCCTCGGCTCTCCCAGAAGGTCTGCCGTTCGGGAAGAAACTTCTTACTTTCCAGCAGTTGGGGCTCCACAGAAGACCTGCTGAACAGGTCGAAATGGTACGCTTTAACAGGTAAATCCTCAAAAACAAAAATGAAAAATGGAAAAAAAAAAAATGCTTCCTCTTGGAGCAGTATCAGGCTGGAGGTTTGTTGTGTGGAAGTTGAGTGAGGCGCCAGGGAGAGGCCTGTGTGACACCGTGGTGTGGTGGGAGACGACCCCACTGCCGCAAGATCCGCTACCTCTCTCGCTCCCCTTCTCTCTCTTTCTCTCTGTCCCCCCAACACTCATGTAATACATCATCACAGAAAAGACCAGAGAGGAGGCGGAAGGGGAGGGGAAAGAAAAAGAAGTTTAACGAAGGTGAAGAAGCTCGGCAAGGTGTCTGCTGGGCTGAACAATGATTTTAATTCCCCTGCCGTCATAAATTATCTCTGCACGTCTCCTCTTATTATGTACATAAAGTAGAAAAGGGCAGAGGGAAAGAAACGGGGCGGCAGTGGATCACGGGGGTTGGGGGGGCTGGATTCGGCCTGAGCAGCATGCAGCTGTCCGGTTGTCGGCGCGGGATGTATGGCTGATCACACTGCAGCTATGTGGGGGAACTGGCAGGGAGGCGAGTGCTCGTGGCATTAAAAAGCGGGGCGGCCCCAAACGGCTCCTCACTCCTGCTCCTCATCCTGTTTACCCTGCATTACAGGCTTTGCATCGCGCAATATATTTTATAACTGCAGGCAAGCACATCGTGGTGTGGTGTCGCCTTGAGGGGGCACCGCCGTTAGGGAGGTGGAAACGACGCATCGTTGAGCGCAAGGTTTGCCCGCAATCGGGGGGAGAGTGTGCCATGGTAAAGGGTTATGGATAGCTTTTATGAAGAGCAGTATTGCCTATAAAGCCTGCCTGTGCCCTTGATGTCAAGATGGCCCTGTCCATTTGCATTGGCGTCGTGTCGCTGTAATCAGTTGACAAACTAGAGCTGTCCATATGCAAGTACGCAGCTTCTTTTCTGAAGGCTGTGTGTGCTGATGACTGCTGCTGGTCTTCCTTTGTGTTTTGCACTCTGATTCCTGGTATTGAGCAAGTGTGTGTGGCTCAGCCTGGGCCTTATGATTGCAAACAGCATCTCAATCCAGAGACCTGGTGCTATATTTGGTTGTGCATGATAACTGTTTGACATGTGAGATGTTTGTCTGTCTGATGAACACAGTCAAGTAAGAAGATCTCACTGTCTCGTTGAACTGAAATGCACCTGTACTTGACTGTGATTTTCTCTTTGGAACAATTTAAAATAAAGAGAAGAGTACCCTTTCCCTGTTTATTGACCCAGCACAGCATATTGTGGGTTCCGAAGCTGTTTCCTTTCGTGTTTCCTAGTTTTCTGTATTTCAGACCCCAGACAGTAAGTTTTTGTGCTGCCAGGTGTATCCGTTTGAGGACACATTTATAAGAAATGCTTTTTTCGCCCGTGACAGTGCGCTTGTAAGGGCCGAATGCGGGAGTCAGGCGTGTCCCACCCCGTTGAGCCGCGATTGATTAGAGACGTCAGCTTCCGCTGCCTGGCCCCCCTATAGTAAATAAATCTTCATTTACATAAACAGTCAATCCTGTAGTCAATCTTGCAGGGTAAGTATTATTCGGGGGCTGTGGTGGCCCGCCTGCTTCTTCTTTATTGTGTTGTGAAAGTCCATTTCAAGGATGTCACCCCTAGCCCATTAGTTTGGATAATGAGCCCTATAAAGCACATTTATAACTCTTGACATAACAAGCAGACAGATCCCACCGTTCACCCTTTCCATCTGAGGCACTTTGCGGGGAAGGTCAGGCTCCTGCTCTGGGGCTCCGCTGGGGACTTTGGAGAAGTCTGAGTGCACCGCATCAGGGAGGCCTGTGCATCCCGCTCCCGGTCGTCGTTACAGCAGCTGCTTTTGCTGCCCATGCTGTATTGATGAGCTGCTGTCACCTTTGTTTTCGTGCCGCTTTCCTGCGAGGTGGGGGGGGGGGGGGGGGGGGGGGGGGTGGCTATTCTGGGAAGCATCATTCTTGTTGGAGCACAGCTGTTTGGTTGCCTGCTCCTGGTGTTCCGAGTGTCCCAGAGTCACGTGACTTAGCCAGACCGTCTGCCTTGGAGCGGGGCACGGAGCCTTTATGGTCTTACGGAATTTCAAGGCCCCCCCCCTTGGCCGTAATCTGGCTTCTGCAGGGATATGGACTTGTGTGGTCATTGTGCTTGTAACTTGGTAAATGCACCATTTAGTAGTGTGATTCTTGTTGTTAACATGCAAAAGAGTTAAATGCCAACAATAGTAATGATAGCCTTAAAATAGACTGCAAAAGTGAACAAATTTTCTAGCATGTCATTTGTTTAAGGTTTGGATACACATTAAATCCAGCACTTAAAAAACATTAATATGTTGAGAACTTACTGTAAAAGCAAACTGGTTTAAATTTAAGCTGTTGCATTTGAATCTTTGTCGTCCATACCAGGGTACCTTTCTTTTCGCTCAGATACGCTAAATATCTTTATTTAGCTGGTAACGCATTGGTTAGAGCTGCTGCATTTGGACCCAAAGGTAACAGGTTCAGTTCCCACTTCCAGCTGTAATACCCATGAACAAGGTACTTACCCTGGGTGGTACGGTGGCACAGCGAGTAGCGCTGCTGTCTCCCAGCGCCTGGGTGGTGTGAGAGGACATGGGTTCGATCCCCGCTCGGTCTGTGTGGAGTTTGCCTGTTCTCAACCGTGTCTGTGTGGGTTTCTTTTGGGTGCTCTGGTTTCCTCCCACAGTCCAAAGACTTGCTGTTCAGGCTCACCCATAGTGTGAGAGTAACACAGAGACAGTGTGTTCCACTGATGTATGGATGAGTGACCCAGTGTAAGCAGTGCATCTAGCAGTGTAAGTCACTGCGGTGAATAAGGTGTGTGGTCTCATAACACTACATATCTGTATCTGTTGGAAGTTGCTTTGGAGAAAAGCGTCTGCTAAATAAATAAATGTAAATATCCTACACGCTAACGCTGCAGAAAGTTCCCAAAATATAATTAACAGGGACTAGGGGTGTGGGAGATTATTAATGAGACAGAAGTTCATTTCCACATGTTTACATTTTTCCCACAACTGTCTCTCTTTCAGGTGTAAAGCAGTGATTGACACATGTGGACAGCGAATCAGCTGCAGTCACTTTGTGGTTGAGGACGGCTACATCAGGGAGGAGCAGCGTAAGGGCGTCGAGCACAAGTAAGGTTCTGCTCCCCTGGCCCAACTGAGGGTGGTACTGCAGGCAGCTGCTGGCCGAAGCAAACGTCAAAAGGGTGGATTAACCCTCACTAGTGGTCTCAGCTCCGGCTCTTTACGTGCCTTCTCCGGTAGCTGGACGTGTGCGCAAACAATCCAGGTGGCTACTGGATGGGAGCAATATTCCAGTCCCTAGGAATTGCCACTTGTTAAACCAGAGTTAGCGTGTGTTTCCTCTGCACACCAGCCTTCTGGCAGCACTTTCACAGTTGCCACCACTGCCTTCTACCTCTAAAAACCTTGACATTTATATGGGTGCCCTGGTTAGGGCATATTCCCAGTTAATAATGCAGGGGCCCGAAAGGGGCGAGACGAAAGCAGATCCTGGCTAAGTGTGTTTGAGCCGAAGCGGGGCGACCAGGAGCTGCTTTCAGAGACCCTGCTCTGCTCTGACCCCACGGGCTGTGATGTCTGCCTTAAGTGGCATCCCCTGCAGCTCCAGGAGTGCCGCGTTTAGACAGATCTGCTGGGAAAAGTCAATGCGTTCCCTTACCGCGTCACCTTAGGAACGGACTAACCAGGTAGATCTTTTTCCAAAGGACGTCACACTCTTTCCTGCTTAGATCAAGGAATAATGCATGGACCTGTAAGGTGCCACTCGAAATTGCACACAGTTCCTATTTGTTCATTTTTCCGGGACTGAGGCGGTTTTGTGAGTGCCATTTTGTAATTAGTGCTCCCGTTGCTCTGGCCCTCAGAGAGCTCTGCTGTCGTTTCATCTCCATCCATAGGCACATCTCGCGAGCGGTGCTCATCACAGACGGGTTGCTGCTGCAGTCTGAGTCGGAGCAGCAGGTAGGTCTCTCCGGCTGCCTGCACTGCTTGTGTGCAGAGAGACACACACACACACACACACACACACACACACACACACACACACACACACACACGCACGCAAGCACACATAAGCGCACATAGTGGGGCGGACAGAAAGTAATCAAAGCCCCTCTGCAGGGCCCCTGTAGGGTTCCGTTTACGCAGTCTGCTTACGAAGTGAAATACCTTGCAGGCCTGCAGGACGACTCTATATGATTCCTGTCAGAGCTGCACTTTTATTCAGATTGGTTCGCATTACGGTTTTATGCTGTCCATTATAGTCGTATGGATCCTTGGGTTGCCTCCAAGTCTCCTGGAAGTAACAACAAAACATCAAAACCAATTTGGAGGAGTGTGTCCCGGGCGGCAGAGTCATACGTACGCCCGCTCTCTTCTGCTTTAACGTCAGATAAATAAAAAAGTAAGGGCCAATTCAGTGGAACTCATGTAATGCTGTTTGTGCAACTGGTTTGAAATTTGATAAATGAACATTACAAGCAGCACAATAGGAGCTGACGTGCTGTTTCCTGACGCACTAATGTGAGTGCTGCCGCTTCGCTCTGGACGAGGTAAAACCACGGAAGAAACGCGAGGAACTACACGTGACGTCGAATCATACTCTTAAACCGCAGGACTATCGTACCACGGTACCCCGGTGTGTTTACACCAAATGAACATGTTGGGTAAATTCTTCCGTTCCGGCGTGTCGCGTGGCAACTGCGGCCTCAGCCGTGACCGATTTTTAAGTGCTTTGCACAAAGGGGAGAGAGCTCATTTTAATTCGCGCTTATTGGCGGGGTGGAAAAAGGAAAAGCCGAAATTAATTTCTGTGTCTTGACACAGTGTGGAAATGGAATATTACATGACTGTGTGTCAAAACATAATTAAATATTCAGTCTATTTTTAATTAGCTGCTCGTCCTCTGGAATGACAGTGTGGACACTCTCAGATGGGAGCAGGAGATTGGCTCTCCCTGGCGGCTCCTCCGTCCCCGCGCCATTCCACGGAGGCGCCGACTTTGCTTCCTCAAATTTGTCTACGTGATTAAAAGGAGCAATTTAACTTTAGCTCGATTGCAAAGGACATTACAGAAACACCCTTTGGATTCGTATAAAAGGATTACAAGGATTCCATTACACAGACCTGGAATTTATTAATCAAGTCGAGGGTTGTCTTGTGTGTGCTTTGTGTGTTATGTCTGCAGCAAGGTCCTGCGTGCCTGTGCGTGCATTGTGTGTGTCACCAGTAGTCGACTGCAAGTTTCGAACGGACACGTGGGACCGGATTTGGAAAACGAGAGAAAAGAGACACTCGGCTGTGATTGTTACGCGAATGTGAGGCGCATGAGTAGTCAATAGAAATAGATTGTAAAAAGCCTTCCCGTATTGACCACGGCGGGATGACGAAACTAAGATCCTGAGTTACACAGCTTCTGCATACAATTGCACTTTAACAAAGAAGTGAGAAGATTTAGGTGATGAGACTTTGGCAATGCTTCTGCTAAGTTGTCAATGTGAATGATGATCTGCTAGCCTTCTGATGTCCGTTATATTGGCAGCTATTAAATTGTCTTTATTTAGACACCAGGTGTGGTTTTTTTTTTTTTTTAGTGAAACTCACTGTATGTGAATTTCAGAGTGGCTCTGTGGTCAGGTGTGAAGCAGGACTTGAGTACCACAAGCAATGTGTACAGGGTGTGTGTGTGTGTGTGTGTGAGAGAGAGAGAACATGCATGCAGTTTGAGGCAGTGTGTGTGTACTTCTGCCCCTTACAGATCTCTCTGGTCACTGTACCCCCCCTGGAGCCCGGCGCACCGGCGGTCCGACTTGTGGAGCTGTGCTCATCCACCATGACCTGCATGCCTGGCACCTGTGAGTCCTCAGGGGACGGGTGGGTGACAGTTGTTCAGGGTGGGAGGGTTAGGCCTGACCCTGAACCTGATCCTGAACCTGCACTTAAACTCTTAAGTCATAGCATGAAGTACGCAATGTGAATACTCCATGATTTTTAATACCCCACATCATTACAGTCCTTCCTGGCGAAGCCTGTGCCAGGTCACTGTGCTCTGTTCTCAGATCAGTGCACCGCTCCTCCTGATCTCTGGGCCACATTCCAAATCCGGCCTGCTGTAGCGATGTCTGGTTTTCCTCTGCGACATGAACGACCCAGTGACTCCATTGCTAACGTATCGTTAATAGTTATTGTAGCCGTTCCTGGCAGCAGGTCTCTTTATAGCCACCTACTGCGCATCTTAACTGGGGTCCAGGCCCAGCCCTTTGCGTCCTGGGGTATCGGGGGTCGGAGCTGAAGGGTGGCGGGATGGGAGGCAGTGAGCAGAGCTCCGCTCCCTCTCCACGCTGGAGAATTGAGTCCAGGATGATGGACGTGCAGAGTGCAGCGGCCCCCTGGCTGGAGATGGATAGCTGGGCCTCCTCTAAGTAATGCAGTTCTACCCGAGTGGATCACATGCAATCACACAGGGATGATGAGCCTGAGTGACACACACAGCAGCCCAGCACCACAAAGACAATGATGCCATCTTTTATTACTGATGCGCAAATGAAATAAGAGCTCGGGCGGCTGATGGATCCCAGAGATTGGCGGCGGTGGGGCTGGGGGACAGCTGGGGGACGGCTGGGGAGTGATTTCACAGTAAGAGCACCCTCCCTCTTCACCGCACCCCGCCCTTCCCACGTCATTACACTTTTTATGGGGTTGTGTCATTCTGTCATTCGCCCCTCCGATCTGGACCGTGATGTTGGGTGATGGTGTTTTATCAGTACCTTGATGCTGCAGGTCACCGCACTGATCCAGTCGTAGGCCAAATTCACGGTTGCTGTCCTTCATTAACAGTGCAAAAACGGCACTAGATGTTCCTCTGAAATCCAAAGGTTTCCCTCCTGTGCCTTGTTAAAAGGCCGATAGTGTTTGAGCCACTGTACCTTTACCCTTTCCAGTACATCTTGTTGTTCGACAGTTGTCTGGGACACATTTTGACTGTACAGTTAAAGAAATGAACGCAGCTCTCATGGAAGGGAGTTAATTGATTACGTGTATTCATTTGTCTCGACGCTTTTCTCCAATGTGACTTACAATTATTTACCCATTTATACAGCTGGGTAATTTTACTGGAGCAACTTAGGGTAACTGCAGCTGGAGGTGAGATTCGAACCTGCGTTCTTTGGTTCCAAAGGTGGCAGCTCCAACCATTGAGGTAAAAGCTGTCCCACATGTAATCAGGGTGTAAAACAAATTCCATTTTGGGGGGGGATCGAATTACAGTTGTATCTTCTGTGGGCGCAATTGTTTCCTAGAAAAAATATGATTTCTAACATGCCTTTTAATGTCATCTGTTGTTCGTGTACTTTCTCTGCCTTTGGAACATAGTCTTGTGCACTTTCTTTTTGACCTTTCTAGGAGACATTCGGACAATTTGGTTCACGGGTGATTACGATCTTAAGAAATATAAGTTCGCAGGATTACTGCTTGTGTCTTCCATCCCTTCATTCAAAGCATACGGACACTGTGCTGTTAGAGGCGCTGTGTACCACTGTTAACACAAGTTTGACGGTAGACGATCTTGATTTGATCGTGAGATTAAGGCTTTACGTACATTAGCAGTCCTCCTTCCCAAGGTAATTTATGGGATAATACAGTAGATTTAGCCAGACTGACAACACTGAGCAACAAAAATCTTTTGGGTTTGAGACACCAAGTGTTTCTCTCTGTTCCAAAACACCTGTTCCAAGCAACGATGCCATTCTAACGTAACTGTAGTAAGAGTAAAATGATGGGATGGTGGGCAAAATGCTGTTGTATGAAAAGGGATATTTATTTTCAGCAGCATTGTGCTGGTTTTTCTGTACGGGACCCCATTATGTAAGGGCTAACTATATGTTCCCATTCTCCTGGGACCATGTTTTTTAAGAGGGAAATCACAGACTGACCTGTGAATTTCAAGTGTTTTCCATGTCAGTTTAGTTAAAACATCAAGGGAAATGTTTGCTGCCTCCTGTACGATAGTCGGCTAATTATTTGCAATGCATTTAGTAGAGAACAGAGCTGGGGTGGAACGCTACCTCTGCTTGCAACTGTTGTCAGAAAACTGTCAGCTATGAAAGCAAATAACCCTGTAAACCTGATACCTGAGAAGCTCCATGCTCAGATGACAGAGACAGTTTGTAGTGTGTGTGTGTTGCATGAGCAGAGCACAGCTTTTGAAATCCACAAAATCCAGCAGACGGGCTCTAGTGCATTTCTCCAGAGGCCCTCTTTCTAATTGATCGACTCGGTCAATTTCTCAATCACCCTAATTAGACTGATGCTGCAACAATGGCAATTGTGCCACCTTTTGGGAATAGCATTGATTCAAACCTGCCGTAAATAATTTGTGGGAACGAGATGGGGGCTGGGAATGGGTTTGGGGAGAGGAGGTGTGTGTGAAAAGCAAGGTTAAAGCAAAGCCTCTCGCTCGTGGAGGAATTCATTTTACTATTTATTTAGCGTTTGCTGCATTTACTTAGATTGCCTGGAGAGATCCATCATTTGGACTTCAATTACAGGACAAAAGATTCTTTCTTCATTCAGTTTAAAGGAACATACTGTGTGTGTTTTCTGTTTCACATTTACACAAATGCACTTTGTCCTGGCAAAATGTAATCCTTTTACAGCCAATTTGATGACACTTCACTGTGTTTATAAATACTAAATATGCCTAACGCTAACCTTATGAAGTAAATGACACAGCAGCTCAGAGATGCATACAATTATGAAACAGGAAGGGACATGGCTTCACACTTTCACGTGAAAGCAATTGCTGTTAAGCTACAATTAGCAAAGTTACGTAATGAGATTTGAGGATGAAAAGGTTAGAAAGCATAGGAAAGAGGGTGTACCTTCTTGTCATACTGTGTCACGGTGATGTTTGTGCATAATATTTGTTAAAACACTTTTAACCTCTATCCTTTTAGTTCTTGGTCTTTTCGTCTTGCTCATAAGCTGCTCTTCTGGATTTATGGTCTGGTGGTGTAAAGAGTCTGCGAGCACAATTGACAGAACGTGACCGTGTGTTTTGTCTCTGCGTCGACTGGACGACGTTGCCTTTTTGAAGCGGCGTGGCAGCGTCGGGGATGTTCTGCTTCAGTCGCTGTTCTCCAAGGGTTCCCCGGGGGCTGTCAGAGCCTGACGCACGACTGAACCCTCTCTCCTTGCTGCGGGTTAAACGCGGTGCTGTCCGGGCCCATCTGTCCCCCTCTGCACGACCTGAGCAGGAACGTGTCTTTTCCTCGCCTGGCCTGTGCAGATGTTGGTGATCGGCGTCCACGCTCGGAGCTGAGGGGGGGTGGCAGTACCTGGAGTCCCCAGTGCCGTGTAGCACGTAGTCCGCTGCGTGCGGCTTAGAGCCGAGCTGACTCCCCGAAGCCGTGATGTCCCGAGTCCCTGGAGCCCCGCTTAAATGTGCACTCATAAGGCCCGGTGCTGGAGGTGTTCTCTTTGAACCACCTCCATTCCCCCATCCCCTGGCCCTACAAAAAGAATGAGACAAAGGAGATGTGGAACCTCGCGGTTGTGTCTGAGCTCCTGGGATTTCCCAGGACCAAACTCCCCTCTCCCACTGCTGCCACCGGTGAGCTTCATCGACACTCCTGCTGCCACAGTCCTGCCCTGCAGGCTCTGGGGCCTTGCTGCTTTGAAGATGCCGTCCCCTCGTGTGTTCGACGAAATCCGGGGCCGCTTTCATAGGCTCCGCTTTCTCTGTGCTTCTATCAAGCGGAGGACTTCGTGTCGTGTCCCGTAACGGCTTCATCGCAGTGCTTCCCTTCCCCTCACTGTCCGCAGACTTGGTGCACCTCACCTGTCCCTCATCTGGATCAGCCCGGGAGGACCTGCAGCCCGTTGTGTCCAGATTGTTCACGAAACCTGCCAGCGCTGGAGAAGAAGGTACGCTACTGTTCAGAGTTTCCAGCACTTAGGGCGCTCTTTTCCAACGCCTCACAGTCAAACAGCAGGCATCTCTACAGCTCCTCTCATCAACATCAGCACCGCCATCCTTTTGACTTGGGTGCGAATGCAGAAATACCAAGCAATCATTTAATTTCCCAGGAGAATTTGACAGAACCAGCCAGATGGGTCATAAGTAGATGAAACAATTCTCTTAAAGAAGACAAATACGGCTGCTGTGTAGCTGGATGAAGCTCTGCTGACATTCTTTGGGTTTGCAGGGAAAACAACATCAGTAATAAGTGTGATTGATATTGATGGGAGGGTGCCAGTGTACACTTAGGCACTTGTCCCATTGATTCCCATTACTTTCTGTCAGAGTCTGTTTGGTTCCTGGGTAATAAATTAGAGCACAACCTCAAATTTGACCTCAAATTATGTTAAATTACAAAAATAGTGTCTTTACATATCTCTGAAGGGATGTTATTTCTGGTGGGACTCAAGACCCACTTAGCTGTTGTGTTTTTACAAACTGAAATAAAGGCTCCGATCTGGACCGTCGCTTTTTTGTGTATTTCGAACAAAAGATTCCCGAAGTGAAAGGAGGCGGCAGGTGCGCGGAGAGAGCGGGCGTTAGGGTCTCTCGACCGTCCGCACGGTGTCGGAAAATGCGAAGCCCTGTCGGTGTTCAACAAAGACCTGCCCCTCTGCTGTTGAGGGACGGTCATGAAGCCGCTCACCTATGATGGAGAGTCATTTCCTTCCACATGATCTTCCTGTCAGCCCTCTTTCTTCCAGCTGCTCCCATCTTTTCTCTTCCCGTCCGTCTCTATCTCCAGGCACGCAAGTGCGTATGGGAGGTGCTCAGGTGCCGCGCCGCTGCAGCGTGGAGCTCGATATCCACTGCTGCGCGACGCCTCCTTTTTATCATGGGAATGAGGTAGTAGTATTTTAATTAAAATGTCAGAACAAATACTGTGAGAGTTATTGAGGATGAATCACCAGATAAGGGGAGCAGTGGGCCAGAACAGGTCAAGGAGCCAAAGTCACCTGGATGGCGGCGGCGTGAGGTGAGGCGTTGTTGGGGGGGGGTGAGGTGGGGTGGACGATGCAGGACGCGGGGTGCCAAGCAAGGAGCCCAGCTCAGAGGAAGGATGGAGAGAAGATGAGCCACTCGTTTGTTACTTATTAGAACATGGTCACAATGAGGTGGCCGCATGAGAAGGGGGTGGGGGGGCGTTGGACAAATTGGAGACGATGTGTGGAAGTCATGCACGCTGTCATATTAGCGAGCGAGAAGCGCAACGTGGAACAGGCCCAGAAAGCCTTTTTGTCAGGTTGCGTCCCTGCCAATGTGGGGCCACGCAAACGTGTGAATGGGTGTTGGCTGGGGGGCTGCGGGGCGCTCGCTTCTCTATGGTAATCTGACATTTCCCCACAGCTGCTCGTGTGACAGGACCTCCCTCCCCCTCGAGTCCCACCGCTCTGCTCCCCGCACGCATCCCGGCCGCGCGGAGCGTCAGGTCCACGCGTCCGCCGTGTAGTTAAGAGACGGAGATGCGGAGGGCGGTGTGTAGAAAACCTTTAAAAATACAAGGTCCGCAGTTCTCGAGGAGGCGTGTGTGTTGGGGTCATCTCTGCGTGCGAGGCATCAGTGGGGAGGGAGGTAACGGTTCTCTTGTACACACACACACAAGGTAAGGACAAAGAGTACAAACTGGTCCAGCTACACCTCTGCTCTTTCCAAATTAACAAAATCACTGTGCAACCCAAGGCAGGAAAAGTAACACATATTATAATTGTGTGACATTTTGATAATGACCGTTCTGACATTTTAGACTGACACCTTTTTTTCCCCCCTTCTTTTTTTGGCCCTTTTTTTGGTCTCTTGCATTTTAAAGGGTAACGATACAGAATGACAGCTTTACGGTTTCAAACCTGCGGCCTGTTCACAGCTTCAAATCTTTCCGTCTCATTTTATGGAAGCCCGCTTGAAATCCAGTTCATATCCTGGTCAAGGAGCGGATGAAAAAATGTCTAAATTCTGGCTCTGCAAGCCAAATGTCACCCCATCAAGGGAAATCATGTTACCTTGTGGATAAGCTTTGCTGAGAGAAGCCCTGTTGAGCCCTTTCACTGCGCTGTAAAGACTGATGAGCGGTTTTCGGGATGAACCCAGCACACTTGTGGACTTCCGCTTACCAATTTTGCTTTGTCAACCAGGTGGCAAAGGCCCCACAATGAAGACGACACATCCGTCTGCCTGTCTCGCATTTTTAGAAGCGGCGGCTTACTCGTGTTATGCGATGCATTCTTCACGTGTTGCCAGGTGACGGAAGCGACGAGAGGCCGGCTGTGCTGTGGGCCGTGTATTTTAACATGAGGGACTCGACGGCGGCGGACCGCAGCGGCTACGACCTGCCCGGCAACGTGCACGTGTGTTCGGGGCCGGACGCCGCGCTCGGCAGCGACCACTCCATCAGACTGGTGAGGGGATGGGGAATCGGGCCCCCGTGGAGCGGGACTCCTCCGGCGATCTCCGTCGGCACCTCTTAACTGTTCGCCGTAGAGAAGTAGCCCAGCTGCTTCCCCGCGTCACTCAGCTCCCGATTCAGCGTTCACTGTGACTTGGACCGCGATGCGGCCGTAGAGCTCAGCCACCTTTATTGTGGATGATGCATTTGTTTCCACGTTCAGTGTACTGTTTTCATTCTCCTCTTTTAAATGTTTCCATTAGTGACATTTTCCTCACAGGCAGCTTTGCAGGTCTGCGGTAAATGAGTTTTGAGCGGCTCCCGCCGTCTGCGTCTCTTACCTCGTCTCTGTCGCGGGGGGGGGTCGCCGACAGGCGCAGGAGGTGTTCCGCCAGCTCGCCCCACACGAGGAGTTCTGCCCCCCGGCCCCGAACCCGGAAGACATCGTGTATGATGGGGACGGTGGGCAGGGAGAGGGGGCCGGATTCAGCGAGGCGGCCCAAGCCGAGGAGGGTGCGGCAGAGGAGGCGGAAGAGTCGAAAGAAAAGGAGGCATCGCAGGAGTCCTCCCCTGTGGAGGTGGGCGAAATGCCCGATCCTCCTCCTGCTCCCCTCGCCGAGGAGTAGCTGGTGGGGTTCTGCTCCACGGCATCTTCCCCGTTATGTACGGCAGCCAGTCGAAGGGTCCCGGGTTCCGGCAACATCGCAAAAACCACTCTGAGCATCTTAAGTACCCAGCCCAGATTTTTGCACGTTTCTTTCTACATCTGCAACATGTATGTCCAGATATATAAAATATGCATTTTCCCAGGCGCTGCAACGACAATATAGCAAATATATATTCGTTATTTTGCAGATTAGTCGGTGTATGTTCTTTCATCGCTTGGCAAAATAATGCCAGGTCTCATATGTTTTTAACAGTGGCTGCTTCGTAAAAAGGCTGCAAGGAATAACACAGCTGTTGTCTTTGCATATCCCTTGTTTTCCACATTCATGATTCTTTTGTGTGGCTTTTACTACATTCCCGCTCTTTTTTCTGACTTTAATCCGTTTCTCTTTCTGTCTCTTGGCCTCTATCGTTGTTCCTCGGGTATACCGGTGGGAGAAGCCATCAGCTGGATGATGTTGGACACATATTTTTCCTCCTCATTCCATCGTCGAAGTGTTTCCTGGGCTCATTTCACTTTCCATTCTTTTCCATGCAGCGGGGGCGATGGAATCCCTGACCCGTGTTTCTGGCCGCCTCGCCTGCGCTACGTACATGCGGCACCGAGTCGCGCTGCACACTTAACACACGCTTTCTTGTACACGGTTGTCCAGCGCCCACATGCGTTCGCCCGCGGACTTCCTCAACGTGTGCTGATGCTCATCTGTTGGGAGGGCAGACGGTGAACGATGAGCGTTTACTACTGGAGACGTTTTGCAGCTGCGCTCTCATGCTGGTCGGCGGCTTGCCGACGGAGCGAGAGATGTGACCCGGTTCCCGGCTGGGGCAGGTCCTCCCCCAAGGTCGGCCTGCCCGTCTCTCGCCGCGTTGTCCAGCGCTGCGCTCGTAGAAGTTGACCGAGGCGATTGCATGGATCCCTGGAAAATGCGAAAGCCTCACCCAGGTCCCGAGGGCTCGTCGCAAAGCCTTAAGAGACGTGCCTGCTGGAGGGAGAGCAGCTCTGCACCCACAGGACCTTCTTCCTTCCTCATAAATCTTGCAGCCAAGTGCCACTGAATAGAGCAGTGGACCCCAACCCCAACCCCCTTTTTGCCTAAGAATATGCTTCTTTATTTATATTATCCATGGATCATGCTTCCTATATTTATCATTTTTATTGTTTTTGGTACATGTTCAAAGTGGCTGACATTAAATATCTAAAGAAAAAACTTGAGTTGTCAACCATTTCTGGTGTAAACAAAATTACATTTGTGCAGTCGGGTAGTCTGAGGGGGGACATTTTACAGTCGATGCTGGACATAATCAGAAAGTAGCTCTAAAAATATCTAGTGCGGGTAAAATGCACCTCCGCTCGTACACATCCTGACGCGCGCGAGCCGGACGACTCGCGGGTGATGGACTGGTCTGTATGAGGGACACGTGTCTTGGACTTCTGCTGTATTTTACTCCAGCGGGAAGCTCCTGGCCTTGTATGGTATCGCGTAATCGATATGATGGTGTTGATACGTGCCGCTAATTTGTGAAAAGGCGCTTTGCTTTTTAAAGCGGAACAGTAGAGCGCCGGTGCTTTCGTAAGGCAAACGGTTCTTCTTCCCACTTGCACTGAACTACTGTAAGACGAGCTTCTTGCGCAGCGATGCTGGCCTTTTCATTTTGTAAACTTTGCCATGTGCTTCTACTTGTTAATCCAACATCCCAGGTGTCATTTCAGACTTTATAGCTACACACAGATACTGTATAATATTCTGTTAGCAGGGCTAATTGGCGGTGTTGTAATTGCCGTTTATCATGTTATAGTTCTGCTGAGAGCAGTGAAAGACCATGTACACCTTTCAAATGAGTGCAGGTAAAGACTATTACATGTATTGATTAAAAAAATGAAAATGTGCGTCTCAAAAGGTACGTTTCGGCTAATTTACAGTAATTTACAGTTTACAGCTTGTTGCCCTGATTATATGAATGTACAGTACTGCTTCCTATTAAGAGAATAATGTTTAACAACAAGTTATCTATTGGACAATTTCCCTAATATTTGCCCATTATAAGATACACACGGAAAAGCATTTGCTTGCCCATTATCGGGACGACTAATATACCCGCGTATGGCTCGTAAATGCGAGCCGGATCAGCGGGGCCACATTCGATTGTGCGTTTTTTCCTGCGCGCGCGTACAGAAGAGCCGGAGCGTTCGCTGGCCTCCGGAGACGGAGTAAACCGAGGTGCGCACGGGATGCTGACCGATGGCAGAAAACGGCATCGTCTGCTTTGGGTTACTGCCAAGTCGGTAACAAAGTCCAAAGGCACCACTTAAGAAACACGTTCAAGGTTCAAGTAGGAGCGTAAAAAGCGGCTCCGTCTTACAAAGGACACCAGTGTCAACGGGGAAAGAGAATATCCAGCTCAACATCTTCGCGTTCACCTTCCTACAGGGTTTCCGTGTCTCATTTTGAAGGAGGAAATTCTTGAACGCTTCGTGACATCATTTGCGAAGTGCGATTTACATTTGAAGAAACTAATTTTACAAGGTTCCATGGAAGACCAGAAATTAACTGCATTTCATGTTAATTTAGTTCTAGTTTCTTTACATGCAGTTCATTACATTTTTAGCAGATACTTTCATTCGAAGTATAAACACTCACACACATCATCAGCTCCTTTATCTGGTTACTTACCGCATTGTCAGGTGAAGTACCACGTTTGTGGACACAACGAGGCTTCGGGGTGCGAACCCGCAATGTTTTGGTGACAAGTCCATCGCGTCACAGTGGATCGTGCAGCCAATCGAAACGCTGTCCGATATTTCAGGGACTCTTTCATTTGGCACGTAGAAAGCGGGACGAGAACGTACAAATGCGGGCGGAAACCGTGAGCCGTTTCGGCTCATCCTTCCGTTCCGGTTCTGGATCTCTGGAACATTCGAGAAAAAACAAAGCATCAATAATCAGGATAGGCAATTTGTTTTTCAGAAGTACAACGTACAGTATAATTCAAGCGCAAACTAAAGGTGTCATTCATTGTCACAAAATATACTTTCAGTTAAACAATTAGTATTACTTTCCTACGTTTTAAATTTAAAATCTTTTTCCTGCACATATTTACCGTTGTGGATAATAAACATAATAGAGTTTGGAGTGACCACCATGGGAGAACATTAACGATTATTAACACGTGTTCATTAAATGTTACGAAGGTCACGACGCTGTCTAATTTTAAAAGGGATTTAATACGTTTCATGTTTGTGTTGGCTTGTGCTCTAGTTCTTTGATTTATTACTCACTACTCAGCTTCAGCAGTGATGTACTTGTTCGGCCCCATAGTTCCCTCCACTCAGGGAGACCTAAACAGTTTACACTTCTAGCCCGTTTTTACTGCAGTGTGTTTACCGAAGTGAGTTAGGATAAGTACTTTGTACAGCGGCGTATTACTTGGGTCGTTCTGGCTGCGAGTTCAGCTTTTAAGAAAATCCTTCCCTGGGTATCTGGGTGGCTGTGAGCGTTTGTCTGCAGGGGGTTGTATTTATGCGTGCGCGTCCGTGCGTGCGTGCGTGCGTGCGTATCCAGTGCTGACTCCCCCTACTCTGTCCTCCACTCCCAGGGCCTCCCTGCTGATAAATGCCGGAAAGTTCTTTCCCTGACATGAGTTGCGAGCGCACTGCGGAATCCAAAAGGACGGTTCGGGGAAAAGAAGAAGAACAAGATGAAGGAGGGGAAAAAGAGCAAAAAAATCAAGTGCTAATGATGAGCCCTTGAATAGGCTGTGGAAAAACGTGCTCCGACAGGTGCAAACAATTTTCCATGCGGAAAATCAAATACAACTGTAATGATATGTGATGGAGCAGCAGCTGTTCCACAGACCAAGGTGCCGCTTAACATTACCGAGCTATTCCCAGTTTCAAAACAAGAGTGTGTGGCTTACCTGCTACGAAAGGGACGGGGGGGTTGGGGGGGGGGGGTGTAGAAAAAAGCCCTCCCTTGAAGACAAAGGGGAGCCGGAGAGCGGAACGCTAAGTGACATTTGGTTGCCGGAGTCGTGACGGAACATATGGTTCGTTACGGCAGTGAAGGCGCGGCCCTCCCTGGCTGCACTCGGAGCTCCTCGCCGCCGCCTTCTTTCGGTAATTTAATGCCGGTCCACTGGGCCCGGTTCACCCACGGCACACAGATGGGTTGCTGGAAAATGCATGACGCCGGTTATTAATACGTTATTAATGTTTCTGTTTGGACACATCGTGTCATTGGAGTGCGGGATCGTGAGCCGAATGGTCGGGGGAAAAAGTTCGAATATAATAACGAGAACAATAATCGCATTATTTTTCCAAAGGAGATCAGGTAAGAGCAAGTGAAGGCAGCGCCCAGGAGACGGGAGACTCTTCCGCGACGGTTTCCACGCCCTGCGGTTTGCGCGACGTCGCGCTCGGAACGCTCCGCGGGCCTCGGCCGTCACGCTCGCGCACTACACGCAGCTGCAGCGCGGTATCCTCGATGCTCCCCGGCACCCCCGCAGCCGGCCTCTTCACGCTCCGCTCGGAGATGCGCGCTTCCAGCCAGCCCCTCTCACCCCATTATTTCCACGGCCTTCCGCCGGCTCGCCTCGCGCCTCTCTCGGCTCCGTCGAAACTCCCAAAGTCCTGTTTTCGTTTCTTCTCTCATGTCGAGCGACCCCGCTGCTCAATGGTATCAGCGAGAATCAATTTTCTGCATGGCAAGCCTTGACATTAAAATGCAAAGGGTAAAGAGAGCCACCGGCAAGACACCAATCGGAGGCTGACTTTATTCACTCTGCAGGGAGCTGGACAGGGAGCGACCGTAGAGAATTTCTGCTCGGATATTTGAATATATGTCACACGTGTCGGTGGCTGCACGTCTTCACGCTGCTCAGCCACAGGGTCCACATCACAGGTGTTCCCCGGCGTCTACAAAGAGCGAAGACGAGGCGCGCGCCTCAGGAACGGATCGCCGAGAGAAGCACGGCGTCCCGCTTCCCGAGTCAACGGGACGGGCGTCATGAGGGCACCTCGCAGGACCATCTTCCCAGCTTTGTTTTGCTTAATGGGCTCCGCAAAGGCACCCATATATCACTGGTAATTGAAACGCAGCAAAGATGGCATATGGTAGAGCGATCCCGAAGCACCGGCGAGACGCCTGTCCCTCCGAGCAAAACGGTTAGCGTGTTGCGCTTGGCGTCAAAGATGGGGACCGGAGCGACGGCTCACGGGAAAGGCCGAGCGGCTCCGGCGAGCCCTTTAACCGTCGCTAGATGGCCGCCGGTTCAAGGTGGCACGTGGCCTCTTGGCTGGGTCACGCTTTTTGTGCCGGATGTCCTTCCTCTCAGAACCGTCCAGCAATGACCGCAAACCACACTCAGGTGCAGAAGGAGCAGCAGCGAGGGCCACACATGAAGTAATAAACAAAAAATTCACGGTGGTTTCTTTGTGAAATTAAGTCTGTGTTAATTTTTACAGGTAAAATATTGGGCCACAGACTGCTACGGAAAGAAGGAAGGAGGGAGGCAAGGAAGAAAGAAAGGAAGGAAGGAGGGAATGAAAGAAGGAAGGAAGGAAGGAGGAAAGGAAGGAAGACTTTGCTTTATCTTACACTTTTACACAGTAGATCTTCATTTAACGCGCACTTGGCGCCACCTGGCGGAGCGGCCTCGTCACTACAAGTGAAGTACATCCGACAACAAGAGGTGAAAAAATGTAAGCAGCGAATATTATTCAGCGAAACAATGTTTATGAACAACAAAGAAGCTGTAACTCGGCGGTGAAACGCGTCTTTATTTCGACCTTGTTATTCGGACTCCTAACGAACCGTTTTCCTCGGAGACACAGCTTCTCTCCGGCGGTCTTTCCTTCCTCCTTTCCCTTCGACTCGAGTCGCACATCGTGATTTTTTACACATTTACTTACTTACTTACTTTGATTTTCTCTTTCTGAACTCGGACACGTTTTTCATTTCCTGCACAAACGGACCCCCGAGTTACTACTGCAGCAACACACCGTCAGCGGGGTAAAACCCACTTGCCCTGGCTGTCTCGCGACGCCGCCGCTCCGCAGTGTCGGCAGAACTGTGTTTTACCCGCCTTTCACACGGTCACCACCATTATAGACTCCATTTTACACCCATTTTTACCACACACACGTGCCAGGCTTTCCTTACCGTGTCGGTTCGGCGGCGGTGGGACTCGAACCTGACACGTTCTGGTGCGTAGAGCCCGGCGTTGTCCACAGGATCTGCGTTTTTTAACCGGGAAAAACGCAAATAAGCGCGCCCTACTTTTCCATTTAAAAGGAACTTTTGGACGTTTTCAAAGGGGTTTTGCAGAAAGCGCCGCCGGGCCGCGAGGCGACACGTTTCCCGCCGTTAAGGAAAAGCCGCAAAAGAAAAGGTACATTTTTTGTGCGCGAATAAAAGTAAGACACGCGAGTGCAGCTGGAGGGAAAAGGAGCAGTAATGAGACACGTCGTGTCGAGTGAAACAATAAAAACGATGTAAATAGAGAGTAAAGGGAACGTGTCCCACACATACCCTTCCACAACACAAATACCACGTTTTTTTTCTGATTACCAGTGTAATACGGAGCGCTATGAAATCGCGAAACGTCGTTCAAAAACTCTTTTTATTCGCAGCTCGGTACAATCATATTTGAGACGTTTTTCTTATTTCTGACAGGAAAGAGAGCCTCGTGCCGCATCCGCTCGCTGTCGCACACATTTCCAGGTGCGCGTGAGCGCGTCGCGAGTGTGTCGCGTGTGTGTCGCGTGTTCGCTCGGAACACCAAAGTCCACCTTCCGGGCCCCACAGTGTGACAAAGAGCCCGAAATGATCATTTCCCCGTTTCACACAGGTCACAAATAGACGAGATTACTATTATTATTATTATTATTATTATTATTATTATTACTGTTGTTGTTGTTCTATGGCCACAACGAAGCCCCTCCTCGCGAGGGATCGCAGCCCATCCTTATGGCGGCTGTGCGGCCCCTCTGCCCCCCTCGGACAGCGGGGGGGGTCGAGAACCAACGCACTGCTGAACGCAGAGCTCAAGACGCCGATGTGGGATTTGTGTCCTGTCTGCGATGTGACTTCGGAAAAGAAAGGAAACACAGGTAATAATTCATTTATTAACTTTAATTGTGCGTCAAAACTGACCAATAAACGTAAATCCTTTCGAGGGAAAATGCTTCATCATCGGAGCGCGCAAGTAATATATTCTACTGAAATAATAATAATAAACCGTCACTTTAGAAACATGATGTGAGGAAAAGTGAGATGAGAAATTTTGCACGATTTTGCTAAACGTTCCGATCTCGAGCTGCTTTTTTTCTGCTGCTGGTGCTGCGTCTTCAGCGAAATACGGTACAGCACAGTACAGCATTAACGTTTCATAAGTGTAACTATAATAATTAAACTGATGTCGTTTTTGCATAAATCAAAATTTGCAAATGACGCTTTTTAAAGCCCGCACATATATGAACCCTGATTTACCACGATTTCATTCGTATCGCTCATGTAAACTGAAGGACCACCAGCAGCGTTCATGGGACACTTTGGCAGGGGGGGGGGGTTACCTACCCATAGGGGTCGGAGTCTCAGTCGCCCGCCGTTCCCACGCAGCTCTGAGTCGGACTCGTCGTGGAGCTGAGGCGCGTCTCCGCCGCAGGTTGTTGGGTCGAGTCCCGCCGAGGATGGCCGACAGCAGGGGCCGCTTCGAGCTCCTCAGAACGTCGGAAAAACTCGTCTCGGCGCGAAAGGCGTCGAAAGAGAGCAGTGTGAGGATCCGGGTGCTTTTCCTGGACGACAGCGAGCACACGTTCGAAGCCGAGGTAAACTTTTACTGCTATATTTACCACGTGTCCGCCGAGCCTTACTGCTCAGCTCAAGTGCGACTGCACTCCATGGTTTTACACTGATGAGGGACACCTTTACACCGTTCACACATGACAAGTGACGGAACACCTTGGAAACGTACTCGTGTAAAACAGGGTACGCTTTGCGTGCTGCTCTCTGTTCCCCATGATGATGCGAGGCTCTCGTGGACTCGGCGATCCGCAGAGCATCGCAAAGCCGGGGGGCTTATGGGCCTCGGTGGGGGGTTGGGTCTGAGCAGAGAGGAGAGCAGAGCCGCCGGACACAGGCACAGGAGAGACAAGAGAGGCTGCATGGTAAGGGGGTGGGGGGCTTTGCGGCGTCTCACAAAGTGCCCCGGTGCGGACGGCTGGCCCACTTCCCCGCACTGGTGCTGCGGGCGCTGGCAGCTCTTTCCCTTTCTTACCTCCTTTGTACATCCTGTGCTCAGACTGGCCATGCACACATTCACAGGCTTTTCTTATTTTAAGGAAAAAGAAAGAAAAAGAAGGGAGTCTTCGGAGGAAACGCTGCGAAACGGTCTGTACGGTCCATGTGGTCCATAGTGCTCCACGTTCACCGGGCCCAACAGCTCCCCGTCACATCTGACGTAAAAGACGGGACAGCCGGGAGCATAATGGTTAGGGCTTCTGCCTTTGGACCCAGAAGGTTGCAGGCTCAAGCCCCACCTCTGGCTGTATTACCCTTGAGCAAGGTATTTACCCTAAAATTGCTCCAGTGAAATCACCCAGCTGTATAAATGGGCAAATGACTGTAGGCAGATTAACCTTTAAGTCGCTTTGGAGAAAAGCATCACGTAAATGTAAACATGTTGGAAAATGTCGGGAAGGACGAGCGCCCGAGAGCCTCTTCGGGGACGTGGCTCAGCAGCACCGAGGCTCGCCGGGTAACGCGCTCGGGCCCCGAAGGACTCGAGGGTCCATTTGGACGCCGAAGCACAAGGAGGTGAACTCGGGTCGCCCCGCTTCGCACGCGAGGCCGTCTCGCTCGCGCCCATTTTACCCTCCGGGAGGCAGGTGTCCCACGCTCCGTCGCTCACGCGGGTTCTGCTCCGGAACGTGTGCTGCCGAGGAACCGCGGGAGTCTCTCGGAAACGCTTCTCCTCGGCGCTCCCGACCGAACGCGGTGTGACAGGCTAATAGGGTAGCTGTCCCTCGGGCGCTCGTAAACACAGGGCTGCCGTTTCTGCGTCTCCCGTCACACAGTGTCAGCGGGAGCTGCCCCCCATCCCACCGAGACCACCCTCCCAATTAGGGCACGAGTCACAGTGAGCCTTTGCGTCAGTCTCAGAGCTGCAGAGCCGAGACACACCGGTGGGTCACGGCGACGCAGATTCGCGACATGGTCACATCCTCAAATTGCCTCCCCTGTTCATCGCCCGACTCCATCCGGTGAGGAGCGTCATTCCTGCACCGCTTCCTCGTGTCCAGTTTCTCTAAAGGAAACTTCAGCGAGGTACTTCTAGCGTCTCCCTCCTTTCCCCGAGCGCGCAGGTGTAAGCGTCACCGTGCAAATCATAACTCCTCGTTCGTTCCAGCCGAGGATTCTGGGAAATGACTTCTATAACAAAGTGTGCGGACACCTGAAGCTGCTGGAGAAGGAGTATTTCGGCCTGGAATTCCGGCACCGCAGCGGAAGCTACGTGAGTGACGGGGGAGCGGGGAGGGGGCTGTCGCACGCCTTCCGCGCACACATTTCGGTCCCTTAGCGAACGGCTCCGAGGCCGAGTTCTCAGCGTCTCTCTCCGTTTCAGGTGTGGTTGGAACTGCTGAAGCCCCTTGCAAAGCAAGTTAAAAGTAAGTTTCAGGTAGTTCATGCAGTTTGGGACCAACAGTAATCAATGTGTCACCAGTCGATCCATAATCATTCATTGCTCAGCTCACATTTTGATCGTTTGGCACCGTCAAGGTGACTGTACGGCGTCCTCCCAGAATGTTCCCTCCTTGTACCTCAACTCAGTTTATACAGCTGAATTTTATAACAGGGAAAACGACAGGACGCTTTCTTCTTTAACGGGTGAAGTACCGGTGAAGCACCGTGTTTGACAGTACAGTACTACAGCTGGATCCCTTTCGGAACCTCAGGCGACAGCGTCCGGATTGCAAGTATGTGTCCTTAACCACTTGACCCTTCCGGCGTCCACACGCAGAAGCCCCTCAACCGGTGGCGCCAGCGGGACTCCTTCAGCGACCAAATTGCAGAACCGAGCAGCTGATGGAAACGCGAGATGCCTCGCATTCCTGCTGATATTTTTCCGCTGCACGCGTGAACATGTGTGCAGTTGGCGTGTTAGTAGGAATGGAGTAGATAGGTAGGTCGCTGTACTCGTTCTCATCCTTGTCCATTTTACATTTTCGAACAGACACCAAGGATGTGAATTTCCGCTTCATTGTCAAGTTCTTCCCCCCGGATCCAAGTCAGCTGCAGAAAGAGTTGACCAGGTGCGTGCGCCGCCGCCGCCCCCCCTCCCCCCGTTACTTACCCGCTGCAGCGCTGCTCTTTCCAGGGCGGCCTCGGCGCTCATTTACCTCGTGTTTCCCACAGGTACCTCTTTGCATTGCAGCTTAAGCAGGATCTGTGCAACGGGAGCCTCACGTGCAACGACAACAGCGCCGCCCTGCTGGTCTCCCATATACTGCAGTGTAAGCGGAACGAGACAAGTTTCACATAAGTCAACACGTGAACATTTGGGATTCATTTATGATGGTGAATCAGTGCAACTGAGTGTGTGTGTTGAAGGACACGAGTGTAGTAAGGCAGCGTGCGTGTGGACTTGCTGTTCTTACTTGCAGCTGAGCTCGGCGACTATGACAAGGAGATGGATGCGCAACATCTGGAGAGCAACCAGTACCTCCCCAACCAGGGCTACCTGCAAAACAAAATCATGCGTTTCCATAAAAGACACAGGTAGCTGTGGCTACGGGATCTTGGTGTCCTCTCGCAGTTTAAAGGAAGTTGACTTTTGCAAAGCTGAGAAATCGCGCGGCTGTGGACGTGGACGTGATGACATTTTGGCCGCTGCCGCGTTTCAGAGGCCGGACCCCCGAGGACTCGGACACGCAGCTTCTGGAAGTGGCCCGGAAGCTGGACATGTACGGGATCCGGCCGCACCCCGCGAGCGACGGAGAGGGCACGAGGATCAGCCTGGCCGTCACGCACATGGGCGTGCTCGTGTTCCAGGTACCGCGCGGCGTGCGTCGGCTCGCAAGACGGAGCGTTGCTCCCAGGTACCGTGCCGGTGAGAAGTTCTCGCCACGCGGGGCTCCGGTCTCCCGGGCAGCCGGCAGCCGGCAGTCGCTGGGGGTTGCGTGCGGCTCCAGCCGACCAAGTCGGGAGTACGGAAGCGCTACTTAACCCGGTGTAGCGGACCCACGCCCTTGCTTTTACTCCCGCTTACAGAACACCGCCCGCGTTCACACGTCTCCTGACGCTCTCCGCTCTGGGGAGCTCTGGGTGCCCCGTACTCAACCGCTTTGAGGTTCTCCCCTGTAAACCAAGTAAAGCGACTCCTAAAGACGAGTTCTGTAGCCTCCAGGGGGACCTTTTCTGCTCACCAGAGGCAGCCTGATGTAAACGTAAAGAATGTCATTCCTACCCTTTCTTATACATGTTCAAGTGTTTCATGTGCGCATTTTGTTCGTTTTTCTTCGACAGGGAAACACAAAGATAAACACCTTCAGTTGGGGCAAAATCCGCAAGCTGAGCTTTAAGAGGAAACACTTTTTAATCAAACTTTACGAACAAATCGAGGTGAGTGTTTCGTACCGTGCGCCGGAGAGGGCAGGGGGATCGAGGCGGACGCGTCGGAAAGCGCAGAGGAGTCAGGAAAGTACGGGGTCGTCCGGCTCTCAGCTCATCTTCGCTTATGTTTTTTTCCAAAACCTCGTTTCGTACTTTGAGGAGAGAGCGGTCTGGGCTGCCGTCGGTCACGGTGAGAATATTTCTTTTGGGGGGGGGGGAGAGAAAAAAAAGACACAATGAATAAATAAACAAACAGGAAAGCAGAAAAAAAAACAGAAAATAAAATGGGAAAAAAAAAAACAATGCACACGCATGTTAGAATCTGTTAAGAAAAAAAGAAAAAAAAAAGGTAACATTTGAGAGCAGGGTTCCTGGGTAATCCACGTGTTGGAGATATTCTGCTCCCCGGGAGCACAACTAGGAGCGCGTTCCTAATCCCAGCGTTTGCGTTGGCAAGTTTCCCCTTTGTTCGCTGCCCAACATTTGCGCATATTTATTGACAGACGTCCAAATAAATGTACAAAGGAGTAGCGAACACGTGCGACGCGAGGCACCTAACGTGAGGACAGCACCCTGTCATTGTAAGGAAACGCGGTGAGATACGAGAGCCCACCTTTGCTCGTTCGCGTCGCCAGCCCTCTCGCAAGGACACCGTGGAGCTGACCATGGCCGGCCGGGACACGTGCAAGGCCTTCTGGAAGATGTGCGTGGAGCATCACGCCTTCTTTCGCCTCTCCGAGGAGCCCGAGTCCCGGCAGAAGTCCCTCCTCTGCAGCAAAGGTTCCCGCTTCAGATACAGGTGGGGCTTCGGTCTGCGTTTTACACGTCCGCTTGTTACTCGGTGAGGGATCTTGACGGGGTTCGAGGCTACCGGCCGAGCGTCCGAGGACACGCGGGGAACCCGGGCTTTTCCTCTATGGGAGGAACTCGAGAGAAAAGCGTCCTCCGGCTCTGAGCTGTGCTCTCACACTTCCTACCGGCACCACGCGTTTCATACACCAGGCGACCGCCGGCGTCCCCCGGCGACCGGCGCCAGCGGCTACTGCAGCAGGTAGCCGTACTTGAGGCGACGGACAGTAAATGGCAGCGGGTGCGGCTGGTGGACGTGCCGATGGGCTGCGAACCTCCGAGGCTCAGAGAACAACCAGAGCTTGGAGACAGTAGTAGGAGTAGTTTGGTCAAAACTCGCCATGTTGCCTGTAGCGCACGGGCGTTTTAAAGCCCGCATTTCAGAGCCTTCGTGCCTATGGTCACAGGGCAGAGAAAATAGCGCTGCAAGAAATAGGTGGATAATGTGAAGGTCCGCCGGAGTTCCGGGTACCAGGAAGGATGTTCTCTGTGTTCTGTGACGGAGGAGCGGAAAAATTTCCGTGCCGCTATTTAACGGAGACTCGAACCCTCTCTTCTCTCCGCACCCGTCCAGCGGGAGAACACAAAAACAGTTGCTGGACTGTGTGGGGAGGGGTGAGAAGAAGAACTTGCCCTTCCAGAGGTGAGCAAACATTCATCTGGGTAACAGCAGCACATTATATTTACATTTGTTCATTTCTCACACACTTTTCTCCAAAGCCACCTACAGTATTAAGATACTTACAATTATTGACGCATATATACAGCTGGCTAATTTTACTGGAGTAATTTAGGGTAAGTACCTTGCTCAAGGGCACTACAGCTTGAGGTGGGATTCTAACCTGTGATCTTTGGGTCCAAAGGCAGTAGCTCTAACCACTATGCTGCCAGCTACCAGTACAGTATTTCACAAGTGCAGTAGGACTTGCAGTGACAGTATTCAATACTCAGTACTCATACTAGCGTAATGTGTGTTGAAGGGTTTCGCCTTTGGTGCATTTTGCAGGAAGTACTGCAAGGCCTACTATGACACGAGGCAATGCAGGTCGTCGCCCGACCTCCTCACCGATGTCTCCAAGCAGGTAACAGCTTTACACTTTACCATTTGGCCTAGAAGAACCCGTGTTGCCGTGGGCATGGGCGTCAGCCTCGCAAACAATGTAATCAAGATATCAATGTACCACGTTTGTAGCCTGTACTGATATGTTCAATTGTAATGTATCCATCCCCCATCACCAAGGACAGCTTGTCCAGCACATATCCTGGAAGCACAGGGTGCGAGGAAGTCCAAAAATACATTAATAAATGAAATTGGTTCATTGCACTCAAAGTTTTGCCTTC
Source organism: Scleropages formosus (assembly GCF_900964775.1). Taxonomy (NCBI): domain Eukaryota; kingdom Metazoa; phylum Chordata; class Actinopteri; order Osteoglossiformes; family Osteoglossidae; genus Scleropages; species Scleropages formosus. The sequence goes on along the minus strand of NC_041809.1, from coordinate 37,939,770 downwards.
AAACAGAACTATGGCATTGATAGTAACAGCACAGTAACGTAGTAGTTTATGTTTCAAACTCTTAGGAATAATGCGGGCTGTCTAAGACAACCCTGTGCTTCATGGACCCCCCAGGGGACCACAGACTACAGTTTAAGAACTCCTGGTTTAAACTTTAAAGAAAAAAATGTGCATAGTCAACGGTGAAGGACTTTCTTCTTTGTACGTTTCCATCGGCGACGGGAGCACAGCAGCTCTCGGATGGTTACACGTTTCCGCGGTGCCTGGTCCAGAGGCGCTTGGACCTCGGTTCTCCCACTTCTCTCGTCCGCTGCGTGACCACGGTGTGTCCGGTCTCCTCCTCGCAGGCCTACGAGCAGAACCGCGCGTTCCCTCTCCCCGGCTGCGGCCAGCGCTGTGCCGAGCGCTGCACGAGCCTCCTGGCGCTGGAGGGGAAGCGAAGCCAGTCTGCCGTGGAGGTGCTGTACGCCATGGAGCTGGAGCCCCGCAGACCCGGGGCCTTGGACCCGAATGCCTACAGCCACTCGCGCTCCTCCTCCTTCTCGGGGGTGGAGCCAGCAGGGCTGGGGAGGCGGAGCCTTGGCACTCTGTTCAGGCAGTGGCTGCCGTTGGCTGAGGTGCCAGGGAGCCGCTTGCTGGGAAACGCACAGCAGCTAGTGCTCCTCTACCCTGGGCCTCATCTCCAGCTGCACCCTGTGCTCCCTGCCATCCCGCTCACAGCCCAGGCCTACGTTTCGGGCAGCGCCTCCTTCTCCCTGGAGTCACCGCTGCAGCTGCATCGCCACGCAGCCCGGTGGGCCCACCGTGCTGGCCTCTCGGACGAGGTCATCCGCTCCTCCAGCTTCTCCAGTCCCTCCTCGCTGCCCCCAGTTCGGCGCAAACGCCAGCGATACAACGGCCTGGGGTTCGTGCCAGGACTGTGCGCTGCCGGCGTCACCATCGACAGCGGCGACTCCGGCAGGGAGGAGGCGGGTCACTTCAGCGACGACTCCAGCTACCAGGCGGGTCTGCCCAAGCGCTCCTGGAGTCAGTCCGACGTGAAGTTCCTGCACCCGCGACCGACCGTGCACGCCGCCGACTTCCGCCCGCTCGGCCACTACCCTCACCTCTCCCGCCGCCAACCCCCCCAGACGAGGCCAAGCCACCTCCCCCTCAGTTCCTCACCCGTTCCGGATTGCCCCGCCTCCCTCTGTGTGCTTGGTGCGGGGAGCACCGCGGAGTTCGGCTTCAGCGACTCTGAGCCGGACGTCTTTTACCCCTACTACTGCCCCGCACTGGGCAAGATACTACACGCCGCGCCGCTGGCTCGAATGCGCATCTCATCGGGCAGCTTGCAGTTGGACGAAGGGGACGAGGACTCGTTGCTCGCCACACACTCGCCCGTTGCTGCGGCCGCAACGAAGCCCTGAGACGAAGAGCAGCGCGTGTGCAGTGAACTCGATGACCTTTCTGGAGATGTGACCCAATGGCAGTAAAGGTCAGCTGACTGCGGACCAGGACCATCCAGGGCCCCCCATACTGCACTTTTCACTGTCGGACAGCGTTTCTGGTGAGAAACAGAAGAACAGGACGGAACGTTCCTGTAGGAAGATGCTTTATGTGAAATTACCCATCTTGCATGTTACAGTAGGGGACCCAAGCTCTCCATCCTGGAGGTTCGACTTCTAATCAGATGGCAGAAAATGGCCCAATTCAACAAAGTCATTTCCTGAGCGCTCTATGGTGTATGGAGCTGGAAAACACTTACAGTAGAGAGCGTTTACAGAGAATATAAACAGATGAAATTGTTTCTTCTAGCTGAAAGTAAGGACCTTATGTAATGAATAGATTAAAAAAAAAAAAAAAAAAGGCACAAACCATAAAAAAAAAGCAAATTTAAGTTCCAATGATGTACATTTTTTGAACTAAGGAATTTGGACACATTTTCTGAATAAAGAGCTTTCTGGGTATCGTCAAAATCAAAATACACGTCAAAGGTCAATGGAGAATTTTATCTATATTGACAATAGAAGTAATTTTGTAAGGACAGTTTGTCTTCAAATATACCTCTGTGTATTAAAATGTTAATTTGTGATGCACAGAACCACCAACGCTGAGTAAAACACACAATTTGAACTTTTATTTATCACCCAAACCAACATTAGTTTTAAAACAGATTCAAAATTAGTGACTCTACAAGATATGTTTTACAGTTCTCTGCAATAAAACCAAATTACCTTTATAAAGCTTAGATTAAGGATATTTACAAAATCTTTTTGCAACCGCTTGTTGTACAGAAATATAAAAATATCTTCTATTCAAACATTATTGCTTTCAAAAATTCTGTCTGGCAGCAACTTACTACAGGTTTTTAAAGCATTTAAAGATAGTATGACTATTACACCAAAACAGAGAACTTTAGAACAATTCTTTAGTTTCAGGCACCATTGGATGTCAAGTTGGCATAAATCCTCCCTGCTACTAAAGGGCAGCATCTCCACCAAGCCATGATACATTCTTAGGGAACTGGCCTTGAGTTCAGCTGAGGCCTTGGCAGATCAATTTCTCTTAAAAAAATGAATACAGAAATGCTGCATAAAAAGAAAGACTACTTCCCATAAACTGTCCAGTTAAACTACTATTTCAAAAAAAATCTAAACATTTCAGAGGAACAGTTTACATTAAAACCTGGGAGGATAAGAGTCTAAAATTGACTACTGGCCAGAACTCTTCCTCTTAAGAGGCACTGCAAGTATTGGGGGAAACAAAACAAAAAGAAATATAAAAGGTAAGAACACCAGTCACCTCATGTGAAGGACAAAGCTTAAAGTGCGCGCTCTTCTCAGATTTCTCAGAAATTTCAAATGACGCAGTAGTTGAACAAGACAGATCCAAAGGGACTGGAGTAATTTGAGGTGGATTTAAGAACTCCCCCAAAGACCAGAATGGGAGAGAGACACACACACACACACACACACACACACACACACACACACACACACACACACAGAGAGGAAGGGAAAGAAGGGGGGGGGGAGAAATCTGCCTCCCAGTCGGATCTCACCTGGAGCCCAGAGGAAGCGGATGAGCAGTGAACGAGTCAGAGGAAGATAGTCATTCGCTAGTCTCTCACTTTTTAGTACTGAATTGTTTGACTGAATTGTGAGGTATTTCATGTCAATTAATAAAGTAAATGTGAAGGTTCCATTCAGCAGGGTGTATAATCCTACGTCGGTACGTCCGTGGGGGAAAGGTGCGCCGACACCTAACGCACAGGTGCGCAACTTGACCAAGTGTCACAATTCTACATTTAAATATATCCTATAGCACTAAAATAAGATAGCTATAAAATACAATTTATGTCTGAACAAATATGTCTTATGCTCAGCAAAAGATCGACGTTTTAACCTCTATACATTAATCTCCCAACTAAATAGCTACATGACTAATTAAAAAAAATATATATAACAGACTAACAAATTGCATTCACCACAAGCATCTCATCAGAGTGCACTCAACCTCAGACATTAACTCCAAACTTTTATTAAGAAAAAGGAGCAACAATAATCTTGTTCCTTTTTAATATATAATTAACATTTCTCACTCCCTTGTTCTGTATTATTTACTAAAAATGTGATTCTATTCCTATTCGGTCAGATATTCACAAATGTACATAGGTGAGTGGCCCCTTGGCCTACCCCAGACTATCTGCAGGCCTCATACAAGTCGGCAGAGGGGGTCTGGGGGACAGTGCTGAGGTGATCGGAGGGCTCTTGGCTCCTGGCCTGCAAATTCACTCCATTAACTTGCAGAAAATCTGATGAAAGAAAGCAACAAAAAAATCAATTTCCAAGTCAAGCAGATGCATATTCCGTTGAGGTTTCTGTAAAAGCCTTAAATACGCACTCACTTTTGAAACTTCTCGATGATCCGGTTCACCATCTTGTCCGTGATGCCGGGACAGACATCTTCCACCATGCGGATGCTCTTCTCAAGTTCCTCGATGGCACCCTTCTTCTCACTCTCTCTGTGCTGCTGCTTCAGCTACGCAGGGACATGTGGACGACCCATAGATGTTTAGTCCATCATACCAAAATGCAAAGCCTCAAAGAAACCTTCTTAGAATGTTGGTTGTCTTTACCTCCAGGAACACAGGAGTAATCACTGTGGACAGGCTGATAGATTTCTTCAGGAGCTCCTGGTCCTGCAGGCAAATGGAACAGAGGAGAAACCACTGCGTATAAATTCATTCACACGGCAAGATGTGGAAATGTGTGAAAAGCACTCTTCCAACGTGCTACTTCTGCACTAGACTAAGAACCTTTTTAAAACCTACTACACACTGCATGTTCCTGACCTCACCTTAAGTCCAAAAAGGTACAATATCTGAAGACTCTCACCCTTCATTACCTCTCTAATTTCTAACAGTTCAGAAATTCAACAGCAAGCGATTTCCTCACTAACACTAAAATTTCAACATGGGATGTCCTGCACATAGCATAGCAACCAGTTGTAAACAACTCCCAGGATGTGGGTGCCTCTTGAGCCAGTTGAGACCATTAAAATACCTGTATAATTATTCACATAGCTGCCCTGTGCTTCTGTGACGGCATCGTGGAGGAGTGATTGCTCACATGGCTGTTGAGCAACTGAGGACTCTGCAAGTCATCAGTAGTTCATGTCCCTTAGGCCAACATATATTCCCTAAAAGATTAACTCGTGTTTATTACCAGTTAGTTACAATGTGATAAGAATCAGTTGTGTAACCTACAGCTTCAATATAACAAGCAATTTATCATCTTGTGGCTGCTCTAAGGGATTCAAATTTGAAATAAAAACTATGCATGTTGATAAATGCTTTACAAAAAAACCTCCTGTAGGATCAGAACCACCAAGTGCTCAGACTCCATGCAGTAAAATGGGTCTTTTTCACCTTAGCTACAAAAATTTCATATGCAAGTCTCTAAAATGTAATGTGACAAACTAGTACTACAGCAATAACATAAGAGACATGAACTCAGTCCTAACAAGCAAGCAGTCCTCAATCAAAGAGAAGAGGCCCTTGGGTAGACTGAACCCTCTCTCCCCTTTCTTCCACACTCACCGTCCCGTTGGACACCTTCTTCGTGTCCGGTTTCTTCTTGCGAACCGTGGTGAAAGACCACTCTGGCTGGGACAGATCGTTCTCCTTGTTGCTGGACTCACTAAAAGCAGTGCAAACAGCAGAGTATGGCATGAGACTAGTGAACTCTCATCTCAGCCCAGAAAAGAGGTCCAGAAGTTCAAAACTTGGCACTGGACGTACTACCGAACTGACCGTACTACCCATCTATTGGGAAAAGCCACCGTTTCTGTGCACTAAATGAAGCTCTGGTGTCACACCTGCACCACCACACTTTCACTCACGAGTCGGAGTCGTCTGAGCTGGATTCTTCATCGCTGTGACCTTCAGCCTTCCAGCGTTTCAATCGGTCGATGAGCTCCGTCAAGTAAGAGGTCTTCTTGGCATTCTTCACAATGAACTTGTGTTTCAGAAGCTCCTTTGCCGTAGGTCTCTGAGGTGGAAAAGGCAATGTCAGTAGTGGAGCCCTTTGCCAAAAATCTACAATGTCCTCTAAGGGCCCTTTGCAAGAATTAAAGGGAGAGAAGAACTTGCTTACAGTACAGAGACCTTGCTTGACAAGACCGACAGTGAGAAAAGATGTTTGAAATAAGCCTAAAAAAGAAGTCATCCCATAACATACGCAGTAGAACCACGATATTACCCTTTTAAGGAAAAGAAGCAAAAATGGACATATTTGGAAAACTGTGGTAAGCAATTTAAAGCAGTCTGATGTTATCACTGCTTACAAAAATCTCCCTTACTTGATATTCATTTTAAAATAACTTATTTGGATTGGATGCATGACACAGCAATTTCCACTGATAAAATCAAGAAAACTATGAAGCCTTCAAAACTGTACTGAATGCCTCGTAACACACAAAGCTGATTCTGGGGCACCAGCTCAATCCATCTTTTGCCCACAAGGAGTCGAGTTCCTCCACTACTCACAAAAGCTGGATCTTTGTTCAGGCAGGAGTCCACAAACTCCTTGAAGGATTTTGAGAAGTCACCATTGAGGCTGGGTGGGTTGTTCTTGGGAATGAGGAAGAGGACACGCATGGGGTGCATGTCCGAATTTGGGGGCTCTCCCTTGGCCAATTCGATGGCTGTGATGCCCAGAGACCAGATATCGGCCTGCGGAAAAAGATCAAAGCAAAGCACCGTTTCTGGAGTCTATTCTCCCAGGGAGCAGGACGACCCTGAATTAAAGGCCTTTCCGAGGAGCAGTCAGAAATGCAGAGTCAGTGGTGCCTTTGCACAACTTCCAAGCATTATGGTGTGAGGGTGTAAGACAGCAGCTACCAGCATTAACACATGGAACCGGTAAAGAGAGGAAGGAGGCAGATGCACAGTTGGGAGGAAACGCTAGCTTCTGTTTTAAGTAAATAGTTATAAGTTACATAACCATGTCATTTAAATATCTAACAACAACAACAACAAAAAAAAACTTCCAAAAATTCCCTGCAATTTTTAATTTAAAATAATCATTCATTTATTGCTGTCAGAGCTATAGAAGCTGACCTAGATGAAGGACACCATGCAGACTCTGCTTTTTCACAATGTCAGCATTATCAAGTCCACAGCTGTTAGTATCTAATTATGCGGCTGTCGGTCCCACTGCACAGGACCCACAGGTTACTGCACAGGAAGAGCTGATGTGACACAGAAGTAGAAGGACACGCGTCGCCAAGCACAGACCCACCTTAGAATCGTAAGCGGACTGCTGTATGACCTCAGGCGCCATCCAGAACGGGGTGCCCACAAAGGTCTCTCTCTTGATCTGGGTGTCGGTCAACTGACCCGCAACGCCAAAGTCTGCCAGTTTCACCTCCCCTGACTCTGAGAGGAGCACGTTTGCCGCTGTGTGGAGAGGCAAAGATGTCCTTAGTGATTCAAATAAAGGTACGTTCAGAACATCAAAATACATTTATGCTGAAGTAAAAGTACAGGAATCATAATCAGAGACCAGCCCCGTCACTGAACACAATTATAAAAACCACATTTTCCCACACTACATTCAGAAAGTAAATTATATATAAACAAAATTCTTAAATTCTGAACTAATAAAGTCAAGCAAAAATCCACTGAGGCCAAAATTTCCTGTCCTACTATACATTTCTGGCCATTACTCACAATACAAGAGTCGACGTACCAAAGAAACGGCACATTTTGACATGTTTTAGGAGATTAAACAACAGCAACACCAGGTTCAAGTCCATCAATTCTCCCTGCTGTCAATCCTCCATACTGACTGTGTGTCCATCAGCTTACAGGTAGAGAGCAGCCTGACCAACACACACACCTTTGATGTCCCTGTGGATCTTCTTCTCTGAGTGCAGGTAGTCGAGCCCCCTGAGTATCTCCTTGAGCATGGTGGCAATCTGGAACTCGTCGAAAGGACCTGCCCGCAGCTGTACACAAACAACTTTGTAGTTATGAATCAAGCACTCGACAGCCTTTATGTGCCTTTTGGACAAAATCTGCCATTATGTGGCGGTTTTCTCTTACCAGGTCGAGAGCTGAGCCACCACCAAGATACTCCATTATGATCCACAGTTTGGTGCCCTGAACAGGAAACGCGGGGAGAAAAAACATTATCGTCCGAAAAAAAGCCACTTCACACAGGTCCAAGACCATAGGATAGTTTTTTTTTTTTTGTTTGTAAGCAAAACACGAGGGTGAAATTTTGTTAATACTAGACATTTGTCATGCTTAGTGTATGAACAACATTGGAGCTGCATCAAAAGCATCAGCTAAATTATTATTAACAATAATAATCATTTGCACGGTAAGGAGAAGTACTTGAGGTAATGTTGGAGTTAAGTGCTTTTACGCAAGAATAATTTAGTTGGAAACTTTCAGTCAAGTTTCAACAAAGGTTACAATAAATCAGTGAGATGTGTCCCCGCTTGAGAAGAGCATCAGTGGCTTTCCCCCAAGAAGCAGCAAGTTACACGAGCAGTCCTTTCATTCTCAGCGGCGTCCTTTCCGTATTGGGGAGGACTGTGGACAGGACACAGTTAACCACAGATACCGCAGTTAAAGCCAACATATGACGATCACAGGGTAGCCCACCGCAGCAGGGCTGCAGCCTAACACCACTGCAAAGCTCTCATTGGGTGAACTTCCTTCAGCACATCCCCTGGGGCATCCAAGAGAACGTGCTCTCTAGAGTGGGTCACATCGCTAACGTGACTGAAGTTCCAACTTTATCGGCATGTTTGGTATGAACACACAGGCTCCTCTGTGGCGGCAGGACAGGGCAGTTCTGCGTTGAGCTCAGCATCCCGCAGGAGGGAGCCAGCGAGAGGCTTCCTGCCACCAGGGCTGTGAGAATCAGTCAGCCCTCTATAACCACAGCGAAGCAAATCGCAAAGGAGAGCTGGACCACAAACGCTGCGTTTGAAAAGATTCATTTTTAATTCCACCCACTCACAGGTTCAAATCTGGCTCACTGTGTGTTTGTTTGCATTTATTCCCTCCAGGAACTTTGTTTTCCTCCCAGAGACCAAAGACAAGTGACTCTAAATTTCCTGAAGTGTGTGTACGTGTAACTTAAAGAGTGTGTGGGTACACGCAAATGGACCGGGCGTCCCATCTGGAGTGTACCCCGACTAGCCTAGCACGCTATGCTACTGGGATAGGCACTGGACCACAGCTACCCTGCACTGGACCGATAGCTATTGGCAGTTAGTGACTCTGAGAATTCCATCCATGTAAAATTCTACAAAAATTTAAATACATAACTGCAGAAATGTAAACATGTTAAAAAGAATAATGTGTACACATTTAATAGCTGACACCTGAATATAATCAGGTAACAAACATTATTAACACTGAAGTCTCAAACAAGTCCAGTACTTATTGGTACATTTTGTGCTGTTCTGGAACACCCCGTCAGTCAATGATAGAGATATAATATATATATTATATATATATATAAATAAATAATCCAGGGGCCTGGACAAGATGCTTATTTATTTATTGATGCAGTCACACCTCTAGCAAACACACCCCAGACACAGAGACACAAAGAGACGGGAGCTGCAGTGTCTCTCCATCCCCAACATGCCACACGCAACATTTTCGATAGGCGGCAGCACCCTGTCCCCCGTGAGTCTGGTGACACAGGGCATCAAGAGTGTGTCACAAACCATGGTCTGTGTGAACACACTTTTCTAGAGCTTACCAGCCTGTTATTAGACAGTAACTTCTCTACAGTTCCTGTTTATATATTTATCCTAACGGGCAATTTGTCTTGGCAACACACAGCATGCGTGTTGTAAATGATGATGGAAGATATGATGCACCCATATAAAGGATGACTCAACAGCCAGCCGCACCGTGCTTGGTATCAATATGCAATATGACCCTCCCTTATACTGAAGGGAAACCAATGTGCCGTCCAACAAACTCCACAAACAAGGACTTACCCTATTTTACTTTGTACAAAATATTTTCATCTCCATCACAAAACTGTACACATGACAGCAGATTACACGGCTGCAAAGAGTTTGGATGAAAATTTCTTTCTATAATGAAAAGTTACATAAAACGTACAAACTAATAGTGATTAAACAACTCACAGATTATAAAGTAGACAGCCTGTTTATCGAAGGAGCTTTACGTCAGGTGAGGAAAAGAGCAGTAACTACGGACTTCCAGGAAATGTGGCATACAGACAGAGCGCAGTAATAACAGCGTAAACAGGAGGGTGATGGTTTATGTCACCGTTACATGTGTAATGTACAGTACACTACTTATACCTGGGAAATAAACACTTGGCAGTCAGAAAACTAAACTGATCCAGGGAAATCTAGACAATATAAAATAAAGCCAAAGTGACTAGTGAGAAACAAAATTATGGAGCTGTTCAAAAGTGTTTGTGGACAGGGACAGTCCCCTGTCTGGGGAATACTTCACCATAAAGGACTTTCAACACTTGGTGTAATTATTAATGGAAAAATTAGGTTAAACGTTAATGTGGAATTTTAAAATGCATATGAAGTCAAAAAGGAACGCAGTATTTACTTTTTGATTCAATAATGTTCCTCGTACGAGGCTCAATCTGTTAATGCCTTTATGGATAAATTGCTCAGCATCATCTGAAAGTTGCGGACAGCAAGACACACTGATTAAAAAAAAAAAAAAAAAAAAAAAAAAACATTAGTACTTGCTGTTCAATGTGTACTTCACCCAAGTACCGTTCCTGGAGAAGAGGCACACAGGTGAAAAAGTGAAACCGAAAGACAACGGGAAGCGTGCTGGTTAAAGCACAGTCCTTCAACCTGAAGGTCATCGGCTCAAGTCCGAGTAGGGAACTAGAGAAAACACCCAGATGTACTAAGATATGCTTGTTAAAGTTTCTGCTAGGCACACAGTGACACAATGTCTTGTTTACATACACAATGGTCGCTAAGCACTGAAGTTATAAAGGTAAATAATGACCAAAGTTGCTCTCCTTCCAGATAAATCTTGTTCAAGTCTAACAGGAAACATGTCACACCAAGGACCTCCATATTACACATCAACAGCAGAGCAAAAATATTTATACAAATATCAAATAAAACATATCTTCTAGTGTTGCTCTCACATTTAAAATAAGCAGAAATTTTATCATACTTAAGGAACTACTCCATTTGAATGGCGAGCTGATCATTTCTAATAAATTTATTCAAATGTTATGTCCATCAAATGTAAATGAGCAAACTTTTTAATGCCTCTGATCTGAAGAAAATGCAGCAATCAATGCAAATGTTTGAACAAGCAGAGAGGAGCACAACTGTGGGGAAGCCACTTGATCCTAAGTGGCACATTACTGTTGCCTCGAGCTTCGGCCACAATCTGAGCCGAGGAGCTGAGCCACTGCCATCGCTGCCGAGGGGCCCTTTGCATGGAGCTCGGCACATTTGCATGCACTGATCCTGCTCGCGAGCCCAAAGGGTTCGATGAAAGGGTGCAGCACAACAACACAGACGCCACAACCCACATCGAAACCCTTAGGGAGGGTGGCCTTGTGGAAAACGCCGAACTGCTCGCTTGGGCAGCTGGAAACATCTGGAGAGGGCTTTTCCTGCGTCAGTGGGTCCCTGTCTGACCACAGTTTTCCGCAGACAGAGAGTTGCCAGTGGGTAGAGACTGTGACCCCACCCAGGGAGTCATGCAGGCATGTGTACACACACACACACACACACACACACACACACACACACACACACACACACACAGAGAGAGAGGTGACACCTTGGACATCAACGCGCTTGCTGTGCCAGGTTGAGTAAACACGGGCCAAGCGGTGCACAGAGGGGCCCCTGAATCTCAGAAACCGCGTAATCCATTAACTCACCACCGCTACACACACCCACACAAACTATGTTAACCAAACTCTGAGACAGACCTGCCCTTCAACGGAACACAAGCAACACTGTCCTCAACCAAGGCGAGTGTCTCACACATACATAATGTCTCTCACACACACACACACACACACACGGGAGCTCGGAGGGGCGCAATTCAAAATGAGTTGGACAGGCCTGAGGAGACCTGACAGTGACTCTACAGGAAGTTCCAGTCAGCAAACATTTCGCCACCAGTGAAAACTTCAGCGAGGTAAATGAGGTCTCACTTGAGTCTAGAAATACAGGAATTGTCACATTGCGATGTGCTGAAAAGGGCTGCGCGACACCTACACTATGGCAGGGTGTCATCAGGGAGCCTCTTTACTTTGTATGTGGCGCTTACAGCATTTTTAATAAAGACATATCCGTGTTTGCCACGGCTCGAGTAACACACGTTGTGTAGGTGTCATGAGGCAGTTCAACGCAGGACCTATACAGGTAGAGGAGCTTTCAGCCTTAGGTTGAGCACAGCAGTATAAAAACATCTCCCAATTACAGTCAAAGGTGGCAGGGTGACCTCAAGAAAAGCTAATGATAATATAAAGGCCGCTATGCTGTCTGTTCACTCCACATGGCCTAGAAAGATCTCTGCGCTCCTCCTGGCTGCTTGGTGGACCCACTCAAAGGTCCAAAGCCTGAAGTCTTTCTCACATTTGGCTCCAAAATTGTGGAACGAACATAGTCTCTCCCTCAGAGCTGCTGTGTCGCCTTCAGAATTTAGGAACGACCTCAAAACAGCTCCAGAACTTTGCACCGCACCATCTGTCACCATCATCTTCGGATGTCCTACCTGACTCGGTTCTGAGAGCATTACCTGTGTAATGTGTGCCGCAAAAACTGAGTATAGGACAAAGCATGTGGTAACAATCTGGACCCTCTGCGTGTGTCTAAAGCTACGTGTCCGTTGTGAAATGGCCTTTGTTTACTCTGAGTTAGGCCACTTTGGAGAAAGGCGTCTGCTAAATGAACGAATGTAAAGCGAAGCACTTCTAGGTGTGTGCACGTGACGTAAGGTTCCAGTTCTGCAAACACGTTTTTATAAATGCGTAAACACACACTCCACCCAGACACCAGTTAGCCGTTTATGAATTCATCATTTACAGTTATACCGCAGAGGTATTTCATGAACTCCAGGTTTGCCATTACAGTGACTAACTTCGGAGTGTTTTCATGGATGTAAACATGATGGCTTTAGCCAGTGAACTTTATGCATCAATTTAAAGTCGTGTATCTGTCATGTCATCCATTTACAACATGAAGGCCTTTATTTGTATTGTGAAAACACATTTTGCTTGGATAATTATACATATGTTTCCAAGGAAAAGCACTTGCTAAAACCTTCACTGCTCTCACCTTGGTACTGGTGGCTTTGACAGCCCGGACTACAGTGCACATCTGCTTCTGGTTTGTATAGATTACGGTGTTCATTTCCATGCACTCAGAGGACAGCATTACATTTCATCACTTTCCTGTCATCTGAGGCTGAAAAAAGTTACAACATGAGATCCAAATTTACATCTCATACTCAATACACATTAACTCACCCAATAAGCAACACTACTGCCTGTGCATGGTGTAAACTTTTCAAATATAAAGCCATTTTTCACTAAGAATTTTTCAATACATTTACACAGTAAAGTAACTCATGATTATGCTTTAAAAATACACTTATGACTTGATCAACTGAGGGTTGCCATTTATCTTTGTGGTCAAACACACATGGCTTTTTTGGGGATTGTTCTGACGCAGGAAGTAACCATTTGCTAGAGGTATGGGTTACACCCATTCACACATCTATATACAAGACAAGTGGAGAAGAACTTGACTTTTCATCAACAGGAAGAATGTTCTCACCATCAAGCATAACTTTGTGCCATCACTCCTAAATTCAAAGTGTTTTTTTTCTTTTTTTTTTTCCCCCAAATATTACCTCCTTGGGTCACTGTATGTTTAACTGCACCATTAAAGGCACCCTGCTCTCTGTGTGAGAGGGAGAGACTCTCTGATGATTCATGGTCCCCCCCAGCTCCAGATTGGCCGCTCACCTTCAAGTAGGAGCCGTAGTACTTTGTGACATAGGGGCTGTCACACTGGCTTAGCACGGTGATCTCTTGTTGGATGTCCTCGATCTCATCTTCTGCCTCCTCCAGATCAATAATCTTGATGGCCACCACATTCTGGGTGCGGTTGTCAATGCCCTTGAAGACCTCTCCAAAGGAACCCTTGCCGATGCGCTCCAGTTTGGTAAAGAGCTCCTCAGGATCCACCCGAATGTTCTAAAGCAGGCGGACAGACAGACAGGGTGGTTAGGCAAGCACACTAGACAACAGAAAGTACAAGTCTCACACATAAAGGACTGCAGTGTAAACAAAAATTGCATTTGTCTACCATTAGAAACCACAAAGTTTACATCAGTAACTAGTTAGAGTTGGTCTTGCAGAAGAAACCTTGGAAACCTTACACGTGTTACATTCAATTCGTTTAACTATCCTATCCTTAACTATTCTTTCTGTAAGCAGCCTTAAGTGGCCATTAGGTCAGCTGCAGAGGTCACAGTGGAGCCTGGTGAGGTGGCAGCCCTCACGCTCTCAGGGGAATGTTTCCACCCCAGTGCTCACAAGTAGCAGATGTGAAGCTGGCCGCCAGAGCCTCTGATCCCCTGGCACCACGCTCCAATGAGTAGGGCACAGCTGGTATAGTGCTCCCAGCTCGCACGATGGATATAAATACCACAGGCACACTTCCAGCACCCAGCGACACCAGAGCTTCCTCAAGATGCAGCTAGCGCTCCAACAATGACAGTTGGATAAGAAGCTGAGTGAACTGTGGCAGCAGGGCCCCACCAATCATCTTGTGTTTGACATCTGATCCAAACTTTGCACATTTCACCGGTAATAAACCTCCTGCCTTTAATTTTTCCTAATGGACAGTCTGTATAACTGTGAACCAGCCCTAATAACAGGCAGGGTCCAGCACAGCTTGTGACTGGTGTGAGAAGGTGTGAACCACACACTGCCCCAACACTAAGAGGAACCTGGCGATGAGTCCACAAAAGCTCTTTAACATAAGAACCACACAAACATACTGGAGAGAAGGGCAAAGTTTTACCTGAACCACAGCTGGAGACTGACTGGACCACCTGCGGAAAGGCAACATCACCTGTTCAAGGAACCCCCAAATGTGCTTCTTGCTGCCAAACTCCACAAACCAAACCCTTCACCACGAAAACAACAGGATGTTGAGCAGCATGTGGCAATGCTAGCTGCTGCAACACTGCCGAGATGTCACGTTAGTGTCATACTACTCACGTAACCCAACCGTGATCAAAACAAAGGCTGTTGTAGCTATTTCCACCAGTGAAATATCTAATCGGCTCAGGACAGTGCAAATTATCTCCCGAAACAGCTCACTAACCCTGGAGACAGTAGTAGTGATGTTCCAATCTGAACCAAAGTGTCATCTTCAGGAGGCCTCTTGTATGAAAGGACAAGTATTTTACTCTCAACAATAATAGAGTTCAGAGTTCCTTGACACCTCCCCCTCCCCACCCCCTTATTTCAGCACATTGTTTCTTCCAGTATGGTGTCTTAGGCGAACTGAGCTTTTCAAAGCTTCTGAAACCCCAGCAGTTTAAATGACAAAGAAGCAGCAGGACAGGTTTTTTTTCTTTCCATACACCATTTTGATGTTTCATTAACAGGGCCAGGCCAGTTTGAAGCCCTCAAAGACTGGCTGGCACTGAAAACACGCACCCTCCGCGCACTCTCAACGTCTGGAAATGCAACAGGTTCAGATCTATTCTACATTCAAATTCTACAGTCTGAAACTAAGATTGTTTTAAAATTGCACGTCTGCAAGTGATGAGAACAAGGCATCAAAATGAGTTTTTCCAGGATAGTTTTTTCCACACTCAGCTGATAACCACTGCTGCAGAAAGTATCTTGGCAAACTGACAATCTGCAACTCATAAATAAGTCATGTTTAAGCATTTACAGTAGTCACATTGATAAGACTGATTCTAAAAGGATCTAAAAGTAAATCTATCCTGTACATGTGATAAATGCTGTTCTGTCAAGACTTCGCTTACCCTGGTCATCCATTATCTCCCAGAAATATTATCAGCAGATGTCAGTTACGCATACAATGGGACATGTTAGATCTCCGGGACGTCGTTTTGTTCTGGCCTCCCCACAGGGAGCATCTGTAGTGTGTATTATTTTATCAAAGGAAACTTGTGTTCTTGATCATCACACTATAGGTCATTTACATTCAACCGCTACACCCCAACCAGGCCGCTTTGCTCGTCTGCTGCTTGCTTGGTGATCCCGTGCATGAAAGGTAAAGTGTGGAGGTTCTCAGTTCTGGCTCCACTTCGCCCAAGATCTGTCAAGCTCATGTAAGGTGTAAGTGTTCATGCACCTTAACTTTATGATCGTGCTCAGATAAGCTGTTACAGTCGCTACTCCTGTATTGTATGTAAATGTTTGTGTTAAAAAAATTGTAGGAAGGTGATCAGGATTCATCTATTCTGCCCTTTATGCACCTACTCGAGCAATGAACATCGGTGCATAAAGTGGAAAGAAACAAGGTTTACTTATGAATCACACGCCTGCAACTATGTCCTTCTCCTAACGTAATGCACACATTGTATTTTCTCAGATGTACATCGCTTTGGAGAAAAGTGTGTGCTAAATGAATGTAAATTTAAGAAGTGTCCCTTTCTTGGCAATGAACAGCGTTTTAGGGCCAGTACAAAACCTATCAAGACCAATGGTGAAGACCTTTAAAATCAAGATACCAAAAATACCTTGGAGGAAGTTACCACAAACTGAACATGCTATTAAAGAGCCCAGAGTACATCACACAACATGAGTGCTGACTGCATGCTTTTTGCCATTAATATCTATGTTGCTTATGAGGACACTAGTCAAGCCAATCCCACGCTGCTTCTCGGCACTGGCACACATCAACCACACAGTAAATCTGGCTGAAGGATCAAATCTGCCCCAGCTTCCCCCCAACCACAGGACACGACAAGCCACAAAAGAGACTGCGATTAAAAAGTTCAAGCTCACAAATCCTTTAACTGCTGCAAACAAACATATGTGGATGGAAGGAGATCACAGATCATAACTTACAAGTGCAGCCATTATACAAATATTTCTATGACAGACGTTTCAATGATACAATATGCAGAAGAAAGTCTAAATTAGAATATTTCACATCTGCACCGTGTTATGAATATTTCACACAGGCAGGAAGCAGAGCTGTGGTATAGTCTGGGGCCACACTTGACCGACAGTTCCCTCCCTAATGCCAGCCTGGTGCCACTTCTCATAATGACAAACAGCTGCTGCTAATGAGACAATTTAGGTTTTTATATAAGGGCAGCTGGGTTGACACTGCAGGAGACAGCGAGAGAATAGGAGAGTGAGCCTATAGCTCCCTGTTCATGTTAACAG